>NC_060215.1:73667500-73983000 GCF_021130785.1 Homalodisca vitripennis | reverse complement strand
CATTATTACCATTATTGTTTAATTATATAGGACTTTACAAAAAAGCAGTCATAATAAACCATTACCACTTTCTGTAAATGATAATGAGGATATAATATTTTAAGTGTAAAACTTATTCGGCTTAATTTATTAGAAAACAACAATTTATTTCAGATACCTACCTTGCTTGAAAACGGTTAAAATTTATAATAAATATATTTAAGACTCCAGACATTTTTGAAATATACAGTTATAAATCGTTTAAAATTATCATTCCCTAAAAAATTTTAAATCCAATAATGTGCTGGATGTCATTAAAGATTTGTCATATTACCTGGTTTGCAATAAGCAGTAAAGATTACTTCGCTTGTTAAAAAGATTACCATAAATTACAACAATTATGAATTATGATAACAATTACCCCATTCACTGACAACTGTGTGTAATTAGTTTGCTATAACATCATACACAAACAATTCCGTTCACTTAAAACTTAAAAATAGCAGTGAATTTAGAACAAAAAGTTGTACGAGTGAATGGCACTCACACGGACGGCTTTTAATTAGCAAACAGTCGGTACTTCCCTGGCCTGTTGTGCCGCGTAACTCGCTTTGCGAGCTCAACAGCGAACTGACCTAAATAATGAAACTGCGATTGATCTAAAGTAAACATAAAAATATATTTAACCAAATCATTCCATTAATTTGTAAAGACAGATAATGATGTTATGAATTGATTTGCAGTTCATTATGCATCTTCCTTTTTTCTAAATGGAAATATTCAGAATTGCTTTAATTGCTGTCCCATAAAGAGTTTTCAAATCTGGTCTCTAAAACTGACTGTCGACTGGAAAATTTAATGAAAGTAATAGAATAATTGGGTATGTTTTAACAATATCATATTCGTTTGATTTTTATCTTTTATATAGTTATATATTATTAATTAACCAATTATTACATAATTGTAAATCGTAGCATTAAATACAGTGAAAATTGCATGACAATAAGTAAATATATACCTCCATGGTTAAACTATTATAGACAACAAGATTTCTCAGAAATTAGACATGCACTTTACATAGCAATAACACCAATTTTTTTAGGTGAAGCAAATTGAAAGCCTTTCATACAATTTAGCATTATCGTTTTTTATAACTGTGTATCTTATTCAAAAGTAAATAAAATACGAATCTTGATTCACACATAGATTTTTACATTTTGTATTTACAAATACATATTTCTTCAATCCTATGACAATCTCTGCAGTTGAAGAACTAATCTCTCCTTGGTTATCCATAACGATGAAACTAGTAATTACCTTACAAATAAACTGAGAAACACGCGGTGATAATGCTGACACTATAAAATTGTATGTCTTTGAATAAAATATCATATGAAATAAAAAAATTACACTATTATGAAATAATACATTTCACATTCAAATTATTTATCTCTAAGAATTATAAAGTTCTACATATTAAAATAAACCAATATAGTTAATTTTCACTGGAGTTTCAGCTCCTTTGGCCAGGAAATAAGAGGAAAATATGGACGTGACTTGTATTACTACCGATTAAATTTGCTGTTGTATATTATTGAACTTGTCATTCTTTTTCCAGTTACTCTTGTTAAGACATTGTAATAAGGGAGTATACAAATAACTGCTCTGGTGACAATAAGTATATAAATCCTAGTGGATGACAAATCTCTGAAAGTAACATATTCCACAAAATTCCAAAGACGAGGATCGAGGTCTGGTCAACTGTATTAAAAATGTATGATTGCTGCAGAGTTACTTGGAGTATCTCAATTTTGCAAAAACAAGCAAGAGGTCCTCATTCATGACTAAAACAGCTTATTTAGATTTCTGTAACCACACATAGCTTTCTGGGTATAATTTATGGGAATAAGCAACAATGAAAGAACAGGGAGTACTTCGCCTTCAAAAGAAAACCGTGAGAATTATTTTCAAAACTAAACATGCGGAAAAGTCGTAAGGAATATTATAGTTGGATTGCTAACATTACATGCCTTTTTGTCTGAGAGTTCTGTCGTTTTATGTTGACCATATTGTACTCTTACCAAATACAAGAGGCGTTCCATGAGACAAGAAGTGACACTATGATATAACACTTGATTATGTGCATTTACACATGCTCGTATACAACGTGCCTATTAAATAGATCGATATACTCCCTAATTAGCAACATTTCAATAATAAAAGTTACTTATATTCTAATATGCAATTAGAAAATTAATAAGAACCAATACCTTATATCATTTTCCTAACAGATTCCTGAGTCAAGCGCCTGTATTCTATTGAAGAGTTCATGGGAAAATGAAAATTGAAAATCAATAATTACTGGCTTTGATGCGAGGTACGAAAGAATGTGAACGCTTGCATGAGTATAACTGTTGTTTGTATGATGTACGCTTGAATAGATAGCAGTAGCTTTCAGAGCTGTAAGTATGACTTGAACTTTTACTATACAATTATTCTTAAATTGCGTACAAAATAATAAGGATTGATTATTTATTATACGCATTTAGGACCCAGAGCCCTTATAGAACACTTATTATATGTTTTAAGTTGTAAATAACATTGAAAAGCCGAAAGAAAGCTTACAGATATCAGTCAACTACTGGAGATATATTTTTCTAAAGAGTCCTTTTAATTTCCTCTCAGTACATTTTACTCCAGCCTCCTCAGTAGTTCAAAAATATTAAATAGTGGTTTTTCACCGATATTTTAAGTTATCTATGTATGTGTAGGAGAGTGTTAAATTAGTATTGTTTCACTATTCTGGAAACTCATTTAGACGTATTTACGGGTATTAATCTATCTAAAACTGTTGTTCAATTTAAATATGGAACATGTCATAAGCCTGCAAATAGTGGTACAAATACTTCATTACTTCAGAACAAATTACATCTTTCCATCGGGGGCTATACACCATATCCAAACTTATACGAACAGAAAACAGCGTTTAATAAATCATAAAGACCACACTATTTGGTGTTGTTGATTGGCTTCCCGTGTTTTTGTCCCTCCATTGTCTCTTCCTCTTCTGTTTTTCATCCCCAACCAGTAGCTGATACTACTGTTTACTGCTGGTACAATACTGAACATTCAAAATGCTCTGAACAAATGTTGTTATATGCTTTATAAATGTGGATGGGTAAAAGAGTATGCCTAACAATAAATTTACTTTGACGTAATGATTAAATATAACAGATTTTTTTTAATTTTATAGTGATTATAATGTTAAACAATTTTACTGACTCAGATTTTTAAGTTAGTTTAAAGTTACTCTAGCTTAAGTAACAAATGACGAATTCGGTTCTTACGGTAGCTCTTTACTTTAATGTAGCGTGTATAAAAATAAAACTATTTGAGTTGTAAATCTGTTATTAATGCGTAGTCGATGACTTTTCTACACGCAATAATTACATTTTCTCAATGTTGTCCATTCCTTACAACAAGCATGACTTTCTTTAATGCTTTCTGCATATGTACTGGCTTTTACCATTGATCTGTGTACAAGAAAATTGCATTGTGGATAAATATTGCACTTTCTAAAACAGAATTAGGCAAATTACGGCATCTTTAACATCTTTACGAATTAAGATTTCTGTTTTAGAGATATTACATACTCTACAGAAACATAAAGCATGTAACAGACCAACTTAGGTGGTCTTAGTTTTAGGCACTCGTAAGATGATATTTATTATTTTAAGTTGCTATAGTAAACCAATATGACTATTTGACCGTCTTTCACATACTAAATCGACCATATCTATGTTGAAAAAAGTGTGTCCCCTTACATGCAATGACTTTGCTACTAGGTTGAGATACGATCTATTGAGTCGCAATGAGAAATGCAAACAAAATCTAGAGTCAAAATAATTTCATGAGTTAGTATATTTTATCATTTGATTGTGAACTTTCTTATGCCTATGTATCCTATGCCCTTAATTGACGATCATCATGCAGTTTGTTGAACTATATATTCGAACACAAAAACCTGTAATTCCAAAATAAATTGGGTGTTTTAAACTCATTGTCTATACAATGGCCTTTTCTTTCTACTAGTCCACTGGAATGATGAATACATTCTTTAGACTCTCTTTAAAAGTCATTCTATTTACCAGATCTAGCATTGTATGTGCTTCTGGCTGTTGAGGACTATGAATGTAGAATATATTTCAAATAAATGATTTATACACGTGTTTAAGTTAAGCTACAACCAAAAATATTTTTAAAAAAACATTTGCCCAGGTTAAGTGTTAGAGAGGGCTTCTTAGCCCTAACTTCGCCTGGTAAAATATGACATCATTACTTACTTAATTTTTGTACACTGCCTTGACTTCAAACTTCATTTATAGCAGTAAAATCCATGTTTTATATGCAAAATGAATTTATCTGATCTTTCCGCGTAAGGAAATACATTGTAATAAATTTTACTACATTGTGAATCTTATTATGATCATTTATTAATTTTTAAAATGTTTTTACTTTAAATTGACATATATTACAAATTTTAATAATTATAAATGTTACATATATAAATGTGTGTGTATATAGTTATATATTTATAGTAGCATAGTTTTGTTTGATTTTAAAACAGAAACATTAAGATGGTTGAATTTTGATAAAGCTTAATGTATAAATCTTACTTGGAAATAATCAAAACTACACCGGCAATAATATCGAAATATCGTAAGCTAAAACCCTCTAAATACTTTACGTACTTATAAAAAAATATAAAAATTTAAATGCTTATTTTTAGTGAAAGAAGCTGGTAAAGTAATAAGAAAAAATGTTGGTACTTAGAATAAAATTCTCATGGCATAACGTGAGTGCCAATTTCAACAAGGTTTCATGTGTCCATTACGTCATGATTTATAACATAAATAGGAAGTTTTAAAATACAACAATCAAACAAAATAACCGTTATTATGGACATAACACGCCCTTTACGTATCCATACATCTCAGAAACCTTTTAGTATTACATCTAGCAAACCGTAAATACAATAAAATAAACAGTCATACTAATAAATTACAAACACAAATTTGGTTTTTAATGTAACTCGGTAAATTTAGGCGGTGTACCAAACTCAAGTCCAGCTCTTATGTTATGGTTTATCTTAGAGCATATATTATATTATAACAGAAATATGGATACAAAAAACAAAAAACGTGGTTGCAAGTTAATTTTATAATTATTTTTTATAAAGGTCTCCGGCAATTCAATGTAATTCCCGATGACGCCTAGATACTTGCGATACAGAGTTTTCGACGTGTTATCTCTACGTCATGCTAGCTAGAGAGTATAACTTCATAAACATTGTATTCCTAGTTCCCACTTGATACTGGTTGGCAAACCATAATTCCCAATGCTAATGCCACGTTTCCTAAAACGGTATTAGAAATGCCTAGAAACTACAAAGTGAAAGAAACAGGATTTTTCTGGACATTTATTTTCATTTATTTTTGTTTCCTTCACAAACCTTACATAGGCAAAAACACACTCAAAGTTATAAATAATCGACAGTCTTCGAGACGTCATAAACTTGGTCCACAATATACCACCAGACCATTTAAACATTGGTTATGTTGCAAATATAACCAGTTACACAGCGTTTTACATTTCTCAATAATAAATCATTTCTGATTAACTTCTCAAATAATTTCCAGTTCATTTCACTTATGAAACCTGAACTAAAAGTTATGCCTTGGTTCATTTCGACAGTTGTTATTATCGATTTACTCTCGATATTTACAATGAAGCTATTTTATCTTCCATGAAATGTTTAATGGTCTTCGTATATATTAATAATAACAATAACATCGTTGATATTCCATTACGCGTAGAATTCGTGGCGTACAATACATTCTTTCTGGCATGCACCAAATGTTGTAGCTGGAAGAATAGTTATTTACAAGTGACTTGCATTTTAATAAACCAAACTTTTTATGAAAATAAAGCTTACCTTGCATTTTAGTAAGGTAAACGAATCTTACTTTGTAGCGTATTTTGGATAGTTTTGCAACAATCTACTATTTTAAGGACTTATAAACCGTTTTTTTATCATGTAAATATCATGCATTTGAATCTAATATAATGATGAAATGTCGCCTATATATGGTTTTCTTTATATAAATATCAAAATTTGTTTCCTGTCATTGCAATAACATGTTTGTTACGGCTAATAACGAATCATGAATGTATAATTAAAGTTTTTCTATATAGAATTTTGCAATCATTAATGCACTTTTAAAACCAGATGTCACATTGTTTAAATATACAAGAAACTATTGTGTATCTAAAGTTAATAAGTTGTAAACACTAAAAAATATTAAATATAAAAAAGTAAAAATTTTGTCAACGTATAAAAAATATATAAAGCAAGAGTTCATGGAATTAATTGTAATTAAAATTAATGTTTGACTGAATAGACTTTGGCGTAAAGACGCTTTGATACCTTTGAAAGTCAGGGATTATTTAATTTATAAACTGTAGTACGTGTACATCCTTTTAGGTCGACAAAACACGGCATGCCTGGAACAGAGAACTCGGTTAATTAACTGTAAACTTCAACTGGGAAATGTAAAAAGGCAACAAGAGAAGTATTACGTTTGTTTTTGTTTCATATGTGCTATGAAAATTATAGTTTTTACTAATACAAAATCACACTATCACATTTATAATGTGTATAATACATGTATTTTAATACAAACTACTGTGTTACGAAAATCCGATATTTATATTGTATGTCAGCAATGTATTGAAACAAATGTAATTTCTTAAGACATAATTTAAGACTTTGAACTTTTACACAAATACATGGCATTGAGATACCACTGACACATTATGCATGAAATCAACGGAAATGCAGAATGGATCTACATGGAACTTTGTAACGTGTGTCTTACTTCTAAAGTGCTCGCCTTCTTAAACTGTTTTGAAAATTCCACAGACGTATCGCAAAACTCGACGATATTTTCGATGTTACTGTAAAAGGGCAGAAATAGTCCTATCCATTTCTTAAAATAAAGACATGCATTCACTTTACACTTAATAACAATTATATGACATTCAGAATTGTTAAATCATTAAAATTACCAATAGGATCCTACAAATAAGCTCAAGGCGTGTTTTTGCATGTTTACAACCAATCACGAGAACTCATTAAAAACCGCAATATCACTCACGTGAATTCAGCAATATTTGTAAATATTATATACTGAGGCTTGAAGCATGGGTTGAAAATTGAAAATGTTTTCTCATAATAATTGATGTAATTGTGCTAAATAATATCTATATTTAGTCCCAAGAGATTACTTGCATTGTGAGTGGGAAGAGTTATCGTGTTTAAAGTCATGAACAAATATTTGTAACGACACAATATTATTCAATGTGTTGATTACATATTCTGATAAGAGACAGTTTTAAACAATATATTACGATCTGAAAATAAATCATTTCAGAGAAGCCTTCACTTGCCAGCCTCAAGGCACTGATGGACAAAACTGCTTTATCAGCATGTATGTGAAATGAACTCTAGATTGCAATGAACGTACGTCTGCTGCCTTAGCATCTCTAACTCACTAATCACATTTGAAAATTGAGTACACTAGCTTTACCGCCAGTGCACGAAGTTTCCAATGTTAATTAGTAACTCTAATTCTCTTACTAAGAATTTCCAAACTGTACTAATATTTCTGTAGAAAAAATAGCAGTTATATCAAAATTGTCAGCGACGTGTTCCAAAAATGTATTGCTTTTTTAACAATACGGGTTCTTTAGTTACATATCTTAGTTTAAATACAATTTTGTTAGAATGAATAATGTAACTGAATTATTTAGTTACTGTATCCACGACAGTGAAGAATTAATTAAGGGAGGATGGTTTTTCACTCATTCCCATCTTTTACAATCAGGCTAGTGCATTCAGTTACTTACCTGAGGAGAAAATTAAAAAAACTTTATCCCACTGGATGGCTGCTTGGTAAACCAGACAGTATTCTTTTTTGGTCTATGTGACTCTGATATCGAAACGATGCAAAGAATTAATTTGAACGTCTTCGACTTTTTTGGATCTCTTCAGGTGGACGTGAACTTCAGATTCCAAGAAGCAAGCACAAGACACTGTAAGATTTCAGACGCTGCACTGAGTGAACGGTGAAATTGAGCTAAACGTAACAAACCCATAAAGAATCTCTTCTAGCTTTCATTTGTGTTGAGGTAGTTTCAAAAATGTTATGTGATGTCAATATGATTAACATTTTAAAATTTAAATATTATGTTACATAATACAAATTTAACTAAAAATGTATTTCTCCTCATGTATACCCATTGTCTAAGGTGCGGAGGGGGATTAAAATTATAAGTACTCTAACCATTCAAAATAATAACATTGTGAAATTGTAAGATTTTAGAATGTCATAAATTCAACAGTGGTAGGATAAATCCTAAGAGTCGTATTAATAATTTTCCTGAAACCCCCACAACTACAGAAAAAGATAAGCGTACACACACTCATGCATAAATATTTTTAATTCATGTATATAGTTTGGTATATATGTATGTATCAAATCCTACTGTTTTATACTTATGTGATTATAGGTTGTATGGGACCAAAACCTATTATTTAACAATCATTCCACAGCTGTTTATGTTATAAAGTACAGTTTTATTAAATTTTGGCCATAGTAGTTTTAAAATACAGCAATCATCAAACCTTAGCGATACTCAGAGCTATATGGAATAGTCCAACTCTAAAACGGTTCCTACTCAAGTATTGATAACACCAACCCTCCAAACACTGCCCACTCTCGCCTGTATTATGGAGCACTTTTGTAAATATTTTTCTATTACAAAAGGAAAATAATTTTTAAACTTTTGTAAAAGCAGCTAACTTGTGTTCTCAATAAATCATTTTCTTTAAAATAAATATGAAAACTGAGATATTGTAAATTTTAATTTCGTAAGAGCATTAAACGATTAATAATATAAGGTAGTATTGAATAATGCAATGATTAATCATAAATAAAAAAATAAATAAAAATTTTGTCTTCAATAATATGTGATTATAAATATAAATGTGATATCCAATGTTATATGTATGGTTAAGTTATGATATTTTCTATGGTAACAAACTCGTTTTAATATCATAAAGCTGGCGACATATTTGAAGGTGGCATATATATATATATATATATATAAAATTTTGTGTGTGTGTGTATGTGTGTGTGTGTGTGTGTGTGTGTGTGTGTGTGTGTGTGTGTGTGTGTGTGTGTGTGTGTGTGTGTGTGTGTGTGTGTGTGTGTTAATCTTCAATAAGAAATAGGAAGATATTAATGAACAATTTCTATATTTCAGCTTAAGCCGTCTTCAGGAAATGAAACAAGATAAATAGGGCTCTCACTCTCTTTTCTCTCTCTCTCTCTCTCTCTCTCTCTCTCTATATATATATATATATATATATATATATATATATATATATATATATATATATATATATATATATATAGGTGTAAAACAAAACAAGACAATGACATTATCAAAAGCGTGCATAATTCAAATTGAAAAATAAGAGTTACAAAAACACATTACAACATATGGTACTTAAACAAGTCAATTGAACTGGTCATATTTTTTAACAGCCAATATGTTGGCTTGTTCATATATATTTTACGATCGTTTTTGTGTATTCTTTATTTTCATTATTATGAAATTTATTGATGCTAATTGGAGACAAACTATATTCAAAGGTGTGACAGTGTTGCACAGTACGTGCAGACACGGGTCTAACAAAATTTTGATGTCGATCATCAAAATTATTGTTCATCCTCATCCTAACTGATTTTGATGTTTCTCCAATGTAGTCTTTCGGACAGTGCTGACAGGATAATTTTTAAACTACATTTTCGGTGTTACATGCGTAATACATACAAAGTCTCTTACGAACATGTTTACACGTTTAAGTTTTCATGACATGCTCATTTATTCGCCAATCATTTTGAAACCTTAAGCAGTTTTCAGTTAGAATGTCAAGAAATTTGTGATAAATTTACAGCTCTCTCAATTCGCAGAAGTGCAATGGTGAACGTTATCGAAGAGGAACTTCTGCGGATACTCCAGAAGGTTTAAGAATGTACAATTCGTGTGTTAGTTATTGTTATCAGTATGTCGCTGTGGACGGGTTTCAGTTTAAATACAATGGTAGTACGATAAACTTTTCATTGATATTTAGTTTAAAAAACCCCATAAAATTAGACTTGAAGCAATAACAGTCTATTTAGTAAATCTAATAAAACAATCTGTGTACTTAATTTAAATACTTTTCTTTCAACTACCATTCTGCTTCTGCTAACGTGAAAGAGTTGCAAATCTTACACACCAATCTTGATATTCTAATATGGAATACTATGTTTCAAAATTATTGTTGGGTAAATTAGGATGTGACGTATATGCATGAAGTCTAATTCCATCACAAATTCTAGCAGCAACTAAATAAACATACCAAAAACGTTGTATCGTTATGACGATTACAACAGAAATTTGAATTTAACAAACTCCTATTTATATCGTTAATAAACCTCTTTATGTAAAAAAATTAATTAAATAATGCTAAACAAAAGTGATATGATGTCCTTATTCGCAGTCGGTCCAATTTTTATACACAGAGATTAAAACCATAAGAGGATCAGGTTCGAAAATAAAATTAAAACGTGATAAAACTATTACGAATTTCCAACTAAAATGAAAAAAAGGAAAAATATCGCTTTTAGGTTGAAACAAAGCTCTTCTGTTAGCCATAGTTAATCATAAATGAAGAGATTTGGGTTATTGTTTTATACAACAAGCTCTTTACTAAATTAAGTTTTTTCGTATTTTAATAACGCTATACATTATTTCATTTGTTTCTTATTTCTTATACACAATAGTCTACAGTTTTCACTTTGAACTGATATTTTACTTTTCATTACATGTATCATAATTTTTAAATAGGGTGTTCATTTTAAAAGTAATTATAATTGTGTATTTATTTACCTAGAATAATGTGGATATAGTTATACCACGTACCAACAATACGAACGTTAATTATATTCCGATACATTAATTGCAGAATTAATTGGCTTAATGATTGTAAAACTGTTTTTGAATAGATTTAAAACCATTATACCATTTACCAGACGCAAAACCATTCATATAATAATCTGTTAATTAAGGCAATAATCGATTAAGCATATGGGCATGCTCTAAACTCTTCCGACTCCATGAACACCAAGTTAGCTCAAATCTCCTCATGAAGCACTGTTGCATCCATTACGTATAAGTCCCAGAAGAACAACCCATACAAAGGTTGTCCATAAATTACTCTATTATGGACCAAATGGTTGTCCAAACTTCACCATTTGTGATATAGGATAAAAATGAGTAAGAAATTATATTTCGAGAATGGTCCTATCTTGCTTGGTTTATCGTCTGTCTGTTTGTGTCCAACAAAGGCAGTTTGAAATCTGTGTATGGCAATTTTTAAACCTGATATGATATTTTTCAGATTTTCGTGCAAAACAGTTCTTAATTAAACTAGAAATAAAAATAAAATGTACACCTTCATGCAATTTAAAGATATAATTGTCCCCTAAAAACATAAATAGACACACAGATAGTAAACCAAGCAAAATATAACTGTACTGTATATAACATTTCTTACTTTTTTACATTTAAGATCAATATGTGAAGTTTGATAGACTAGGTTATGGAAACCCTGTAACAGTACTTGACTATAATAACTCCAGATCTCTTTGTCCGGATAATTATATAATATGGTATATGTTCTCTCTTAGAGGGACAACGAATCCCAATTGTCCCTTTGATCTGGCCCAGTTTGGGGTTTTTCAGTTTTGTTAAACGGGAGCTTAATATTGAAATCATAATCTCATTATATTCCAGAACAACATTCGGAGATGAAGAGAAGAGAGACAGAGAAGTTACATAACGATCTATTTAGGATTTGGAACGAAAATTGAAAACTGATGTGTTTGGTCATATTTGTGTACATTACAGCAATACAGACCAAATAAACGGATATAAACGGACAACGAGATAACAATAGTACGAATGTAAAGGTAGATGGCTCTAACCTCTTCTAATTCATACAACTCCCACACCTGGATGGATGGACGGACTGTCTGACACAGCAAATTTTCCGCCGCTATGATGGTCATTTTGTTTCAGCTACAAAAGTACTTAATATCGGTAAACCCTTGTATATTGACAATCGGTGAGTGGGGCCACCTGCTGTATTTTTATTCCCCTAAGCATCTGAGATGTAAATTTACTAAGTACTCTGAGACAACCAGAATAACACCCCTGAAATCGTACATGATGAAAATGCCATGTTATTAGTCTCAACATTATACCTCTGAGACAGCCCCGACCGCCAAAGACTGGTTATCCCTTTATGTGACAAGTTTTGTAACAGGAAATCACTTAATAAAGGAATTCCACTTGAGTCTTACAACAGTCGTTGACTCTTACAAAATGGCTTAAGGCCTTCTTCAGCAGTGAAAAACTTTTCCCTTATGCACGTTTGTCATCCCTTGTCATCATGTCGTTTGGTGTGACCACAATGAGCTCATTCAGTGGAAACTCTCTATTACTTGAGCTGCGTTCTGACTCAGTAACCGGCTTAGCACTGCACATTCAAATCTCAACTTCCTCTCATTTTTCCACTTGAAGGGAGTTGAACAAATTGAAGGTAATCTCGACCAATAGTTCCAAGAGAAGCAAAGTCCACCCATTCAGTTGTGGAAATTACATTTGGACTCTTCTAAGGTAAACTCTGTCCATACAACCGTATATTGTTCTAGCCTACCGATTCTGTTTAGTAAAAAACTGTTATTTGCTTCCAAACTAATTCGGAAGAGGTAGTTTCCGTAACGACCGAGCATTATGAGAAGGTTTGCAACCTGCCAAGCATCAAACTAGAGAAGGGACACGCCAATATCGAGCGCTGTAGCGAAGAAACCCCCAGTCTTTGGACGGCCACAACAACCCACGAGCCTATACACGAATAATGTTTTTCTGGCATTACTTTAACAGGGGAAAAACGTGATAAAGACGAGGAAGAAGGAATGAGTGCATAAGCTTCAGGCTGCTGCGGCTTCAAAAGAGTTTTCGTTGTCCGGTTCAGATACAAGTGAATGTGATGACTTACTTCACCTAATCAAGAGAGTATAACGGAAGTTTTCTTCTCGTACAATGCTTTAAAACCATGGCAAGATAGTGGTAACCCGCAGTAGCATTGCAATGTTTTATAATTTAACTTCAAATTGCCAAGTTGAAAGCGTTCTCAACTATGATGACGTGGAAACATCGCGTATGCTTGAGTGTGATGGTATATAAGCCCGAACATCTGATGAAGTAGTCTTAATAGGCTAAAACCAAAGGCGAAAAAACAACTGTTATTACCATCTCAGCTGAGAATGTTATACTTGGAAAATTAGTTTATTGAATATACAATCATAAAACTATTTTCGTAAGTCAATTGAAAGACGTTGTACCTGAATTGTTCCACTCACTGCCTCAGAGCGTATTGACTAGGCCGGTATAACATATATAGCGGCCCGCATGGCGGTGAAGTAACACGAGGCGGGTGGCCCTAGCTACCCCACATCATTACACACGTTGTGCACACAGATACTCACACCTACACACACAGACACACACACACGCACGCACACAAATATAACACGGATAGCTAGCAAACAAGTCATCAACTATTTAAAGATACAATTTGTTTAAACACTCCATTGGTTTAAATTTACAAAATACTTTGGTATAAAATAACAACATTATCCCTGGCACTATTAAAAGCTACACAGTCATGAATAATATATTTATCAAGATTTATTAAATAAATTAAAACTATATGGCTTTAAATATGAAACCATACCAGCCCTTAGATATTTCATTTACGAATCAGTTGTTAGAAATACGAATGCCAATAAATGTTATCCGTAAATGTAGTAGAACTGATTCCTGTGTTCTATAAGTGGTAAAGAGGAACCACCTTTACAACAATACACTACAGATGTATTTAAGGCAACATTAAAATACTACATAAATAGTGCAATGTATGCGTTGTGGTTTGAACTGCAAACCTGTTAAAAATAATATGAACACTACTAAAACAAACCGTTCAATATTGTAATATTAATTACTTAATACTCATATACTATATCATGATAAAATTTCGCTATGTAGGGTTAAAATTTGAAATTTGGTGTGTAGTAATTTTGTTCTAGGCCAAAAGTACCACCAGTGAGCACCACAAATGGTCTTTTAAGAAAACATTTACTCAGTTTTTGTTTTAAGGGTATACTTTAACTCCTTCATCCTCAATAGTGTTTATAAAACTGTTACGTATTATTTGAGTAAACTTGTATAAGCAATTCACGCACTGGTGTCATCCCGCCGGTCTCAAAAACCTTATTTAGTTTTTTTAGATTTAGCTGTCTCTAATAAGACACATTTATTTTACCCACTGAACAATACTTTTTGATTTTTTAAAATTCTTATAACGTCAATGGAAAAACAACAGAAAACAGTAAAGTGTGGGAAAGTCCAATAGTAAAAAAATGAAGTAGTGGTCGAACTAGTTAAGACTGCTTCCTACTCCCGGTACTGCCTCACACTGTTGGCGACACACGAGAAACATCCCTTGAGATAGCTACTATCAGTAACAAATCAAAATTTTAGTTTTTCGAATCAAGAATACCGAAAAGACCTTAACATTATAAATTTACCTCCATCACAATCCGAACTGATTGAGTGGCGCTGATATCAGTTTGAACATTAATTGCTACCTTATCCACCTGGACGAGCTATAGTACTCCTTATAAAATCTTATTCTAGACTCAAATAATACTTTATAATTGCATCAATAATATTAAATTTGACGAACCAAAGTAAACTTTATCTTTCTTAACGATTAAAGTCCGTTTATTAACTTGTGTTTATTAATTATGAGTTATGACACTCTTAGCCTTAAACATGTTCTTATAAAGGGGGTGCCATAATACTTCATTTAAGGTATTCAAAGATAGTAACATTATATCTGGTTCCAATAATATACCCGTAGTCTATTAATTACCAGCCTGCTGCCTTCTCCTTTTTTCGGCATTGTAAATAACTGCATTATTTAGTGAACCTAATCCAGTCATTCATGTCCATTTACATGTAAAACTCGACCAGTTATACTACACATTTCCTTGCATTCGGCTATAAAATGTAATACAAGTCGCTTTATTTTGGTATGACAAGTAAAATTGTTGGATTTTTTAACAAACCTTCTTAAAATACCTATTAAATATCGTAATCTCTATACAGACAAGCAGAAGCCCTCACTCCCCCTCACACTCAATCAATCAATCAATACTAATTCTCCAACTTACCGATATTCCAGGAGGTTGAGATTCGGCACACGCAAGCCTCAGGGCTTAAATAGACAAATTAAAGCATTTTCATGAAGACCAATGAATTATAGGGGTTGAAATGAGGTTTCAACCGCTAGAAGAACTACATTTTGTTTTTAATTTTGTATCTACTGTAGGCCACTCAGACCGAGGAGGTAAATATTTTTTATAGTGACAACTAAACAAACTTTACCATGGCGAGTTAAATATAATTGGTTGGAACCAGAAATGCTTTTTCACGGGCTAAACCTAAAGTTAGAATCAGTGAGCTTCTTTAAATTTTAACCTCTTAACAACGAACATTATATATTATATATATTACGAAGTATTATACATCTGAAACATGTCTGCTTTCGATTCAAAATTATGATAGGACTCTATGATATTATATCATAAGTGCTTACACTTATATTACTATTGACTCACCACTCCAGCCTAAAATTGTTCAAGTTTTAATGAAATAGTTGGAGCTATTCGTTCAAATACAATAAAATATTATAAAGCAATTTTTGTATTTCATTGGTACTTGAAAATGTCTTTACTCCCTATCTGCAAGGCCACAAAGCAGTAATCATCAATTATTTTCAGGAGTGTTTATTATAAAAAGGATATGCTTCGATCGTATCTTCTTAACCATAGCAAGTCACGTGAAAAGCCACGTGCAGCTGCTAGTGACTTTAATAGAATGTTTATTAAGTCTCGTAGTTCCGCCTAAGCTGCACCTTCAAGAAAACTGTCAATGGTCACTCTCAGAGCTGGCTAACGAGATATCTCTTAATATCAATGAGTGAATTATCGTCATTCTGAGAATCCCCGTCCCTACACCTTATCCTACATTTTCCTGCACTATACTTAGAAACTTATAAGCTTCGACAGTAATGATGTTATAAATCTTGCTTAGACAAATGAAATAGTAAAAGAAAGTAAGATAGTTGAATTTGGAGAAATTAAAACGTCTAGTTTGGCTTTGTTACACTTTACTATCCAGATTAGTTATTTCTGTCAAGGACAAACTTTAGAGATTAGTTATTTCTGAGTCAGCAACATGTAGAGAGTTACTATTTTTCAGTTCCAGAAAATCTTCTCCTATATGTGGTTTTTCAAAGTGCCATACTTTAGAATACAGGTGCATGCACTGAATTGAGTTTCAGCCAAAATATTGAAATTTAAAATTTAGTGGCCAGAACGACTAAGGCCTAAACTTAAAGAGTATAACTAGCACTTCGATCGAATGGTTTAAAGTAACGTCAATGTTTGAGTACGATTTAGCTCAATCCATTCAGTAGATTGCCACAGAGATTTAAGTAATTGGTTAACGCTAGAGGCCAGGATGAAGGGAGGATATTTCAGAGCAATTTCTTAAGAGGCACACCTAGCATGACTATGTGTAAAAAATAATGTAATGTTTCAGTAAACTCAAAAATTGTATATGAGTTAAAAATTTAAAAATCTCTTGGCTTTTTTCGAGAATATCCACAGTTATAATGCAATATTTTCTTACTGGTTTCTTATGAAATTACTTACGAATAAAACATGGCTTTTGTATCAAGATGACTCCACTAGTGAAATATTGTGTCTGAAAAGGTTCTTTGTGTTTACTGATACGACGGTAGGATTTTAAAATGAATAAATGAATTTTATTTCCCATAAATAATTACATAAATACATGCATGAAAAAGGCGAGAAATATACTGGCCACTTTAACTAGTAGTGTGGCCAGTTGTAAAAATAAAGAATATAGTTTTAAACATGTGAATCAGAGTCTAGCATTATAATAACTTTACTTAGTATTTCGCCAACCGCAACATCTGAGGGTTAAAACAAAATATATATATTAGTGAAAATAAATAGTATAAATGATTTTTTTAATAATAGAACAAGAAAAAGTAACTAAAATGACAAAATTATGCATAAATAGGCACACATACATATACATCCACATATATACTTACGCATACATACATACGTATACTCGCACATACATATTATACTTTATATTGTGAAAATGAACACTATATTTAAACTAATACATTGTTAAAATATTCTACATCCTGCTGAGAAGAAAGCCAAGTGATTGTTTGCTTACAAAAAAGATTGAGGTTTTTCGTACTCTTGAATTGTAATGGTATTTTATTAAAATATTTGGGTCCCAAATTATCGAAATTACTTTACAGTGAATCATCAAAAGGTGACATATGTTAGTATTTGTGAATATTCTTTTAACTTGTTTCTTAGCAATGTGTGTGATTTAAAATATCAGTGTAAATAACACATCAAAATCAGGTTAGCGGCTATATATTCAGTGTTCGATACGAGTGAAGGATATCTTAAATGCAAATTTTATTTTAATTTTAATGTTTATTTGCTTACCGCGTTTTACTTTTTTGTGCCTAATAATTTATATTTCTTTCATGAATATATTACTTTATGGAAAGTCTTGTTCAGACATTATGATTGTGTTTTATTACATAGCTCACGTTTTTTCTAAAGAATAAAGTAGTGTTTGGCAAGCCCTCGGTGTTCGGATCGGAACCAACCTTTTATTTTAATTAAACAGAATTATGTTAATACTTTTAACATTTTAGAGATTTGGAAAATTTCAGGAATTCATTGCCAGCTAATGGTATAATGTTAAAACATATCCGGATTTCAATCCAATTTCCAGTAGAGATATAAATAATCTGTAAGAGGAATTGTTATGCTATTCATTCTTTTACTTTTAAAACGATTCTGACAACTGTGAGTGAAGAGAACATGATCGTGCCTTTGTGCGGTCGACGGCCATCACCACGCGTATGTACACTGCGCTTCTCTTTCACAATTCCAAGATTTAGCTTTCTATTGTAAACTGTAATAAAACATTTTGTTTGTTTTCAGATCGATCCATCACTCGGCCAGACAAAGGATCCTAAACTGTATTTTCGTAATGTCACTATAGAAATAAGTCTTCCCTGTTTTTCTGATAAATTAAATAATTACATTTTTCTTGTCTGTATTTAACTGTGCTATACTACTGAATGAATTCTAAGCTGCACAGACATATTAGCAATATTATAATATCTCACTATTTCCTAATAAGTAAATTAATTACCATTTACTAAGAGATTACATTAATAAATGCATTTATATCTAAAGTATCTAGTGTCGTTCTCTTTTCCCCACCTATCACTATTAAGATAGCACAATAAATGAACCTGAACACTACCTTTAAGCAAAAATTTGTTATGACAGCATGAAATTGAATTTGCGCATCCTTTAAGAGTAGTTTTCATTCGTTTGATGTATGCATGTGCATTAGCTACTATAGAGTTTGAACACTATTTAGATAACAACAAAACAAAATTCATTATTTTTACAACTTACAACCAACCAATCAACAATCAACCACCCCAACTAAAGCCAATATCAGTACTTTTGTATTTGGTTATTAGACTAGCGGTAAGCACTTCTATCCGTTCTTATCGACCAAAGTAAGTACCAAACGGTATCGAAATATATATATATATATATATCAATGTCCATAAACAAAATCAGATTGAAAATTGCTACACCATCAAAGGCATCAATAAGATCCCTGAAGATTCAAACGAAAGCCTTAATAGATTTAAATTGAAAAAAAGTGAAACTGCACACCAATTGGTGCTTCAGACAAGACATCCAAGGGGTCTTAATTTAAGATAAATTTAGTTTTCGTCAACTTATTCACACACGTCACGCCATGGCCCATCAGCTGCTGATCTACTGTATTTATTTATAATGTTTGTTTTTCTTGTTTGAGTTCTAACCTAATGTTTTTTCAATTTATGTAAATATTTATACATGTATATTTATCTGAAGAAGTGTACCTAGATACACGAAAATTTATAAATGTTTCAAACCAATATACCGTGGTTTATTTATTAAGAAGAGAATAACCTGTTTCTATAAATATATATATATATATATATATATAATTATTATTATTATTATTTATTAATCATAATGTAAGAGGTTTATAGGATAATTTAAATTTTAAGCAAGAATATATTTGAATACCCGTAGTAAATTAATTTTATGAAATTGTGTATACAGCAGTGATAAACTTGTTTTGTATTTATAACATTATGATGTTAAATATGTTTATCCACTTTTGAGAGAGAGAAAGAAACTTCTAACCCGGTTACTGTGAATAAAAATCACATAAAATGTTAATCATAATCTCTAGAAGAATTTTATATAATTTAGTTCACAATCATAAATCTGATGTTCTGCATCATTTTCCTAAAGAGTCCATAATTTATATTTGGCTAATATTTCTGCTAATAAATTCTAAACAAGCTCTTTATCTATGGAGATACTTTGAACGTTGTCCATTTACTTTGAATTTGACCGCAATGAATAGTATCAATTAATTACCATATTAAATATCACGTACCTTATTGTCATTACCCTAATAACTAAACGGCAGGTTTCGTACACCGAGAGTAGAAAGCTGTGGAAAATCTATCTATACCATAGGTTGGGCAAAAACGAGCTCGTATGGAACGAACAAGGCGAAATTATTTTTTATAAACCTTATATTTTAAACAATATAGTGAATAGGGTGATTTTATAAGGCATTTGTTTATTTATTTCACTGAAACTTTATTTCTTTGGCATTGGACAAGGTATATGCTGTGTTTTTACAGAATATTAAGTGTATTTAAGTGTAATATCTCAAATATTCTATTTCAAAATGCCAGTTTTGTTTATAATACATTCAACTTTAACTTTAACAAATGTATGTGACAAATATGTTAGTATTTTGGTGTTAATTTTGACTCCGAGGCATAATAATTTTGTGCTGCGAAATTCAAAATTAATTTTTAATTCGGTTCAATACGTTATTTCGTTTGGAGAGAGTACCAGTTTTTATCTTATAACCATATATTTCATGTATATTCTTGGAAGCCTTACTAATTAAAAAGAAACTTTAGAATGAAGTAAAAGGAGGCAATGTTTATGGTTAATCCCATGTGTATAAATAAACCCATTACTAATAGCCACTATGTAACAGCTTATAAGGACTTGTGCTCCAAATTTAAATGTTTAGGTATAGATATTAATATTTAAAAGAATTAACATTCTCTAATAGACTGACTCATTTATAAAAATGCCCATGAAATGTTTACGGGTACGCCTATGGGTATGCTCATAAAACCACAATAGAACGAGTTCATGATGTGCCAAGCACAATATCTTAGTAATGTGTGTTTGACTAGTTTACTTGAAACTTTAATAATACTATGTCATGATTCTAAGTGTCGAACTCACTCTCTACATTCAGGGAAACTTTTGTTAGTACGAGTATCATAATTATACACAATAATTAGATAAACACCAAATATTGTATATTGTGTGTTCGATGCACAACGGAACAAGCTCCAAATCAAAGTGTGTTAAAGGGATAAGGGCATATGGCACTTCCAGTTTCCTTTCTTAGTATCTCAGGAATGGAGCAATTCCATTAATGCTCTGGATACGATAGTGGATCTCGTTCCAGGATAGCGTCTCCTGTTCTCCACTTGATACTCCACTCGACCTCAACAAGACCATTTAGCTTGACAGAATGCTTTATTGATGATCTAAATTGTAGGTATTTAGATACAAAGGAAAGCCTGTATTCGGACTGGAATTATTTACCAGTTTGCTAACTAAAATGTTTCATTGTTTAAAAGTTAATAAAGAATAAACCCGTTTTTAAGAAAGTCTTTTATTGCCTCTAGATCAATTCTTTACATAACGAGACAACGTATCATGCCTAAGTGTTGAGGTTTCTGCAATGTACATTATAAATTCAACAAGATATATAAATATAATATACTTATTTCTCCTATTCAGATCCAGCACTATGATCTACAAAGCAAAGTCAGATATGTTAGTAATATAAAAATTTTCGTATTTTACAAAATCTCTTTTCTAAAATCGAAAATGTTCTTAAAATTTAATAATTTAAAATAATATTGCTGCTTATACTTTAACATTAGTACCACTGAGGTCGCTTATTAGGATTGTGTATGGGAAATATAGTTGTTATGTATTAAGATATCAGTGAAAACTACTACAAAGTATCAGACCACGTTTTAAAATTAATAGAATTTGCTTTACAAAACTTGTGAATTGAATTATATTTTAAGTAATTATGTTTCTGGGCTGGCATTTTTTGACAGTTAATTAAAAATAAACATAACTTAAGATACAAAAAAATGGTTGTTGCTTTAAAGAGATCTTTTGTGGGATATACCAGTTATCAAACGTTGTTATTTAAAATATGTTTTATTTCGTGTTTTTTTTATACTCTCCAATATTGAGCTTTCTTGAAATTAAAAAATCCCTATTAAAAGTTTTCCCACCATATTTTTCCTGAAAGATTACCGCAATAATAAGCAATGAAAAAATGTACGCCCTGTACCAGCATAAAACAAAACCCCTTTACATAGTAATAATAACACAATAATTCATTTGAAAGATATTTTTAAACATTTTTAGACATACCTTTTTAATACGGTTTAAGACAAAAGAATGATACGGTTTCGGTATTACCAAAATTTTCAGCAAAGATTATGAAAGATTATGAGTGATGAGGTAATGAGACCTTTAAAATTATTTAGCACATAACTCGTTTGGATTGAAATACTTCTTTAAAATCATCCCCAACCAATATACAGGGCCGTTTTGCATTTTTATATAATTTTATTGAGAGATCAAATTAGAGAGTATAGAGAAAGGAAATGTTACTTGGTATGTTCACTATACGTATCACAGAGATGGTCTGACTCAATCTATATACACGAAACATTTCCACACGTGCATCATCTCCCTAACAATTCTTATTTCTTTTAATATAGAAGGCTATAATTATATTGTCAATATAATATATTTAAACTATGGTGGATATCTTAGTGATGATCATAATTTTAACAAATTCAAATCTGAAATCGCTACAGTACTTCTTTATTTAATATACTAACTCTTATATCATACAACGTTCTATATATAGGAAACCGAGACTTATACTGATCATAATATAATATATTTCCATGATATAATATAGGTTTGAGGAGGAATTCCTTTCCTTATTAGTTGTCCATGCAATCAGGCATTACAGTCTGCTAAAAAGTTTATAAATTGAACATTATTAAGAAAATAAAAATTACTAGCATATCGTACTATTGAACAAAGTTATGAATTATTTTTTAATGTTTGAAAACTTTCTCAATTATTTTTGTACATTTCATACGTTCGTTGCTGGTTTTTTACGTAAGCTGGGATTTTGGCAAATGTAGAGGTGTTCAGTATTACACGTATTAACGAAATAAATCTTAAGCTGTTACATCATGATTGTAAAACAGTGTTTGTTTAAAAAATATAGATTTGCTAAAATGCTACGTTACGATACGTATTTATAAATAAACATAAAATTTATAACATACAAAATGCTTTATCAATTTGGCTCAAAGTTCAAAGTTTATACCAAACTACTTTTATAGAAACATCGTAGATTTCACCTCTATGAGAATTCTCTAAAAATATTTTATTTTGATTTGGTAAATAATATAGACTTGTTTTCGCTCGATGAAGTTCATCAGTATCTCATAACGTAGCAACAGTAAAATATGAAGTCCATTATGTAAAAGAACAAGGTTTGTGGGATACTTAGCACTATTTATTTCTTGAACTGAAGACTATATTTATATATGCAGCTATAGGCTGTAATTTGTGATTGTTTCTTATTTACTTAAGGCAGAGGATATATTTTCTTACAAATATATTTTCGAAGAAGGGCCTATTGTAAAAGCAAATGGTGGTTCTTCAATACATGTCCCCCCCCCCATGTCAATAACCGTATCGAAAGTTGTATTTTGTTTATTTTAATGGTTTACCTCCCAATACGCTCGGCTTAATTTCTTCAGAATATTTTTGTTTCTATCATACATACCAATTTGTATTTTGAAGCGGCTTAGGCATTATTGGATATAACGATAGTAATTTCTCAAGGTATTATATCACACACATCTCATCTGACATGAGAACGAGGAAAACGGAATGTCGAGTTAAAAGGAATAAAACACAAAGAAGATGTGTGTTGAGTGTCCTTGAAGAGTCCTCTTTGGGAAAGGTGAAGCTCTGTTCTGCTTTGTATCGTGTGTCTCAACATCCATTTAGTAAATAAATACTTTAATCTATTATTTATCAGAAAAATACAAAACTACCAATGTTTTATTTACAAAACCTTCCTATGATTTTGTAGTGTTATGAAAAATATTACAATGAAGAGGAATATTAAATTGATCCTCATTGTATCAAAATAAAATAAACTATTGGATTTTTATGTAAGGGTATTTATGTGCTAATTGATTCTTTGTGCAACAAATTTCTTTGTCATCTGGCCTCGTTCTCTATATTTTAAATCTAAACATAGTGAAACCGATGCCTCTTCCCCATTTTGGGCTTACTCGGTCTCGCTATGCATTGTCTACCATGCGACGTAAATTTAAACCCAATGGTGGTGCCTAAATTTGTTACATTTTCAATAATTAAATTGAACCTACCATTAGTTTTCTCAGGGAAGCTAAATTAAATATTCACTGAGTATTATTTCTATCTTACGTTCAGAATTTTGGATAGTATATTATATGTATTAATTTTAATGTAGATTAACATAATTATTTCACATAAATAGACAAGTCATTTGTTTACCTAACATTAACCATGCAATTGTGTAAACTAATAAATAAATATAATCAATATTGATAAAAATGTGTTGAAACCATTCGTTTTTTTTTTAATGACAATTTAAACCACTGATGTAAAACCCATACTCAAAGATACTTTTACTTCCTGAACTGAAATACACACACAAAAGTAAATAATTGCCCCCTAAAGTGATACTAGATGGAAACAGAATGAGCCCTAAGTTTTGTATACATATGTGACCTGTAGCCTGTGAAAGAATAGTCTGAGAAGAACAATAGCAAACTGCGAATTATCCATATATCACATTTATGACAAAACCCCACGGTCCAGTATTCTTATGTTTAACATTCATGGCCTCCAACCAAGGTTTATTACAACGCAGTATTATATATTTCCAACACGTAAGAGAACACAAATTTAGAGAAAGTACTGATGCATCCCCTATTTGAGAATAGTACGGCTCAGTTCAGGAAATCTGTCATTAGATCTGCTCATTATCAATGAAATTTGATAGTCGTGACAAAAATATTATAATTCAGGAAGGAACGTGTAAGTATAGAAATGTGTTTTCCTTTCATTATTTTTAAGAGAGCCTTCTTATATCTGATCCACAACCAATCTGTAGTAGATTTAGATGTAGATAGTATCAGTATACATTCGGGGTTAGTATTCTACCCAGAGAGGTATCGATGCTTAGTGGGCGATGTAATCCTATTGAGCTATTATATCGACATTTAGGGCCGATTTCCTTCGTTAATAGCTCCTATTTTCCTCTATCGGTCTACAGCAATTACTGTGGAGTACCTGTGAATATATTGGTCACCTGAATTTTCAGATATCCCTGCTAAATATCTCTTAATTATTGTCTACTACACATCGGTTATTACTTCGGATTTCAGTGCGTATTTAAAAGGATTAAGTTTCACAAACGAACAATATCCATATGATCGTTTATCACCAAAATTACCTGAACTTCATTTTTTATACATTGCATTACTTTTTTAAAATATGAGAGTGCTCCATTCTTATATTTCAGTAATTAATAAAAATGTTATATATAATTGGTTAGCTTCAATCGAAACAAAACGAGTCTCGACTTTTGATTAATAGGTAATTGAAAGTAAAATTAATTCAAAACATATATACCATACACTAATGTTATCCATGAAATCTCAAGAACTTCCAAACTTATCCAGAATTAATTATGCATTGATTTATCTCAATGTTTATATATAATTATTTTTAATTGCAAACTCCAAACACCCGTAAAAAACTACTTATATTGTCAATGACATGTCTCCCAAACAACTGGGAGATAAGATTAGAAACTTTGAACCCCAGTCACGATTGGTGATGAGTGCTTCCATGGATTACACAAGGGCTTCACGTTTATTTTTATACATTTTTGAAATCATTGGCTAGAAACGATCACCTGTCATGTCAGTGTATACTCAAAGCGAGCCTCAGGCATTTATGTCCTACACAATCTTCCAGGATTTTGGTTTCCGGGTGTAGTGAAAATAATCTACCTTAGCTTAATACATCCACATTTAGCTTACGATCTGAGATTTTGCGGCTTGTCTAAATTTAAGGCAGTATTTAGAAGACAAAATATCACAGTTAAAATTCATCCCATATGTAAAGAAAGAGACTCGTGTAAACTAACCATTTTGAAGCTTGAAAGCTGACTCTACCTGGGCTCTTTATTTTGGTCTCCACGACGTGATTCTTAGACTGGCTATTGGGGAGTGTTGGGGAATCCCCTCTCAACAAACGAAAGATAATTCCGTTTTGCACAACACGCATCAACCGCTTTCGAATACTTGCCGTTCCAAGTGGTGCCATTCCAATCTATCAAGCAATAAAGCTCCACGAAGAGATCATATGAGCCAATGAACCCCCTTGAAAACAGTGTTCAAAACATATAAAACAAAACTTGCTTATAAGTGAGCTTGGTAAGGATTTTTATAGCTTCTTCTGACTCAAAATAACCGAATAAGTAAAATTCTAACTATAGTCTGTACAACTCGAGTGATCAAGAATAGTTATACTTCTTAAAGTCTCTTTAACAATAAATACTTCAAATACAGATCATAAGCCTCAAGTTTGTAAATACGTAAGAAAGGTCCTGATATCAGTCTATATATAAAACACTGAATTTCATCACAGTTTAAAATATTATAGCAATTAAAAAATAACACTAAAAATTGGTAAAGTTAAAAACCCTACGATAAACTTCTCAAATAAAACAAGAGCATTATAATTTTTTTAAGTATGCAAAACAAAATGCAACATAAATAAATTCTGTAGCCACGTGCTAAGTAAGAAATAAATAAACAGCATATGCAAAATTGAATTTTATTTAATGAAGGACAATCAGAAAGAACTAGCACACCCACAGCCTTTCTAAGCACGGTTGTAACGAATACGACACTGGACAACTAACAGAAAGCACACCTACAGGGAATGATGGTAATCAAGTACAGGCCCAGTTATAGCCGATATCAAGTGATGAACATGACACAAAAACCTTATATCCGAACATAATCAAGCCTGATACAATGTATAGAAGGTACAGATCTCCAACAAATTCGGTATTGTAAAAAAACACATTTACTACAATGTTTCAAAGCAGTCCATTTGCACCAAGTCAGGAAATTTGAGACATTCAATCACTGATACACATATACATCAACGTCACCCTATGAGCATCTTTGGAGGTCACAGGAGTATTTTTAATTTATTCGTAAACATACCGTTTTAACTAGAAGCTTATCGTCTCCAATATGAGGACTTCCTTGCATGGTCCAATGATACTCCATAAATAACTTTAGTATAAGAAAAGGAAATGAATCCGGAGAGGCTACTCTGATTCTCCCAAAGCAATAACCAATTTTTTCAATATGCGTGAAGATATCTTAGAGTTTCGGCACTGCCAAAAACACCGCAACTTCCGTAAGTTTATAAAGAAAAAAAATTAAGTGCAAATAAAAATATTTTACAATGTACATCACTAATCTAGAGGATTCCTATTTCTTTTAATTTATAGATGTGGAATACCAGACGCATTCAGAATGAGTTATAAACATCTCTATACAATAAAAGGAATGCAAAGAAAATCAGTGAATCCCAAACGAAACGGACAAACTGAGGTTTACAACAATGATATGAATACGTGGTATGTAGTGAGGTGTGGTGATAAATACTTATCAATTTAAAATTCAAAAGGGACAAACTGGCCTTTTTACAACAGTAATGCCAATACGTGGTATGTAGTGTGGTAAGGTGGTAAATACGCCTCTATGTTACAATGCAAACCGGACAAACTGGCCTTTTTACAACAGCAATGCCAATACGTGGTATGTAGTGTGTTGCGGCAGCAAATACGCCTCTATGTTACAATGCAAAAGGGACAAACTGGCCTTTTTACAACAGTAATGCCAATACGTGGTATGTAGTGTGGTAAGGTGGTAAATACGCCTCTATGTTACAATGCAAAAGGGACAAACTGGCCTTTTTACAACAGCAATGCCAATACGTGGTATGTAGTGTGTTGCGGCAGCAAATACGCCTCTATGTTACAATGCAAAAGGGACAAACTGGCCTTTTTACAACAGTAATGCCAATACGTGGTATGTAGTGTGTTGCGGTGGCAAATACGCGTCCATGTTACAATGCAAACCAGACAAACTGGGTTTTTCGACAGTAACGCGAATGCGTGCCATGTAGCGTAGCTCGGCGCGACGACAAGTACACTACCATGTTACCTTGCAAACCGTCTAACTGATCGCTTGTCTAGCAGCTTTACTTTTTCAACAAATAGATGACTTCTCCTACCATGCTCAACACGTACATACATTATCTGCTACAATTGGTTAGAAAATAGAAGATATTTACTTTACTGCATCCATGTTAGTATTAACATTTAAACTGCAACAACAGTAATAGTTGCTGAGAAGTTTTGAATGTTTATAATAATTTATCTGTGATGCATTTATCACTTGACCCCCTACGACTAGTAATAATATTGTCTCGTAGTAAAACAGGTGCGTCATAAATAAAACCTTTTTAAAGCAAAATTACAAATAAAAGAGGTAAGATCACAGGACGATATCAACCCATCCATTACCGAGTTTTTACATCTTTAAAATGAGGCAAGTGAATTTAAAATTTATGCTTGTTATACTTTAAATCTAAACTGAAAACATAACGTTGAAGAACGATTTATATATAAGAACCTGACGGTGAGAGGACTGAGAAAACGTGATCTTTACGCTCTACTTGCTCGCTGGTTTCCTTGGTTGGCGACCTCAATAGGAATGCCATTGAATCGAATCCAGTTACATCTACGCAATTGCATGCAAAATCCAGCTCGTCACGATTACGTTTCTCGGTATTGGTCTGGAATATTAGAGTAACACCCTTCGGTTTGGTATATCGTAAAATATCTTTTGAATATTAATAACAACTTTAATTCAAACTACTTGAGTTTATTTATAAGATATTACACTGATTTATTTTTATTTGCATAATTTGCCGTGCGACTATGCCTACTACACCTCCCACAAGAATAACAAATAACAAATCTGTTTGTACACAGGTAACATTTTTTTCGTTCTCTTCACAATAAATTAATCTGTTACGCCTCCTCATTCCCCTCACAATCCTTGAAAATTTTCAAGGATCTCTTCTGGAGAGCAACGATTCTGTTAAATAAAGTGGCATCACAATAACTCAAAAATATTATCCCAGAACTTTGCATTAACTCAAATAGTCCCTGATATCCTATAAAATAGGACTTCATGGGAATCAAAACCCAGAAAGTTGGTAGACAGTCTGCTATTTAAAATATTGCAACCAAGGAAGTTGATGTTGGATAGGTCCATTGATATCTGCTGTGAATATTGAATCTTGTGTTGTTTTTAATTAGGGAAAGGGTGGCATCGGCTCTCTTAACAGTGCAGTTTACAGAAATCTACGCATTCCTGAGCAAACTGTGGTAATTACAAAACTCCATTCTCCGCATTATATCCCTTTACTAAGGTTGCAACATTTGTGAGTTCCAATCGTTCGGGACTCTTAATTACAGGGCAAAACAGTACCTATATGGCACCTTTGAAGTAACAGCGATGTTTGGTAAAATCATAGTTTGCCATTGAATAGTATAAGATTCGATTAACTATTTAACTGATTTAAAAGGCATCTAGAGGTAAACTGTAGGTTAGTTAAAATTGCATGGCAGTTGTTTCAATAATTTAGTAAACGTTCTATTAGTTACATTTTCTGCAAGGTAAAACAAAATGTATTTTTCACATGCTCAATATTCAAAAGTGGTTACAATACTAAAATGAAGTTATACGAAAACTTTTTTTAATCGTAAAATTGTTTTCATTTGAATGTTATTTTGTATCCTGTGTAATTAAGGTAAAGTAAAACGTTGCTTGCTAGGCATTTGAGTGATACTTATACAGTGCATAAAACTATGAACTTATATCGTATATCTTCATTTTTATATCATCAAATTATTTATTTCACTTATTATAAGAAACGGTATTATCACACCATTATCACACGGCTATTTTGTTAATGGTAGACTGGCTAAATATTTACATAAAATAGTATATACAATTTTTTATAAAAAAGTTAAAAATTTAATATCTTTAAAGAAAGTTCTGAAAAGTTCTTCGGAATAATAATGTATATCGATATTACACATTATAGATACCAATTTATATTCGATTGAAGTAAAGTAAAGAAGAAAAGACTCGTTTAACTTCTGCAGCTTAAATGCTATAGAATTGATGACTATATGTTCAGAGTTAAATATGATTGAATTTTGACTTTTCAAAGTGGTATAGTTTTAACATAAAGTGGCTATATTTTGAATATATAGTAACACATAGTAAAATACATTTACAAATATCAGTTTTTTAAGGAATGCTACATTTCTGTTTTTGTAAACAAAACCAAAGCCATCATCGTAGCGTTTGTCCTCTAAAATTTTCTTCAGCCCAACGGACAGCAAAAACACTAATTGCATTCCAACAAACATTGTTGCAACTTTAATAAACATCCAGACAGATACAGTGGCACGAGTAGCGTTGATTCAAATAATACACGGGAACGTAATATTCTGTCGCAATAACTCGATTTCGCAAACTGTTAACTACAAGAGCTCAAATTGTAACCAACGAATAGACCACAAGTCTAGAGTTTTATTGGATACTGTATGTCATAAATATACAGGGTGTACATAAAGTCCTGCACTGGTGTAATATTTTCTAAACGATAACAGATAAATGAACAAGATTTGGTACATCAATACCACACCTAAAAATCTACTTTTTGAAGGAACGATCAGTTTTCTGTAAATATCATGGGGACGTCCCGCAAGGAGTCAGAAGGAAATCTTAAATAGGAGCATAGGTCAATATGCACATCATTTTAAAGGGCTTATCTAGCAGAGTTTAATGCCGCAAACCGCACTGAAAAAGATTGATCCAGTACAAAATGGCGACTGTTCAAAGGTTTTTACTTGGTTACATTTCATTAGTAGGCAAAACCCCGTTAAAGCAACACTGCAACCAAACGAATACTGCAGATAAATACTACATTATGATTGTCAGTTGTACAGAAGTGAATTATGACGTAGGTTATCCTCAAGGGGTACAAATTTGGTTCCTAACATATTGATAACGGGGAAAACCTGATAACAGTAAACAATTAGAAAGCTCTTATCTTTGGGTCGCAGTTTGGACTTTCCAATTAGCCAGTCTATTCATAGTAGGCTATTCTAGTTTTCTTGTTTTAGTAGTGCTGTCCAACCATTCTACCAGTGCGCTTTAGTACAAAAGAGTTTGTCGTATTGCTTGTAGTTCTTCAACTACACTATGTCGTTTGACGAACGTGAACGTATAAACACTTCTTATGATGGTTGGTTGGGGAAACAACAGACGATCACACGAGGAAGCATGCCATTTATTTAATGACTACTTTCACGAGAGGCAGCCAATTTCTAGAACAACTGTAGGGAGAACTGTTCAACGCTTTATGGAAACAGGGAAGTGTTTCCGATCGTCATAGGACAGGAAGGCCCGCTACTGCGACAACTGAAGGCAACTCTTTAGATGTATTGCACTCATTTATTGAGAATCCGCAAGAGTCCCTACGCTCAGCAACACAAACTCATGACATCTCTGTTACGTCTGTTAAAAAATATTCTGAAAGGGTCTAATTTTAAAGCCTTTTGGTGCACGAACTCAACGAAGATGATTTCGATCGACGTATAGAATTTTTGTGAAACTATGATGGACAAAATAGATCGCAACGAAATTGATGCAAAACAATATTGTGTTTTCAGACGAGTGTTCATTTATGCTGAATGGAAGCGTAAACAGGCACAATTGCCGTTACTGGAGTAGCGAAAATCCTCACTGGATGCGGGAGGCACATACGCAGTATCCACTAAAGGTGAATGTCTGGCTTGGTGTGATAGGTACCCAGTTGGTAGGTCCTTTCTTTATTGAAGGAAATTTAAGTGCAATATCATACCAACGTTTGCTAGAAAATGAAATTACACCAGCACTTCGAAACATGTTTGGAGAACATTACCAGAATATTCTGGTTTCAAAAGGACGGAGCACCCCTACACTACGGCATTGACCTAAGAGCCTATTTAAAACACTGTTACCAATATATTAGGACCAAATTTGAAACCTTGAGGATAACCTACGTCATAATTTCACTTCTGTACAACTGACAATCATAATGTAGTATTTATCTGCAGTATTCGTTTGGTTGCAGTTTTACTTTACCGGGGGGTTATGGCTACTAATAAAATGTAAACCAAGTAAAACCTTTGAACAGCCGCCATTTTGTATTGGATCAATCTTTTTGAGCGCAGTTTGCGGCATTTAAAACTCTGCTAGATAAGCCCTTTAAAATGATGTGCATATTGACCTATGCTCCTATTTAAGATTTCCTTCTGACTCCTTGCGGGACGTCCCCATGATTATTACAAAAAACTGATAGTTCCTTCAAAAGTAGATTTTTAGGTGTAGTGTTGATGTACCAAATCTTGTTTATTTATCTGTTATCGTTTAGAAAATATAATACCAGTGCAGGACTTTATGTACACCCTGTATATCTCAAATTATTCGGCTAAAGGATCGCAGCTACCACACATATATTCCACTTACCAAAACACGTAAATGACTCTGGTGGTTAATATGGGCCTATAAGTGAACTTTTTGCATTTTTAATTTTTGCTATACCCCTTTTTACCATACAATCTTTAACTACTTTCCCGTATGAATTAAATATGCTCAGAGAGCATTTACTTAATAGGTAAACTTTTAAAAACAATACTAGCTATATAAGCAGTATTCGTAGCGATTAGTACAGAGGCAAAATCAAAACTTGTACAATGACTGTTTGTGGCGGGGGGGGGGCAACACTAATAAGTCAGAAAATTCCATCAATAACTATTGAATTAATCAACAATAAAAAGTCATTACACAATAACACAAATAAATTCATCTATATAGTTTATGCATCTTGAAATGCAATTTACAATACTGACTGCGATGGAAAATATTTTGTGAATACTAATAGGAATAATAATAGTTAGAATGATTGTGAATATCGAGGACCGGTAAATTTGTATTATTTGAATTGAAATGTAACTCTTAGTTTCTTAGTTAAACAATCAACTGTACTAATGGTGAATGCTGCGTTGAGAAGTTAGGATATTTTAGAATATTCTTGAATGTGATCTCTTTTGTGGTATCATAATTGGGATTAGTTTCTTAATTTTCAACACGCTGAATTGTCAAATGAAATCTAACACAATGTGATTTCAGTTGAGCTGAGGTTAAACACTTCATTGTAGCTTGGTTGATAATGTAGCTTATGTTAGCAGATACAAATCTAAAAAAGGTTTTTCATTGTATAATAGGAACACAACATACTTTATATGCCTTGTATGAGTTTGAGACTATCCGCACATCACTAAGTGGATATGAAACAAATGTCAGATTACTGAAAAGTTGAAGATAAATCTCATATGTTTTAATCCATGTGTACCCACTGTCGACATACGAGTAGACACCGATCTCGGTCTAGCTACACACTATAGAAGACACCTGATACTAATGTGGATAAATACGGGGTTAATATACAATATACTGACATAATAACACGTCAGTATACTAGCATATATATATATATATATATATATATATATATATATATATATATATATATCTCGACAGTAGTTTGTATATTAGTCTACTAATAAAAATCTACTTAGTTTAACAACTAGAGATATTACGGTATTATTATGACTGAAAAATTGAAATGTTCTTAGAATTATTACCCGAGAATGGTTATATAAGAACACATTACCTTTGACTAACTGTCATTTAATCATGTGAACAGTCTAAAAGAGAGTAAAATAAAAAAAGGTGTTTCCTCTTACAAAATAACACCATCTATATATTGGAATTTATATAACTCATATCCATATATTACAAGATACATTGATAAAAAAGAAGACTATTCTTACCACCAATAACTTTAAGTGTAAAAAAGGTTCAAGTGGCGAAGGTGATTAGGCAAATGCATACAGGAAATGTATTTCGTAGACACTTTATCCAGTGTAAATAAAAAAGTCAGAACTGAAGAAAATGGCTTTTGTTAACTCTGAGAGTTTTGTTGTTGGGCAATAATCACCAGCTCTGGCCTCTCTTTTGGAACTAAGTAACTAACTAACTTGTACCGAACAAAGATGACTTTATAGCTTTCTTTATTTGAGATTCCAATTAGTTAGATAATGTTGGAGTACTACTTTACTAATAAGGAAATAGTAATGCATTTTTATTGTAGGATGCAATTTTTAGCCTGTATCAAAGATTAAGGACGTGATTCTCCCCGTTAACCATGCCTGTTATTCACAAGTAGGAGTTATCCTTTACATCTCGATTACACATTTGTTTATTTACGCTTGCTTATTTACCTTAGCTGTTATTACTTCATAAGTGTTTCAAAAATATTTCAGACCTATACTATAAACAAATGGAGAATAAATACAACTTCATGACAGTTACCAAGAATCATTTACAGAATTAGAAACATTTTATTTAATTCACCAAAACAAAGCCACTATTGTTAGAAGCAGTAAGTTATTCTTAGACATAGAACACATAAAATAACACTTGGTAGTAGTTATTATTAGGTGTATGTATTATTTGACCCATCGATAAAATAACTACAACTAACTAGTTTATCAGGGAGTTTATTAATAGAGGGAAGATACATTTCAAGAGAAGTGTAACTTTGTTTGGTGTTCAGGAATATAATCGTTTGTGCTATAGAACAGTACATAAAATAATAGTTTTTCTTGTTATTATTTGAAATTTTTATTGTGTTTATCTGTCCTATTACAATTTTATCTGAACACGATAGAGCAAAAACACATGCAGTACTGGTTTTTCGTGGAACACAAAGAGTTTAAAGTGTAAACTCCAAGCTCGTCTTTCTGGTAAAACAGCAATTAAGGCTACATTGACGGAAGCGATGGATGAAAACTGTGTACATAAGCACTGTTTTAATAGATGTGTTCACATCTGGCGTTTGAAATTAAATGCGATTTATCATGGCCGAGATCAATTACAAAATCTACTTACTATTTTTGCTGATGTTGAAAAGTGGCTATCATCTATTGAGAAACATTGTTCTGATAGAATCGTTTACATGCATTGATAGTGGTAACATTCGATCGATATAGTCAAGATCAATAAATTACAATATCTACTTACTAGCTCCACTGATGGTGATAATCTTTTATATCTATTAGGAAGAACTGTTGTAATAGGAGTGCTCACATACGGTAATAGCGATTTGATGCGATTTCAATAGTCATAATCAATTACAAGATTTGACACTTGAGACTTGACAGAGGTCTATCAAATATTTTAATCTGTGACGTCTATCGAAAACCATTTCTTAAAATACCGCCCAGTAAACTGTATGTCCAGGGTGTGTCTTGACTTTGGTCCTGGCCATCCGTTAGGTGAAGAGGTCCCAGGTCTGCCACTTAAGTAGACGTGTTTGTAAATGCTCTAAATTTAAATTGAAACCAGGTACATAAAAGTCTTAATCACTTTGCGTCATTGTTCTAACGTTACACTACCAGTGTCCATATTAGCCTATCGTTTCCTCATCCATTAAGTAAGAAAACTTAAAAAATGTTTATTCAAATTAAAACGTAAACTAATGAGTTAAATATTTTTTGTCAATAACATTTGATAGAACTATGGCCTGATAAGGTAGAATTATTCATTATATTTCCATGTATCGATTCAGACATGTAAGCATGTATGTTAATTTTACGTGTCTACATGTTTGCAAGCATGAGTCACTATAAGATAATAATGTCCAAGCCTGTACAAGTCCCTCTGTCAGTGATTGATTTTTGAACGGCACGCTTTACGAATGTTTGGAACCATCTTGTGTACTGGTACTAGAGTGAAGAGGCTGATGGGTGTGCGTGTGAGCTTGAATGTGAGTACAAGTGCGGAAACGGCTCGAGAGTGCATGGGGTCGTCCATCGACGCATATCGAACTATCGAGTGCACTGGGGTCCATCGCCGCACATCACACTATCAACGATTTAATAACGATCACTCAGCCCCCTTCTCCACCTTCCCAGTATAGCGATCGATTGCCGAATATGTATCTACCCTAATACCCTAAAGCTATTTTTCACCGAACAAAGAAACGTTTCCACTCAGTTTGTCTAAAGTCGGAAGAATATTTACAGCAATAAAATATAATCGAAAAACAGTTATCGTAGATCTATTTTGGTGACTTTAGGACTATGGCAGAATTATGCTTGTAAGAAAAGAAAACTTAAAACTGTTACAGAATTAAATTCCCCAAACACTTTTAACTACCAAATGTAACCGTTACTCAAATCGTTACCCAAACATCATTAAAGAATATTCGATTTTGCCTACTTATGAGACAATTTCAAAACAATTATTTGCGAATGTATATAATCAGTCTGCAATGTCTAAAAATCAGAACTTAACAATTGAAATAAATTGATATGAAGTCTAAAAGTATATAATGCTTAACTATGAACAACATTACATAAATAAACTAGTATTTAAATAACAACGATGTTATCGTATGAAGTAGAATGGGATACGTATATGGTCAAGGGTGTGATAGTTTGAAATTACATTTTAATTACATACATTTGGTAAACATTATGTACACATTATGACATACATGAACAGAAATACTGTATAACCCATTAATTGTAATGGTAAATCAATTTAATGAAGCAGCTCATTACTTCGGCTTTACTGCAGGGTAATAGTCAATAGACGTACACAAAAATTTCTTTGTAACAAATTTAATTGCAGCTATTTTAAGTTCTAAATTATTAAGTTTTATGTATTTACAAGTGTTAGATTATTATCTTTTATATCATATATGAATGGTTTGACTCATAACTGACTGGATATCAAATTGAACATTACAACTATTTATTGTTTAAAGATACTGAAGGTCTGTCATAGTAGAATACTTTTTTTTAAACACTTACAGAGTTGTCCATTTCCAGAACTGGATTTTATAATGACGTCACTGTCATATATTTGAGATTTGTAAATTACATTTGAGTTAGGACAGGTATTTGAAACACAATACAGCTTATACATTTTGTTGATCAACCCCAAAAGTTAGAATAGTTTTGCCAATTTTTTCTTAACAGGTTCTTGATCGAATATAGAAAATGGGCACAGTTTTATTTCAGCGATATTGCAGCGAATTTCTCAATCCCTCACTTCATGTGATCTGAGAATCGATTTCATGAAAGTTTTAGATCATTTTCTCAGCACAATGATTTATCCTGTTAATATTAATAGTTTAAATACAAGATAAATTACAATTTCCAACAAAATTGTATTTATTTCGGAATTATAAGAAAACTAATTAATTGTATATCTAAATGTATTAATATACAGCTTGTAGGTGTACTGCATTATAGTTTACCAGTGTACTAAACTCTCTGATTGTATTTTAAATTGTATCAGTGTACCGTTGTAAATTATTGTATTACACAGCCTATTTATAATTGTACTGTAACTATCAGTATCATGGAACTATTGTTAATAGTTCTATTGCACATGCTATCAGTGTGCTGTACTCTCTGATTGTATTACACAGCCTATTTATCATTGTACTGTAACTATCAGTATCATGGAACTATTGTTAATAGTTCTATTGCACATGCTATCAGTGTGCTGTACTCTCTGATTGTATTACACAGCCTATTTATCATTGTACTGTAACTATCAGTATCATGGAACTATTGTTAATAGTTCTATTGCACATGCTATCAGTGTGCTGTACTCTCTGATTGTATTACACAGCCTATTTATCATTGTACTGTAACTATCAGTACCATGGAACTATTGTTAATAGTTCTATTGCACATGCTATCAGTGTGCTGTACTCTCTGATTGTGTTACACAGCCTATTTATAATTGTACTGTAACTATCAGTATCATGGAACTATTGTTAATAGTTCTATTGCACATGCTATCAGTGTGCTGTACTCTCTGATTGTATTACACAGCCTATTTATCATTGTACTGTAACTATCAGTATCATGGAACTATTGTTAATAGTTCTATTGCACATGCTATCAGTGTGCTGTACTCTCTGATTGTGTTACACAGCCTATTTATAATTGTACTGTAACTATCAGTATCATGGAACTATTGTTAATAGTTCTATTGCACATGCTATCAGTGTGCTGTACTCTCTGATTGTATTACACAGCCTATCAGTGTACTGTATTTCTCTCGTTGTATTGTAAATTGTATCAGGGTACTGATATCAATGATTGTATTACGCATGATATGTAAATTTTATCAGTGTACTGTATTCTCTGACTGTATCATAAAGATTACAAATTTATTGTATTCCCTGATTGCACTTAGATTTCTTGCATCATCATTGTTCTCCGTAATTTAGCACTAGCAATTATATAAAATTGCAAACACACTACAAAGTCCACTTTTTAAACTTAATATGTTTAATATATCCTAATTAATTGTCAAGTAACTGGCGTATCGAATCATTCTAAAGAAGCAAAACAATATTGTGTAAACTACATCTATTTTTAGGTATGTAAAAACGCATGTTTTATTTGTAGAAAGGAAATACAGCAGATTTATTATCAATGGTAATATTTATGTAATACTGTATTGATAATAAACATACTTAATAGTACACATTTAAAATGCTAAATTCCAAAGCTCATCGCCCATTATGCTAGCATACCACATTCTCCAAAAACTTTCATACGAGACAATCAACAGATGTGGAAGTTTACAAACACACAGTCTTCCACGAGCTTACCACAGTGTGTATACCTTCCAGTAAAATATGATTGAATATTAAATGATGGTGTATATATAAAAATAGTATTGTATGTAGAGCAGCGGAGAGTATGGCTCTTAGCTAAAAACTGCAGACGTTCGGGGGTATTGATGACTCGACTACCCTTCCCCTACCGCTCCTCACCCATCCCACGTTTACGCAGCCCACTTCTCGCCCTCCCCTCTTCACTGGGATAATACAATGCCATTGTTTCTTTCCCTAGAATCACTTACAAACAGATATTGCTATAAGCCCCCGTTGTGGGTTTATACCCCCATTGAAATGCTTATAATAGCCGGCAGCGGTTGTCTTTCAAAACAATGGACTGGTTTATTACGAGTGGTGTTTGAAAGTAACTTTTGTTTTAAAAAGTATAAAGGTAACTACTGCTAATTATCGTTTAAGTTCTCCTGTATTTCCTTTTACGAAACATGAAAGCCGAAACTCCATTTTCACGATATATTGCATTAATGTGTTACACATTGCTTATCCCACATGAAATTTGACTGGATTATTTATCTGAACAGCTTATATACGCAAACCATAATTCATATTCATTCAAGCTCTTTGATGCTTTGTTTGGAGAAATTTAGTTATATCACGCTATCAGTTACTGGTTAGGTGAATGGGATCACTGTTTTCTATGGGTGGTATCAGACTTTTTGTACTTAAATACATTTATTACGTTTCTACCGAAAAATATTCAAACAACGAAGTAAAAGCATAAAACTCCAATATGTGTTTCTTAATTAGCAACATTAAATTGTATACCCAGTCTCCTTCAATGGTTTTGGAACGTGTGAAGGGATGTTGTTTATTTTAAATTAATTAGATATTATGCGGTTAATCACACTGCGGTAAAACGCGAATGAGGAGGTTAGGACATTTGAAAATATTTATTTTAAAACTACGCTATACAAATTGTGTTATATTTTTTTTAATGGCAAGGTACGATACAAGTATTGGTGGGTTTCTATAAATTGATGAGTAGAAACCACAAAAACGTTTGTTTTTTTTTTATTTTATTTGAATTGTTCTATTAATACTGGATTTAGAATATTGGATGGAAAATATATGGAAGATCTCATCTGATTGCTTCTGTCACTTCTGTTTTGCTATTACAGTGTTTTAAAATAATGTTCTACATGCTCCACTTTAAATATTAATCTATTAACTTACTGTTATGAAGAGCACTGTCTGTCTCCTTGTGATGCCAGGAATGAAGAGATTTCCACATTTAACAAACAATACCTTCTAACAAAACACGAAAACATATAGCAAAAACATTGTCAGTGGAAATATCTTTACAGTTATTTAGAAAAAGCTATTTCTGTTGCTATACACGATTCTTGCGTTGAAAACTTTTAGAAAGATCGTGTATTGCTTTATTCTAAATCTACCTTCAATCTAAAATTTAAATATTTCTTCAATTTTTTCCCAAATGTTGATGATTTAGTATCCTGCATTTCCGCATAATATTTTAGTCAGAGTAAGCCGTTAGTAGGTGTACAGTTTCACAAGTCGATATGAAGGGAATATGGTTACACATATAACGCGTTTTTCAATATTATAACATAATTTTAGAGATTTATTAAAATAATTTTTTACTGATAGTCATCGAATTTTTATGAGATTCCAGGTGGACACTGCAGTGTCTTTCAAACATTACATCTACTAAAACTGTATTTTATTAGCAATTAATAGTCTAAATCTCAACATATACACATTATCAGTACAGGAGTTGCTAAAAATGATTAGACAACTCGTGGTACATGATCACTCAGACGATCACTTTTCATGTTTCAATAATATGTTGTTTTGTCTTGTCTGGTGACAAAGGTAACGATACAGAGAAGGGCACTATTTCATATCGTCAGTCGCGATGGAGCGTAGCAACATATAACAACCTGTTACCTGTGTTTGTAGAATAGCGTGTCTTTAGGTAGGCATGGTAACGTACCCGCTCGGAATATCAAGAAATTGGGAAAGTGTTTGATGTATAGCATAGAGCTGCTCGAACATTCCAACAACAGAAAACATTCAGACAGTTAGGAAAGCTTTTAAACGCGGTGTCTCCAAACTCGCCTCAACAAATTTTAGGTGCTCATTTTAGAAATGGTTTTAGATGCTTACGAGCTCGATCAAATAGTACCTGTGCAATATATAATTGTTGTCGCTACTTGACGAGGGGTACAAATAACCTAGACTTTCTTTCTGAAATCTGATTGTTATCGCAACCAAACGAACATGGCGTCTCTTTGTTACGACCAAACCCCAAGGAATTGTACGGAAGAACAATTGCATTCTCCTAACGTTACGGCTTAATGTGGCTTTGGTGCCTCCATAATTGTAGATCCATATATAGTTCAAAAACGACAATGAACAAACATTGATGTGTGTCCTCACAGGATGGGTTTCTTCGACGGAGACCATGTGTGCAGGATTTGTGGACAGCACGGGAAGACGGCTGAGCACATGATTATTTTACTACGAAGAGCTGACAGAAAAAATGCTATGTGTGTGAGAGATTACAGGCTTTTGGAACACTGGTCAAAGGACAGGTGATATCTCACATGGAGCTCATTGGTAAGTTACAGCACTACGTTAAGCTTTAACTCGAAAAACCCTTGTATTTGGCTGCAGTGATCAGATTTTTGGTATCACCCTTTTTGAATGAATAAAGAAACAGTAAGTGATAATTCAGGCGCACATGACAATATGTTGAAAAGCTATGTTGAATCTCGCTTGGAAGGAGCCTCACATATCTATTTATATGTTTTATCAAATGTTCAGATCTGTTATCTCTCCTTCAGGAGACATTGTTTGGCACGCTCGTTCAACTGACCTGTGGTATGACATTTTTCTGTGGGGAGTCCCTAAAGAATCTTGTATTTCGAGATGATTGTTCGAAAATCCAACGAAATCCAGTTAATTTTGATGAGAACCTATTGAAACGCGTGCACAGCAACTATCAGAAACATTTGTAACAATGCACTGATTAAGTCTATATGGGTGACATTCGTTTTCTGTAAATGAGCACATACATTAAGAGAAAAATAAATATTACATTTAGTCGTTTTTATAGACATTTTCCCATATTTAACTTGTTTTCATACATTATTCAGTATTATAACCTAATATAATATTCTCTTTACTATGATCTTTTGAAGTGATTCATTAGTCATAACAACTGCCATTTATTGTAATTCGAGACAATTAATGCCATAATTCTCATCACATCCTCAGGTCAAAATATGTAGTTCTAAAACTGGAGCAAAATCCAAAAATGGAAGACCAAATAAGTAAAATTACTAAATGTCTACAGTTTATAATTACGTATCTTAAATTGAATTTCAATTTTTTTTCTATTAATACATTACTTCCAAAGAGCAAAAGATAATTTAAAACGTATATTTCATTTACCTAATACTAAATACTACTTTATTACTGAATTGCGTAGCTGATAAATTCTGCTTCTTGATTGGTTATGCCAGTAAATGTATAGACTTCTAAACATCACTGACTCCATAGTCGATATATCTCTTTACACATACACTTTGCCTTTCGAAGAACATGTCAGCAATAGCTCTAATGTCCTATCGTTACTTCTACTTTCATCACTTTCTCAGAATATTTACTAACTATGTACGTATGCTATATTATACTTATATTAAGTCAAGTATGATACAGAATCCTTCATATACTCTAGCTTAAGGAATTGTACCTTCAAAAATAATGATTATTACATAAGGAACCTTATTACTGGAGATACATTATAATCTTTTATAAGTATTTCCGATCGCTTTACAAGGAAAAGTACATCATTCTAAGATTTCCTCTAGTGTTCTAAGATACTGAGTGCCGTTACCATTCCTAATGTATATTATACATACTTATGAAAAATAAAGACGCTTTCTAACTGAGGTCCTCGTTGTATAATGTTTTAAATCTTTGAAATACGTTTAGTCAATTTGATAGCCTCTCAATTATGCTTTAAACTAGAAGCTCCCTAATAAAATGATATATTTATTAGCCCAAAATCAAGTAAATGTCGCATTTTTTTCTGCAATTCTGTTAAATTTAATAAGTAAATTTAAGCATTTTTTGGTATTAGACCCCTTTCAATATATAATGAAAAGTTAAACATTCTTATGTTCTAAAATAATCTGAAAATGTTTGGACCAGCATGACAATTTGAGTCAAAGACCAGGAGATCTTAAAATTGGCCGCTACTTGGTCTCGGTGCATTACATGTTAGCCAGTTTAGTTTACTGATATGTATTTCAATATAACCCACCATACGTAAGCGCAAACTCTATATAACCAATGTATATACTTTAAATTCATGTATAACGAGTCGCTGGAATCCCTGCCACCATTTCAATCTTAACAATATTCAATATGCCATAAAAGTTTTTAGTTTTAATCATCGAGTTAATTTGCCCAGGACGTATAACTAGTATCCGCTGATCGGATGATTAAGTTAACCAGTATGTTAAGATGACACAGTTCAAGTTACCTGTGCATTTTAAATTTACAAAACTGTTTTAGTCGACCGGGCTCTTAAATTAGGAGCTCGCGCCCTATATACAAAATTGTTAAGCAATGAAAACTACGGAGAAGAAGAATTTTTTATATTTCCTCTTTTTGTAACTCCAAATGTTTCCAGTTTTGTCAATGATTGTATATTAAAAGGCAAAAGTTGGCAAATTCTAATTCCGGAATACTTAGGGCTTTTAAATAATACCCCTAATTGAGATTGTCTTACTCTGTATAAATGTTACAATTTCTTGCGTTGCATATTAATTGGTAGGAAAATCAATATGGTGTTTATAGATACTTCATAAATAGCACATAGGACTGTTAAGGAATAGGGATTCCCTTTGCGGTTGGTGGATCAACTTTTTTGTCTACAGTACTTTTTTCATTATTATTGTTTATTAAGAGCAAAACGGATGGTCTAAATTTTAGTTTTTGTCGTTTGATATTAAAAAGAAAAACGCAAACGTTACTGGAATTCTATATACCATATACTTAAAATTAAAAATCTTCTATTCTACAACTAAACATAAAACCGTATAAATTTGACAGGTTATGTCCAAAACAAACATTTTCGGTTGAAGAAAATAATATCCGACTTTTTTTCTACTAGGAACATTGACAGTTCATTCAAATAACATAATTATGGGATAGAATCAAACATTTTGTGAATATACGTTGATGCTCATTACGTGAGATACTAAATAAATGTAACTATTTCTTGCGTTCCATATTAGTTGGTAGAAAATGAAATTTGATGTTCATATATATTTAATAAATAACACATAGGACTGTTAAAGAATAGGGATTCCTTTGCAGTTGTTGGATCCGGATGATTTGATTTAGATAAACTTTTCCGATATCTCTCTCTCTCTCTCTCTCTCTCTCTCTATATATATATATATATATATATATATATATGTGTGTGTGTGTGTGTGTGTGCGTGTGTGTGTGTGTGTGTGTGTGTGTGTGCGCGTGCGTGCGTGTGCGTGTGTGTGTGCGTGTGTGTGTGTGTGTGTGTGTGTGTGTGTGTGGTGTGTGTGTGTGTGTGTGTGTGTGTGTGTGTGTGTGTGTGTGTGTGTGTGTGTGTGTGTGTGTGTGTGTGTGTGTGTGTGTGTGTGTGTGTGTGTGTGTGTGTGTGTGTGTGTGTGTGTGTTATATTATACTCTATATGTATGTACGTACATGTATAGAGAGAGAGAGAGAGAGAGAGAGATCGGAAATTGCTTACATATTTGCGAACGTGGCGTGCCCGTACGCATGGTTGTGTTTAGGCACTCAACCCACTCTCCGATCTAGCCGAAGTTCACCTCAATCCTTAACACATTTAAATCCATTACTAACACTTCTTGAATAAAAACATAATTTGTATAGGCAATAATTTTAAAAATATCTCTTGACTTAAAGCTAAATAATAAATTAAGGTCTTTGAGCTAGTTAATTTTTCTATTAGTCGGCACTTTTTGTACGTATAGGACCCATACAAATGAGTTTAAATTTGTTTCAACTCGATTTAAGTATTTTAAAGGGAAAACGTTACAAACAAAAGTTATATTTAGTTATAAAACACTAAATTAGACTTCAAGACTTCTACCCACATCCTGTGCCAACCCCGACCAGCTTGTATCTTCGGCCTTCGGCCTTGACCCCAACTCCCCTAACCACTCAGTCAATACCGTGATGCCCTTCAGTCTATATATTCTTATTCGCTGTACTCGCTATTCCTATAATTTTCCTCATTCCTGTTCATTGCCAACGTATGGCAAGTAAATTTCGTCCCAGTGAGGCCGTAACATACCCTAAGTATTCAATAGCCTAAATCAGGAATATTCAGGAAGATGGTCACATTATTTTTAATACACAAACTTGTATGTTTTAAAATAATGCATTTTTTTATTACTGAATGAATTTTGGCTTGTTTTGCCTGAACATGTTTATCATATTGAAATTTAGAACTTTGACTGTTGTATTTTGACAACCTATAGTATACTTTAAAGTATACAATTTGTATATATATTTAGGGCTATTTAGGGCTTTTAGAACTATTATAGGACATTTGAGTACTTTGCAACCCTTCTCCTCCACCAGTGGTAACACAAAATAATTATATGTATTTTCATTCTGTTCCTTGTTTACATACTCCCGGAACTTTATGTATACAGCTGATTATGAACGTATTCCGTGTCTCATCCCATACAGTTATGGATAATCATGACTAGTTTTATTAAAGTGTAGCTTTTTTCAATAAAAGTCCAAATATAATATCCCTAATATTCAGTTTATTGAAACCTCCAAAATTCCCCTGTAAAAGTTTATATAATCCAAAATAATCGAAAATTGTAAAATTAACGTACTAACATTGAACAGTCACCTTAATTTCAAACTAACGATTAGCTTTTAAGAATCCAGAAATAATGTTGGATTTTGGAGGAGGGAAATCCAAAACGTGCGTAAAAAATAAAAGCATTATTTGAAACATTTAAATTATTTTAATTAGATATCTCCAAATAGTATCTTCACATAACATGGGTTATTCTAGTTGATACAAATACATTTTTATATTAATTTTGAGGTTATATCATCTCTATCATTTTTTTCTTCCAAAAATAAACAATGAGAGATTATTGGATTGTTAACTGTAAAAATCTCTGTCATGTTCCTGTAAATAGTGGTTACACCGACCCATAATTTACCTTAAGTTTTTAATTCAGAGGAATGGTGTAGTTTTATATGTCCACTTTTCATAAATATCTAACAAACATTTCACACTGAATAATATTTATTATTCATTCGTGAAATATTACATTATAATCTGTCATCATACTATGATTTACCCAGTGGTTCAGTAAAAACATGTCACGGAATCATGGTTAAAGTTTATTTCACTTCGCCATTTCGTAGGCTTCTGCACACGTAAGTGAAATAAAGTAATGATTTTAAAATTCTCCATAACACACAAAAAACATGGTACTTATTGTTATATTCAAACAAATTAATGCACCGTCATACTTTCTTGCATATGCATAATTCATATGCATTATACAGTATAGTTAATTCGAGACATAGAATACATAAAATTAAGTGCTATAGTGGTATAAAGTTTACCCCGATTCAGAAAATCAAAGCAATTCATTTATTAAAAAGGACAACCGGAACGTGGCATTCCATGACAGACGAAGCTTAAGCAGGCACTTAAAAGGTTTAGCATTTTAAATTCCAATAAACTTCAATCACCATTAATCAATTGCACTTTAGAACACTTTAATACGGAATTACTGCTCGATTACATGAACCGGACCAATACCTCGTTTACTAGTGATTGTGTCTCGTGAGTTGTAGAGCTTCTAGAGTTTTGGAACTTTATAATTTAACTGGCTTTTTGTGATGGAGTTGCTCAATATTATTAACTCTCTGAATGAGTTTTTCTCGCCTACATTCGTGACATTTACAACATTTGTTTGCAGGGATTGTTAATATTGAAGATTTAATACAACCTCACAGATCATACACAAACATTGTTTTATTTTACAATTTCTATTGACACATAGCAAAAAACGTAAACAAGTAATATTAACGCTCGATTTTACCCTTATTGACTTCAGAAATATAGCTACTGAATATTTTAAAATGTAGAGATGTTACATTAAATGTGTGCGTATTTGATTAAATGTATATAATTTTGAGCAAAATATCAGTATAAGGTTGAATAATGATAATGTTACAATGTATACTACGGCTAGTGACGTAACTCTCAGAGTATGACATTCTGTACTGAATAATGGTAACATAACATCTGCGCACGTTACATTTAAACGTTAAACCCAATTTCAAAATCATTATTAAAAACTGTTGTATATTGAGTTCCTATGCAGAAACACAATATTGCTTCTCATACAATTGCACACCAACATTTCCTCTCGATTTAATTTCTCTGTGTAAAATATACTTGTATCAATACAAAAATGTTCATTATTATTGACTGTATAGAAAACACTGTTTCTGTTACAAACTACAGAGTTCTCTTGGAGGTTAACATTTTGGTCAGGGTTCTATAAGATTTTATATACATGAAGTATAAAATGTATGCAAGGAAAACAGAAATACATTTGATACTATACATTTAAATTTTTAAATAAATATTTGGTGCACATTTTTAATTTGTCATGCTTGTTGAATACAGGATATGTCATAATATTTCGATATGTCACCTTGTAAGCATCATTATTCAAATATAAAAATATTATAGTCAGTTTAGAATTATGGAAATTGAACGCAAACAGAATACAATACACATTAGTGCTCTGAATGTACATAGTTTATTGGATTTCATAGTTTTATTGTTTATAACGTTAAGATAGAGCGATATTCTCATATCTGTTTGTCAGAGTTCTATAGTTCTGACTGATAAGTTCTGGATATTTGCACATCAGAGTAATATTCTCCGTAAAATACCTGGTGATTCAGGTTTGCCGTCAAAATATTCTTGTGGAATCGTGACAATCGTGCGCATTTATGAATGCGTCCAAAATCTAGAAATTATGAGCTCTAATCTTTATTACAAAATTAAATTCTATTATAGTTAAACTCAACATTTTTTGCAATTTTTTACTTTACTTTTACTTTTCGATTATTCGACTACTATCGTCTGCCACTTTAAACACCACAAAACTCCACTTATACTCTCTCTTGACAAGTACTTTCCAAACCCATGTAGCACTCGGAATTCGGCTAAATTGGGCATTGGCAAAGTGTCTCACACCGTTGCAGCAAACATGAGATGTAATGTGAAACTGGTGTTAATTTAGATCGCCCTTCTGACAAAATAACCCGTAGGATTGTGACATTATCAACATAACTATTGCAAAGCAACGGACGAAAGTCGATTTCCGGAGTTACGTTCTTGTGGTGATATGCATACTGAAGGTGGAGATGACCACCGCAGACGAGTTAGTTTATAGGATAAAAACTGCTTGCTGAATAGACTTTTAAGGCTTTTAATAGTACAATAGTTAGTAACCACAAGATTATCTGAGAGGCCATCCGAAGCAATGACGAGATTGAGTCAATGGGCTGCAACTTCATTATCTACGGGCGACGATAATATGTCGAACTGCTACTTATTAGTAGTTGGGGTAAGAGTCCCCTCTGATTTATAGTTATATTTTTTAAACTGATTTATATTGTAATTTTAAATTTCTATTAACCGCTTGACGTTGTTTACAGTAGTTATAGAAGTTATAATATTCTCAGGATTAAATCTTTAGATATTTAACAGTATAATTACATATTATTTTATATTATCGTTTCCACACACAAACACACACACTTGAAATTTTAGTTGTGTTTATGCGTAGTTTATTGTTTATCAGTGAAATATTTTATTTTTTAACCACGATATATTGACAGTATTTTTCAAAGGTTGCATTACAATTTATATTATTATAGTAAATTTCTAAACTTACTGTGCTACCAGATAGCTAAATTCTTGGTGAAAAGTGGATGTCTACATAACAATAAAATTTATGTAATGCTACTTTTTATAATACCGGTAACCTTTTTCATATTCTGGGGAACATCCCATGAGGTAAAAATATTGAAGAGAGGGAACATTATTCATATTACATATTAGGTTTTAAAACACTTTTATAGAGGAAGCGTACATAGAAATCAAATATAAACTGTAAAATTCAAAAAACAGAAGATTAAAATAACGGTAGATAGTATGCACATAGCCAATGACTCAGTTTAAGATTTAAAACCGACTCATTGTGTGGCGACCACGTGTATTATGCACATCCATCTCCATAGTGATTATGGCTAGCCCATCATATTTAAGCTCATCTCGCACCTATTCTAAACAATCCCCTACGGTCGCTTGTGTGCGTGTGATATGTGTGTGTTTATGTTAATTTTGAGACGAATCAGTACATGCTATTATTTGAAATGAGACTCAGTAAAGGAATTTAAAACACAACGGGTTTGGTCCTCTCATAATAAGAGGAACAGCCTGATAATGTTGGTTTACTTACTAGTCTTTATATAACTCACAACGAAATAACATAATAAAATGGCAGAAAACTCAAACATACTTCTGAACATATCGCTTTCATGATTTTGGAAATAAATAGCAAGAAACCTGAAAACAGGAAACTTGTACGTACCATTTCTGTTGCGTATTACTATTTTGTAGATGACAGTTACAAGAGTTAAGATATTTTTTTGAAGACCTCTATATATTTACCTATATTCTTTCATCGCTTTCTGCCTATGATGAAGTTAGGAATTCAAAGTAGAAATGATTTTGGAAGGTGATTTTGACAAGGTGATTTTGGAAGACTTAAAATATGGCAAAGAATTTGGCAATTAACTATATCAACGTGAGATATGAGGAACTCCCATCATGATTATACAGTTTTTGCACAGAGGTTTTTGCATCACTAATAACGCGAAAAACGTCATAACACGGTGTTGACAAAACTTAGATTATATGCGTAAAATATAGCTTTATACCGCTATGTTAAAGTAAAGGGTGACAGGCAATATTTCATTTAAATGTTCCAGGAATGTATGAATGAACAAAATTCTTGGTATACTGATTATATCCCTGAAATATGGCTAACAATATTTAAACTAAATTATATTATTTTACTACAAGTTTTTCTGAACTAGTTATTAATTCTAATTAAATGTGTAGTTTTGATATGTAATTATTGTCTGTGTTTATTAATAATGGTGTATTATGTGCCTCTGTTACAACATAAATGCCATTTTTTACTGATGCCAATGTGGCACTTAGTTTGAAGACGATCCTATTTTTATATTACTGACAAGTCCTATTTAGAAGTTAATCATGTTTGGATACAAATTCAATCATGAATAGGTCCCAACTACATTTCTGAAACAGTGAACCAAAGTATTAAAATGTATTCTTAATTGTTTAATTACTTTTTTGAACATTTCATAGACACAAACGTTTATCTAAAGTTGTGTCAACTTGAACAACGCTGCTAAAGTTTAACGTAGTAATACTACTTCGCTTGGACCACTTTATTCACTACATAAGAAATGTATCTTAATACTTGTATTGCCTATTGTAAAAGCGTATGCTTTTAATGCATATGACGTAATCAACACTTGTTAAGTAAAATATTTTTTAAATCCATTTTTACCTCACGTTTTAGACAAAGTTACACATCTTCCATTTCAATTAGCTTCTTATTTCTATCTTATCATATTCTATTTCTGTCTCGTTTTTTTTTGTGAGACCAAAATATCAATACAACATTCAGGTATACGCATTTGCGTTGTCATTCAAAATTAAATGAAGTAAGTTTTTGGATCTTAATGAAACAATCACTAAGTTTTATATGTATTTAGAGTTTAAGTGATAGGCCAATTGAACGAACTCTCAATATTTAAAAGATCGTCTATTAATGAAATCTTTCTATATTTATCTTCATATGCTAACTAATGTTTGTGTAAAGGATGATAGTTTTGTCATGGTAATTTAATAGTGCAGGAAACCACAGGTTCCAAAGATTTTCACAAAATGATTTAAGTACGAATAATTTCAGCAAATGACCTGAAGATCCAGATTTGCTTTATCAACAACGTTTTGCTATTTAACGAAGGTAAATACATCATCAGAGTTTTTATGTATCACGTTTCATCATAGGAGAGGTCTGTCGAAACCCATGCAAGCTGGACGTCATCAATAAAATACAACTTTGTTCATTGATAATTAAAACACAACTTTAAACTATTTGATGGGTGTAAAAAGAACAAAGGAAGCCAGGAGAGCGGTATAAGGAAATATATTTATGGTGGACACCCCACTCTCACCCACCATGTAAGGTAAATTTTTGCTTTAACGTTCACCAGAACAAAGCAGTGCAACAATCGCGCATGCTCATTTGCACCATCTACACTAGTTTTGGTGTTTCTTGAGTACCTGACTGCAGACCTCACACTTAGTGACCGCATTACAGGTTTTAAATAACAATAAAATAGTTAAGAGCAAGTGATAGGTAATAATGTTTTTAAAATACCAACACGAGGTCCAAAGAACCCTTACAAAATTCAACCAAAGTTTATTTTCATGATTTTCTTCCTGAAAATTTTAAACCAAATTTAGTTAAAACTGTGGATTGAAATAATGGATAGAAAGATTCGTCTTAACAATAAATTCCTGACTTATATGTCAATTTCTAACTTGATTCGACGGCAATACCATGTGAATTTTATTCTGATTCAACATATATTACCATAATTAACACTTTTTTATTATAAAGAACTATAATATGAATTGAAGTAAACAGGAGAAATTCTAACTCGTTTTTGTATATCACAATCGATTTTTGAGTTGCCACTTCTCTTCATATTAAGACGAGAAGTACTCGATTGCTGTGATAAAATGTTTAAAACTACTTAAAACATACTCTAACAAGAGTTATTTAAGCACTAGTTGTATCAATGACAAACGTAAGAATTGAATTTGGTTTAGTGATCTTACATCGTAAATTACTACAACAATGTTATATCACTCCCAATACGTGTTCTAATGTTTGGCACTTCGGTCCCCAGTTGAATTATGCTGATACATTTGACAGAATAATTTATGCCAGTCAAGTAGTGTCTGGTTAAAAAGGCACAAAGTGTATCACTTGTATGCTTACGCCTATATATCACTTTTATTAGCAATAGACCTGCGACCAGAGCAAATTCTTATTATCGCCATCCACCATCTTGAACCATACTGACATAAACCATAACCGGTCTTGGAAATAACGTTAAACCCGTCTTCATAGTTACTTATATAACAACTAATTCCTCTTTAACGATGTAATGTACCATTATCTTCAGTAACATAACAGATTTTTCTCATAACATATTTGTCACACTGACTATGATATAAGAATCTTAGCAGCTATGTGAAACAGTAAATTTATCAGCTGTGTCCGACGAAGTAAATTTCCCAGTACCATTAAATCAGAAGCTTATCCCCTACTAAATCGTCTCTTTAGGAGAGTGGGAAAGGTATTCTTTGATCCCAAACATCAAATAATGATGTTATATACTGATGAACAAGTGTAAACTCTTTGAAACTCTCGGCGAGCTCAACATGCAGAAAACCATAAAGAACATCCAGTGAAAGAGGTGCTGAAGGCCAAAATTCAATTCGATATAAATATTAAATCGAGGAAGTTTTACTTTTCCCAACATTTTTACATTTATACTCTTCAGAATTATAATTAATTGTAAAGTTGCGCTAAAGAATATTAGAGTAAAATACCGAACGTTACAACCGTTGTACTATCTAAACTTACCAAAGTTCTTAATTAATGAGGAAACTTTATGTCACTTTAAAAAATTTACCACTTTTATGACTAAATAGTACACTGGTGTTTGCAAGAGTGTTAGTTTTAAAGATAATTTGGGTAGAAATGGCCTTCGAAATTTTGTAGAAAACATAGAGTTGGTTATCTATTCAAAGTTGACTGCGGGAGAAATACTAATTCTGTTTATAAACTAATCAACTTACTAACTGTGATGCTCAATGTATTTTCGCAACTAAGCTGACACGTAGATGCAGACATCTTGCACGAGTTCTCTACGCTGAATAGAGAAACATTAACCCCTTGACATTTAAGATCGTTCTTAGCCAGAATGCAGACACCTCCCTTCCTGCGGATCTCCCTGCAGATTGCTGAGACATTTACATAATCAGGCAGGCAGAAGCTGTCAAACCGGTGAGAGATTGTGCTCCAATAAACTTAAAATTTCTGAACATTTCACACTAGAGAAACGAATCTTGAGAGGTTTGGTGTTATGTTTAAAAGTACTTGCGTTCCGATTAAATGTTCTTATGTACTTGCTAATTGTTTTTCATTAAAAACGAGGTCGATAAGTTGTAGAGGAAAATCTGAGTTCAGTGTCAGCAACAAATATTTCTTTGACAAACCTATTTAGAGCTATCAGTAGGTAATGAGACCTTAAACTCTTATTCGGTAATTATTTAATAAAAATTTTGCCTTCCACACGACAGCCTGCGGATACCTGGATCAATCTCAAGATTAACCAATTAGCGTTCATCTACGGCATTAAACTGCAAACAATGCTTCGTGGAACAATAATACACACAATGCTTTATAATACACTCTGGAAAAACAAAGGTTTAAATTTGTAGTTTCCTCTAAATTTACAGGGGTTATCATTCGTTTTTTTTTAATATAGGCCATTTAGGCTACTACGGCTATGCTTACCCTGCCTTTTTAAATGCTCATTATAATCAGATCGGTGTCACTAAATCTTCCCTAGCATACCTTTAAGTGAAAGCGGCAGTCTGTCACAGTCTTCGGAGAAGTTGCTTGTAACGTCAAAACAATACCAAAGTCACACTTAACTCATGTGCCTTGCATGTACTACATTTTATTGCTTGTTCAAAAGTAAGCATCCACAACAAACTTATTAAGAATTCCTTCTTCTAATCCATGTTTTTGTCGCTGTGAAAACTACCATACCACGGTCAATTTATATATGTATGGAAAGGCAACAAGTAAAATCCTACTCGTAAAAGACATCAGATTTCTTGAACGTTCAATCTAGTTACTCTTCTTTCTTATATTTTATTTATCTTATGTTTAATGTAGTTTTTTGGATGTAAATTGTGACAGTGCTCAAGACAGAAAATCATCTTTAAATCCCAAATTCAGTTGTCTTTGTTGCTGTTATTACTGTGTGGGCCTTTTTATTTCCAGCTATCACAATCACACAACAAATTAGTCCATTACTATTTTCTAAAATAGCGATATGTTACTAGTCAAGCCGAACTGGGTTTATCTCCCAAGGGTAATCAGAGGTCACTACATCAACCAAATGTTTCATGTTAGATGGTTTGACGTCACGTATTGCACTGAATTAGATACCACCCGAAGGAGGATGTAAAAATACAAAAAAACCCAGACATTTCAAATAGATTTCAAATTAACAATAATATTTTATGTACTAATAAACACTTGCAAAGTTTACCGTCATGAATAAAATTTAAGTCTTTTGCCAAACTAAAATTGTAAGATTGTATTTCAAAGTAGTTGATAAATAACTAACTCCGGTGTGTGGCAATGTAGTCAGTCTGACCTATACTGATGTTTCTTATACAACAAACAATGCAACTTTTTGACTTTACAGAAAGCTCGTTGAGATTAGATGAGGGTCACAATGCTTTAAAGCTGTAAACGATGGGATAAGCAACCCAAGTACGAGACGTCGCTTATAGAAAGTCTTCCATCGACGATAACGACATTTTCCTTAATAAGGCCTGTTACAAGAGGCCACAATTGATTAAAATTTATAGTACGTTTGTTAAGTAATGGGGTTCTAAATGTCTGTACAAATGACATTTACATTCTCATTCAGTTCCATTATTTAAATTTTATATCAGCTATAACTGAGTCGTAATCTTCACTTTGATTACCAATTTAGCAGTCAGTCATTTAAAATTGTAAAATTGACGTTCATGATAACATTTATTCCAATATCATACAAATGTCTGTTACATTCTTCTGAACAGTGTAAACAATGTATATTATCGCGTTTATACATTTTAGATACATGTAACATGATTTTAATGATAACCAAATCCTCTTATTACTGTTTATTGTTGAGACAAAAGTAAAACACTTCGTAAAGACGAGTATAGAATTTCGAGAATAGACTATTCATTCGTGTTCCAGCAACGATGATAAATCAATAGGTGTATAACACAACCAAATATGCCAGTGCATATTAAGAGGAATATGCCGAAAAGTTTAGCTTTCAGAGCTCAAAAACTATGTAGTAACACAACTGACTTGGAAAAAATACATTGATAATGTAATGAATGTATTCTTAAGAAGAGGTTATCCAAGAAAATTACTCAAGGATTAACTTAATCTAAAAAAAACACTAAATTCTAAATTCGAAAACAGTGATCCAAAAATTAATAGTTCATACCATTTAGGGCTTCACAAAATTAATAATATCCTTAGAATAGCATTTAATATCTTAAAGAATTCTGAACTAATGATATTTTCAAAAAACAACTCCTAGAGTAGTCCTTAAAAGACCTCCAATTCTTAAGGATTTATTGTTCAAACCTAAATTACCAATGATAAACACTAATAAAAAAACAATGTAAAAAAATGATCACACCCATGTAACAAACTTAGATGTTTGGTTTATAAAATATTACTATTAAATTCACTTGTAGCAAAACAAGCAAGGCATATCCTATCATTGGCAAGTTGTCTTGTGAATCTAAACATTTGATTTACCAAATTCAATGTAAAAAATTTCCAGCAGATTATATTGGCTCAATTACAAATATCTTGAGGACAAGAATGACAGAATAGGATTTGATTATAAACACCAAGATTTAAAGAAAACTGTCGTCACTCATTGTCTAAATCACAAAGATACTTACGAATACACATATTCTTTTAAACCTATTCGGCAAGAGCGTCAAAATTCAAACTCAGTTTACCTCAGAAAACTGGAACAAACACACCAATTGGTTTTAAAGACCAAAATTCCACATGGACTGGCCAATAATACCATCAGGTAACTTGGTCAAAAACGTCTAAATTTGAAAACAACATATAGAACAAATATTTAGTTCATGTTACCTGTATTTATTATTTATTCACTGTTTATTTACTTTCGTTTGTATTATGTTCTTTTATATTTTATACAATTTATGCGCCTGAAAACTGTTTTTACAGAAATACAGAGTGTAACAGAAATACACCTAAAAACTTCAGAAGGTTGTTCTTGGGGTAAAAAAAACCAAAAAGTTCCTATAAATGTATGTCCTAAAATGAATCGTTTTCAGTCCGTCTTTTTGATTATTTTGTGTATTAAATTTTTTTCTAAACAGCCATTAAAGGTAGAAAATTAAAATGTTCAATATATACTAATCTATTAAAGGTCGTCAATTAAATAAACTAAAAATCTTTAGTTAAAAAAATTCAAAACGGTGGCTTGTTAAAATCTGCAATGATGAATTTCTAAAAAAAAAAAACTACTTCCTGTAGAAAAACTTTACTAGAATTAAAACATTTTATAAATTTTATTCTAAAACCAACGTTATCTCATTTATTAAAATCGCTCAAGAGGTAAAAAGTTGTGGCATTTTCCTTAACCTAGTAACATACTATATTTGCAAGTTTTTCCAAGTTTCAGAAAATTAAAGTATTCTACAATGTTAAGAAAATTGAACAAAAATATCTCATCATCAAAAAGAGTTTTAAGCTGTCATTACTAAGAAATACGGAACAACTTAACAGTCAGCAGTTATTTCAAAACCTTAGGGATCATTTTACAACAAATGTAGAGTATAAGTAAAAACCGGGCTAAGTGCCAAAAATTAAGAAATTGAGTTTAGTATCAAAATGTGTGCTATAAGCCAACCCCAATACAGTATAAACCGGGCTATGTCGAGAAAAATCAATAATTCGTTCAAATCCTTGCCGCTAGAATGCGCATGGGCTATGTTCAAGGGTGATATCAGTAAAAACCGAGTCAAGTGCCACGCACAACACACGCCAGACTACACGTGTTTTGCAGGTTATGTTTGTTGCCACAGGCATTCTAACCATTGTATGAGGAGTGTGTGTTACCGCTTTACATTGTGATTAGATTGAGTTTTTGTTATCCATAATGAATGTGCCTTTAGTATTACCGAAGTGTAAGAGACGAGCAAAGGGTCAAGCATCTTGTTTGTTGAAAGGAGTCTTGAACAAAATAACCCACAAAAAAGTTGATTGTTTGGAGCCACAACTGTGGGGGACAAAATAAAAACAAAATGTTGCAGTTTTTATGGAATTATTTTAGTTTGTCGTGGTATCTTTGATGAAATTGAACATAAATATCTTATGTCAGGCCATTCATATCTTTCTTGTGATCGAGACTTTGCGCTCATCGAGAAAGAAAGAGAGTAAGTAGGTGTGAAGTCTCACTAAACATAGTTCAAATTCTTGTAAGTGCCTCCCACAAAAAGCAATTTTTTCCACACTTATGGATGAAGATGACTTTTTTTGATTCTAAGGAAAGTAGTAACAATTGTCTGAATACAAAGAAATTGGAAATATCCAAAGTCCAATGGCTAAAAATTACAAGAACAAAACCAAGTATAGTATTTGTGAAAAAATCGTGGACTGATATTGAAACTTGGCTTGGAATAAATGTGTTCAAAAAAGGGGGTTAAGGGAGAGGACATCTTGCAAAACCTATCCACTTTGCAAACAATAAACCGATTAACTAAAGAAAAAAAGAAGACCTGAAAAAGATGATACCTTACCTCAAAGAAGAGAACAAAGACCTTTATAATAATTTAACTGCATAAAAGTTTCAGTGTTCCTGGCTGTTAACTTTAGTTTAGTGTATAATATACTATCGAGTATTTGAGTAAAAGTTTAAAATAATTAAACTGGTATAACATTATAATTGTTTGTCTTTTTAACCTGTATTATTTTTTAACTACATGTTTGCTTACTCTTTCATTTTTATGGATTTTTAGTAACATTTGTTTGGTACTTAGCCCTCTTTTTATATCATTAAGTTGTGACATAGCCCGAAGTAAATGTGGCACTTAGCACGGTTTTTACCTCAGTAAGTTGTGACATACCCCTTTTCAAAAAAAGTTGAATTCAATATTTTTTTCTTTACTGTTCCCATGGTATATAATGCATTATTCCACTGATACTATTTATTAGTGATGTATATTTTTTATTTAATATATATACAGTTAAAAAATATTTAATTATGATAGTTATATGCAGTTTTCATCGATTATCTCAAAAGTAACTTTTTGGCACTTAGCCCGGTTTTTACTTATACTCTACAAATGTTCTATATGCTTTCGATTTGATGTGATGCATGCATTAACACGTCTGGGCCATTGATTGCCGAGTTCTTTCGAGTATTCCTGGTGTATTCCTTACAGTGTTACAGGTTACAATGATACGCTGTAAAAGGTCATCCCTGGTGTTAACTGGTATTTCATAAACTAGAGCTTTCAAATGATCCCAGAGGAAGAAATTGATTGGATTCAGATCAGTCGACCGAGGCTTCCATGATACAGGCCCCCTTTCGGCAAAAACAAGTACTTTTCTATTTTCGAAAGTTTGTATTTAGGCAGTATGAAAGTAAAAAGTTGTTTTGGGTAAAAAATACATTAAACTCGATAGTTATTTTTAAATTTGAAAACCGAAATTAAAAAAAAAAAAAAAAAAAAAAAAAAAAAAAAAAAAAAAAAAACTATCTGCACAACTCTACTTTCATGGTTTACACAGCTGAATCTACTGTCATGTTAAGACATAGCTGATTAGAACAACCATGAAGTCAGATAAGTAAGTTATTTCCTTGTTTATTTTTGACAGGATACCATCTGTTTCTTTCACTTGTAGAAACATTATTAGTCAATAGTGTTCTTATTCTATTTAAGATGGCAAGTTAACCATCAAAATTATATTTATGTATTGAAAAGCTAACGGTAATAGTCGTCTAGAGCCCCGTCTGTATTACGAATCATTTCCAAACTGACAACAACCTATCCATTCAACAATTGCTGCTGTTTTCCACCGACTTCAGGAGATGCATTTTAGGACATAAAGTTATAGGAACTTTTTCGGGGTTTTTACCCCAGGAACAACCCTCTGAAGTTTGTCGGTGTATTTCAGTCAGTTACACTATATGTGCCAATGTTTTAAAAATAATATTAGTATAGTTACATATATAGCCGCTTAGGGTGGTCTAGGGTGTCCGGAATTAAAATTCTTTGCGTTTAGTTTGTTTTGAAATATTTAAAAAATAACATACGTGTTATGTCCCGTTTTATATTATGCTTTGCTGTTAATTAATTCACTACAAAGTGAAATATACTTCCAAGTTTAGTATATGACGTTTTACACTGCTTGCCGGTGAGATGTGTGGGAAAAGTCAGGCTTACTTGGATACGGCCGTGTCTCTGTGTTGCGCGGCGCTCCGGAATCAATTCTTAAATGATATGAGCGTGTATAGGTTTATTTTTATTTTAGCTCTATAATAGTTAGATGTTTTATAAATGTGTTGTGTGATTTTCCAATGGATTAAAATACACAGCTTTTGTTCTGATATACTAAATAGCAGAGATCATTAGAGTTAATAAAACAGTTGTGAAATATGTAGACTATCTGGCATGGCTTGGCTAGATATACACTTAAAAGTATTATTAATAACTTATTATGGGTTGACGGAAATTTTACGCTTTTAAATATAAGAATATTTTATGTTACTTGACATTATTAAAATGATAATTTTTCCATAACTTTACACTGTCTTTCCAACACCTAGCTAGCCACTGCATTATTTCTTGAAACCAGTATGAATATAAATCATAAAACTATTAGATTTATTGACATTATACGAATTATAATAGTTTGTAACCCCTTAACGATTAAACCTATACAAACGTATTATCTTTATAACACCACAAAGGCGATAAAAAGTTCACGTAGGTTCCAAATTTTAAATAATGCAATCATTTTTCTTGAAGGGATTAAATTTTAATCCAAACAAAACAATCTTGTTAAGCATGTGTTAAAATTAGAATGCGATCAGATTGCGGGTTGCAGAGGAATTAAAGTTTTAAGTTTATACACAGTAAAACAACATATATATGTGTTTCCCATACTATAACAACTACTACTACACCTATTTAATATTCTCCACAAACTATAATAAAAACAATTGACGCTTGAAATCTTGAAATATAAGTCTGACACATGAAACTAACATACCCATTACGGCTTTGTCCGTTACGGCTCCAACTGTATAGGATTGACAGAACTCATTGCGTTGGTGTCAACCTGTTCCCAAATATCGCTAAAATCTATGATATTCTTTACAATAAGCCACAGATTTCACACTCTTAACTCTCCCCACTGAACCAAGCTCGTAAGTTTAAATATAGGTATTATTAAGCACAATTACAATCGCCATTGTAAGGAAACGAATTTTAAGCAAAACGTGTTCCATGTTTCAATACATTTTGTAAGCCTCGGTATCCAATACTTACAAGGAGTTTTGAGTTGCGAGTGAAATCGCGGTTTTACGCGAGTTTTCGCGATTAGTTATGAAAGTATGCACAAAAAGCCGATATATATACTGGGTGCTTCAAAAAAAATGTATACACACTTTGAACTTCCATAGAAAATTTATTTACTGTTCTACAAAGTAAAATTTCAGTAAATTAGAAAGCTTAAAGTCCAATTTAAATGAAACGTAAATAACAAATGTTAATAATGTTCAAATTGGTGACCTGCAGCATCAACACAATTCCGAGTACGAGTCACCACTGATTCTGTACATCGTATCAAAACGTCCAATGAGATTTCTCTACACACAGCTTGAATCTCATTCCAAAGAATGTCTAGATTACGTAGTTTACGTTTGTACACCTCATCTTTTACTGTGCCCCATAAGAAGAAATCCAGTGGTGTAAGGTCTGGAGAGCGTGCTGGAAACTCGATTGGCCCCCTGCGTCCTATCCTGCAAATTTTGATCCAGGTAAGCTCGTACATCCCTGTGATAGTGCGGCGGGGGCACCATTTTGTTGAAAATAAAAATTATAATTACCGTATAATGCACGAATGGCAGGAAATATGGAATCAGCAAGCATTTTTAGGTAATTAATACCAGTTACAGTACCTTCAAATCGAAAAGGTCCAATGAGTCCCCTTGAAACAAACCGCACCACACATTCACACCAGGCAAATGTACAGCTGTTTCAATTATAATGTGAGGATTGTTTTCAGCCCAGTAAACACAATTGTGCCTATTGACAGTTCCATTAAGTTTGAATTGGGCTTCATCCGACCAAATGATGCTACCCATAAATACCGGTTCACGTATCACCATCTCCTGAATCCATTCACAAAATTGCAACCTTTGATCTGGATCGTCGTCACTTAGCTGTTACACCAGCCTTGGAATGTAAACACGATACTTGCCTCTCTTCAGAATGCGTAGCACGCTGCTACCACTTGCTAGATTTGTTAGGAGAGCGTTGAAACAGTTCCAAGACTGCTGTTGAAGACTCATCACTTGTAGCTGTTCGAGGTCGACCTGAATGACCTTTATGCACATCACACACTGTTCCATTAACTTCGAATTTGTCTCGTATGCGTGTAATTGTTAATCTTGAAGGTGGTTCTGTATCATATTCCCTTCTCCACTGTCTTTAAACTTCATTTACATTCTCAAACTTCCAGTACCACTTAATAACCTGCTTACGTTCTTCAAACTCAAACGTACGTCCGCCATGTTGATATTACAAATTCCAACTAACAATATAACATAAAGGGACGATTATGGCTGCCACCTGGCGAAGAAATATAACATTAGCCTTGTAGAGCAGGAAAACTACGATAGTTCAAAGTGTGTATACATTTTTTTGAAGCACCCAGTATATATATATATATATATATATATATATATATATATATATATATATATATTATATATATATATATATATATATTCGATACCCAAAAACATAAGATTGCAACTTCTCCAATTATTTAAGCTATTTGAACTTAGTTGTTTGAAATTTTCGAAGCTTGTCTGTTGTCAATAATTATAGTAATGTATTGTAAACAGAAATATTGAAAAAAGTTATGGATTGCAAATTTTTAATTAGAATTTTGTTATCTATGTACACATTTTTTAAATCGCTAGTATTTATCATATAATGGAATTAATTCTTTGGGTTCTCCTACACTGGATTTAAAACGTAGCTATGTTTGTATCTTGTTTAATTTGTTTTATTTATTACAGTTTTTATGAAGTGGTCGTTTTTTTTCCTTGTAAACAATACTTCTGATTTTTTCACTTCGGCTGGAGCATGACCGGGCAATCGGATGAACTAACTCTGAAGCAATCTACGTAAAACCGATACTTTTCTTTTCGAATAAAAACGTACTTAAAACTACTAACTTTTGAAACACTCATTACAACACTTACAGCCAAATTAAACGTATACGTTGTAAACAAAAATACAACATTTTAAATTGGATTGTTAAATTGTTGAGATTTTTCTCTGTAAACACTAATCTACAATGGGTAAACTATAATTTATGTATGAAGCCTTAATATTGTTGTTCCCAAAGGTTACAAATATTGCTTTTTATTTTAATTATATGTTACAAAATTTAATTAAATAAAATATCTGTGATTAGCTGTTTAATACCATTGTATTATAAACCGAGACACAGGCCACATTACCTTTTTCACATGTTCATCTTTCATGATGATACAAATTACACGTAATCTTGACTACTGTGTACAGTTCTAAAATAGTATATCTGAGCGGGTGCGACTAAATTTTGACAAGTAGATTTAGCGAGTTGGCAGCAATTTACTTACAGTCAAGTGCTAATCATACATGTAAAGGCCATTTTTTGATTCAGTTTGGCATTTCAGTGAGCGATCAAGTTGTTTTATAAAGAGTTATATTGAGTTCAACTATCAAATGGCTGAAATATACATAAACAAAGAAGGGTATTCAGAGGTAAGTGATAAGTAGCTTATTCCAGTGACATGTTCACCAAAACATATTTGCTTTCATTTTAAAATGTTGTCTTTTTATCAAAGGTAAATTACTACTGTGTTCTTTTATACATAACTGTTCGTTTCTTTTTTTATGTTTAATCTTTAGTCTGAAATGCATTAGTTAGAAGAGTATTTACATAATTTCTCTTGAAGTATCAATTATCTATGTGAAATACAGGGCTTAAAGAATATTTTGCACTATAAAAATACGGAAGAATAGAACGCTCTGTTGTTGTTCAAAATAGCATTTATTTGTGCTTGCTTGACGCTACATATTATAAATTTTTACTCCTAAAGAAGAGGATGGTTTTCAATCCTTAGAAAAAGCGTTATATTTTTGTAACAACATAGCGATGGCCTGAAAACTTATTTTCTTTTCAAATGAACGATCCTTAATATTAGATTTTAAACAGAGAATTTTATTAACTCTGATGTGAAATAAATAATTACAATATTTATTCACTCACAGTGAAATAGATATTTAACCCTAAATAAGACTGTATATTTATTTGCCAATTTTTAGGCTTGCTACTTAAAAATAGCATTATAAATCTTTTCAAAACGAATAAGTGATACATTATTATGATAATGTTCTTTAAATGTGCTACATCCAACATTTCCTTTTTGAAATTTAAACAGCAATGTATGTCTTAGATTCGTCACTATCGTCAAATTATCTAATTTACTATTCATTTTTACTTATTAATGTTTAAACTTGTAAATTTGCTTTTCTTTCTCTGCCCGTCATTAATTTCAAATTTTATATAAATTCCTTGAGATAATTCAATGACAAAAGGTTGTTCAAAATTTCTTTCTTCAAATAATTAAGTTTACCTTTTTTCGTGCTAATTTTACCAGCTTCGATAAACTTAAAGTCTTAAAGTCTGTTCGATACATATTTCTCTACATAAGCATACCTGACTCAAAGGTTCTACGATATTTTCAAGTCGAGGTCATAGTAGATAATACTTTTTGAGGAATTTGAAACATTTCCGGCGATAAGGAAACAGGTAAGGTTTCGGCAACGAATTTGTCGCCTAAATAAGCATGAATACCTACCGCTGTGACGGTGTAGAAAACTTTACAGTTCATTTTCGAGTTCCAGGTAACGCCTCTGTTTAATTTCATGTAGAATGTATTCTCGTGAAACGAGACAGGACAGAGTGCAGATTTCATGGAATGACTATAACTAACTAGTTATAAACTTTGAAACTTAGTTTATATGATAAAGTTTCAATCATTCTTCGATTGAAAGCCTCATTGACTGTTTTGGAGCTTCTCTGTAAGTTAGAATGCAAAGGTAGGGATTGTATCACACGCCATGAATTACTTTAATGATACTTAAGAAAAGCTATACTGTTGTAAATAATACAAGATATGTTGGATATGTGAGGTATTTTACTAACGGCAATGACATACCTATCTGGAGCAGCATCACAAGATAAATGCAAGTATCACAACTACCTCAATGACCTCTTAACGTCTACGATAGAAGGGGATATATCGCTATTCATTTCAGAGTTGATACAGGTTCTCCGATAGATGCCGCATGAAATCTTTTAAGTAGCGAAACGTGGATTTCAAGAGTTAGAATTTTTCCAGTAATGAAGACCTACCTCATTTATAACAAAAAATAGTTTTCAATTCATTTTAGAGTTCCAAAAAATAGTTTTCAATTCATTTTAGAGTTCTGTGTGGAGCCCTTTATGTGCTCCGGGTGGTGCTTCTCTTGGAGGAACTAGGAGCCTTGTCTGAGACAATGAAACAAGAGAAACCACAAAATGAGATTTTTACTATAATTATGTTTTACCTTATTGACGCAAATGGAACTTTGTAGAATTTTAGAGTTTGGAGCAATTAGTCATTGACTAAGAAAGACCTCAATGACACAAATAGTAATTTCTTTCAACATAATTTAGCATGAAATTGTACAAGTTCATGATAGGATAACATTTTGCAATTTTTTTCATTGTAGTTTTTTTGTTTACAGACAAATTTGTATGCCTTTTTATTTGGTTTGTAAATATATAATAATTAGATTTATATTTAAAACTCAAGAAAAACAAACTTAATTTATGCAAATTTCTATTTATAAATCAATACTGAAACCTCCAATGAACTATATTGAATTATACTACCACAACGTTCAATAAATCTACTACCAGTGAGCTTACAGAACCTGAAGTACTATTGCTTTAATTCGAAACAGATGTGAATTCAGAACGCTCCTCCCCCAACCCTTACAGAGGTTAAGAACGTTAATAGGGCCATTCCATATAAACAAACAAATGATTGCTGAGTTTGGTTCTACTATTGTTATTTTTGAAAAGAGGAACATAAATAACTTTAAAGATGAAATCATACTTTAAAGTAGCTGTTACGATTTATTGCTTTAAGAGCAATTCCACAACAAAATTGAATTGTTTGTTGAAAAGTTTGTAAATCTATCTTTTCTTTCATACGTATATGTGGTTTTTTCCATTTCTAATTTGAAGGTTTATAAACTATAAGTTAAGTATAATATTATTATTGATAAAAGTTTTATATATATATATATATATATATATATATATATATATATATATATGTATATATGCAGAATTTATATAGGACAATTTATATGTGATGTTTTAAAAGATTTGATTCCATGCGGTACGATTTGCGGTTCGGTATGCATACTTATTTATTCAATATAATGAAATATAACATAATAGATAACAGTTTTTAATGTATAGAAAACTGCGTTAAGAAGGTTTGTATAATTACATATACACTATTCTCCGTTTCGAGAAAATTTAACTGGATTTAGTTGACAAGAACACATGAAATAAATTTGCAAATTAATCCATAAGGTTACATGCGAAGTTACAGTTATATTATAATTTCATTAACTTTGTTAGTAGTGTATCTTATGTATTAAAAATTAAACTTTTCATACTAATTAAACTACACTATTTCAGCTTTATAAAAGCTCATATAGCTACAAATGACACTCTTATTGTAACAGTTGTTACCAGTGGCGTAGCGAAGGGGGGGGGTCCAGGGGGTCCGGACCCCCCCCCGAAATTTTAAGACATATTGAAAAAAAGCATGGAGTAGGAGAAAAAAGGAGTCATATCATTTACTCTTGTCTGCAAACATTAAATTGATTGATTTAATTGATTAAAGTGACCGTTGTTAAAAATATATATTGTCCTTTCGTTTAAATCATAAAGTATCAAACGATACTTTTGGGTTCGGCCCTTTCGGATAGGGTAGTCTAATCACGGTATTTGCTATAGAGCGCGGTCACGTGACGTCGCAAAGCAACCTAAATTGTAATACGGCGAACATTCGACATCAAGCGCTCGTTGTGTCAACAACTCCTGGAACAACATGAGTGACATCTTCAAGAAGATGGGACAGCGTGCCTTTGGAAGCCCGGGCAATCAGCTAAGAGGCCTAGCTCTCCACCTGCCAGCTCGGCGCCTAAGAAGGTCGCGCTGCTTCAGCAAAGGGGCCTTTTTAAAGGCCACAACGTCACCACTGTTACTGTGACATCTGACCAACCTACGGCTTCGGTTTCTACGCCCAGGATACCCTTGCTATTCCTGGACAGTGTTCCGGACTGGCTACCTACACCAAGAAGTTGGAGGAGTTGGCGCAGAGGACGGCCTTATGACAAACGTTCCGCGGTGTTCACTATCGCTTGAAAGTGACCACCGTGGAGGACTTTCAGGGCAATTCAGCGGTACCTATGTTCCAAGAAGCTGTTCTTCTACACTCACAAACTTGGGCGTGAAAGATCGCTTAAGGTTGTGATCAGCGGACTGCCCGACACCGATGATGTGGAGCTCTTCGATGTCTTAACTGACGAGGGCTTCGCCGTCGACGAGGTTGCACGACTTCGGACAGCCCGGGGGACCTACCAGGAGCTGGCTGATCACGCTGACCAGGGACAGTGAGCGAGAGAACCTGACACCAAGCGGGCTTGCCAAATCTACAATGTGACAAGCCTGCTCCACGTCAGGGTCTCAGTCACTGTCTACAAGAAGAAGCCGGTCGGCCCGCCGCAGTGCTACCAGGTGCCAAGGTTTTGGCCACGGCTCGGAAAACTGCGGGAGGCCGAGAAAATGCGTCCGCTGCGGGGAAAAATCATATGAAGATGAACTGCCCCAAAGTCTCGACGAAGAAAGGGTCACTGCTGCAATTGTGGCGGCGATCACAACGCCAAACTATCGTGGGTGTCCAGCCTACAAGGAGGGCCAGAGGGGCAGCTGTCCAGTTAGACCAACCAAACCAGCGGCGAGGGCGATCAACGGCCCAGCCGCCCAAGCAACCAGCGGACTCCGTATCGGAGAGTGAAGCTGAGGACGACATACCGCAGAAGAAGAAGCGCCGGAGGAAACCCCAGAACCCAGCCAACTGACTTCATCGCCCGCCAGCATCTTTGGCTGACCTTCCGGTCACACAGAGGCCAGGGTGACTCCCAGGCAGAAACTACAGTGGCCACCTACACCAGCCACTCCGCCGCAACAAACGGAGGCACCAGCAGCTGATGCAGCAGCAGAAGCAGCCGCCCCCGCCCAGCGCAGCCTACAAGCCGTCTTGAAATAGCTGCGCAGCTGACCGCCCTCACCCGGCTCTTCAATGAAGCAGTGGCCCTCAGTGGCACACCGACCAGCTGCTAGACTGTTGCAGGAGCAATTATTCCAGTTGACAGGCAAGTCATTGAGCTCACCTGCTCAGATACTGCACACAGACCAGTAGGAGCGCCCAGAGGCCATCCTAGCGACCCGACTTGGACTTGGACAGTTTAAAAATTAGCGACCACTTCGTTCAAATTCGTCTTGGGGAAGTAAAATGGCTGCTTAGAGTCGTCACGACGTTGATTTTTAGTGTCATTAAACTGTAGACGTAGGACGTGTATATAAATTATCGAAAAAAAAAAATATAAAAAATCACTTTCGGTTGGAAAATACACTTTAAACGCTCTACTGATAAGAAGTTCCGACTACTTTGGATTTCACTGACTGAGGTATTATTTCATTTTCCTTAGTATATTCCGATCGGAAGTGATTATTTTTGTTTTTTTTTCTCTCGATAATTATATATGTATTAGTCGGCGTTGAATTAATACTTAAAATCAATGTCCTAACAAAATTATAAATACCACTCTTACCTCAACCACTCAACCAGTAAAATCCAAAATCGTCAAAACTTGAATATGTAGAGCTTTTCTTCGGTATTTACCGACCGGAAAGTGATTTTTCGTCGATAATTATATAGGTAGTCGAGTACAGTTTATTGATAACAAAAAAATCGTCGTCCTAACTCAATCAAAAATACCACGTTTACCTCATTAACTGAAGTCCGAAGTAGTTGAAGTTCTAATCATTAGAATTTTTCAGGTGTATTTTATTCCGACCGAAAGTGATTTTTTTGGATTTTTCGATGATTATATACTACTCGTCTACAGTGTAATGATACAAAGATTGTTATTATAACTCATTCATAAATACCTCAATCGGCTTACCAAAGTAGCCGAACTTCTAATCAGTAGAGTTTTTCCGGTGCATTTTCTGACCGTTAGTTTGATCTGTACCCGAGCAACGCTCGAAAATTGCCCTCCTTTTCTAAAGGGTTTCGGCCGTCAGTGGCCCAATGTCCCCGAAGGGGTATTTCATTTTTTCCACAGAATATAGTTGTATCAATTATTCGCTTGAGTGAAGCTCTGTTTTGTTCTTTTCTTTCTTATCCAGTCAATCCAACATCACTATTGGTGCCTTATACTCGGCCAGAATCGAACTTTGTAAAGATTCTGTAGCTATACAAGAAAATTTTGTGGTACTAGAGTTGCTGTGAGAGTTAAATTTGCCTATTACATCTTTACACTTTCTATAAGGCGTAGTTACTAAAGCCCATATTTTTGGTATTTACCTTTTACCAGTGAACTCATTGGCAAATAACACACAAAAACTTCCCCCGGATTCCCCGGTTTCGGGACCCCCCCCGAACGAAATTTCTGGCTACGCTACTGGTTGTTACATTGATTTTTGCCTAAGTGAATATTACACTAACCATTATACCATCCTCTTGTAGACTTAAATAACGTGTTCTTTACTATTACGTTTTTCATTATTACGTGTAATGTACTTTATTCAGCTAGTTAGGGAAGAATTAGCATTCTCCCTGTACGTTGGTGCGGAGTAATATAAAACTGTACTGTAATTGTAGCAACTATTGTTATATTGTGCGAATAAATTCCAATTTATTATATTGACACGTTATTGATCACGCTAACGGATGGAAGTGACACGTTTATCTCTAGCGTTGCAACTGAGTTTATCCTAAACGTCCACTGTTTCCGCTTCAAGAAATGCATATCGTTATTGACAAACGATTGTGATTGATTTTTTTGCAAGCAGGAACGGTAGGTAAAACAGTCGTGAACTGATTTTAAAAGACTTGGCCATATTCATGTTATTCTTATCATTATGTTTGTAATATCCACTATCTCAATTTTCACTTCATTCAAACATGACATATTTTGTTTAAAACATAATTGTTGAAGATCGAGTTTTATTAATTTCCAATTATTAATAGTTAGTTGCTAGGTCAGTATATTTTAGCAATAAATGTTGGTAAAGCTATAAATTTGTATTCGTATTTAGGGAACTTCGTGATATACGATACGAGTATTGAGTTAGCCTACAGGTTTAATATACCGTACAAACACATTTTAACTTGAAATGAACACCTTAGAAAACGCATTAAAACCCCATCATTTTATAAATTTAATACGAATTTTAGGACACACGCCATCGTTCATTGATACAAGAAACCAGTAACGCTAAATTTCGTGATTTTCAATCTGATGTCTTCCCTAGGTGGATAACTAACCTATCAAGCTAGGTTAAAATAAAACAATCATACCAGTCACTAGTTAGTTCTTTTCTTTTCTAAGAAGAGGAGAGGCCGATCCTCTTTTAGTTCTCAGTGGTGTGTTATGTTATTTTTTTTTCTTCTTTTAGTATAATTAGATTTTTGTTTAATTGCATGCACTTTTTAGATAATTTGCATGTAGCTGACACATAAAATGGTTGTTATGATTCCTGATTTATGCGTGTCACAGCGCTCTCGTAAAGGTTTTCAGGTTATACCTCTGAACTCCATGACCAACTAACAACAGACCAGTGGCTGTTATGATAAGTATATTTTAACTTACATTCTAGTTATATGTTAGGTTAATTATCCACCTGAGGAAGACATAAGATTTCAGATCTCGAAACATTAGTGTTAGTGATTTCCTTTATGACTGAACAATGGCACGTGTCTAAAAACCCTGTAATCAAGAAGTTGGTGTTTTTGAATACCTTTGCTAGGGTGTTCATTTCAGGTTAATTGCCTTCGCACGGTATATTTAGCCTGTACGCTAACTCATTACTCGTATAATATATTATGACGTTTTTCCATTCCTATTTGTTACTAGTTCTAAAATCAGAGACTCCTTCCAAAACTCCATTTAGAGCAATGTATGAGGCTGAAGGTTTCTTATTCTAGAATAGGAATGGCAGTTGTCATATTAGTTACAGGACCAATAGCCTATATAATTATGTAAATTAAATCTAAGCAAAGAAGTAAAGTAATAAAAATTAAAACTGGATACATTTTATTGGAACATGACAACTGAATTTAATACAGTATTTACAGAGACTTAAATATTTTTTATTTTGATTTAACTATTTAAATTTGTATGCGTTTTTTATTAATAAAATCGTCATGTTATGTAGTAATAGTGCAATTTGAAGTGATGTGTGCTCTTTAAATTATTGTAAGTATAACATAATTTAAGAAATTATTACGATATTTTCATCGACACTTTAAAACTTGTTCATCGTGTTTTCAGTCTGGTTTTTGGTATTGCTATTTGTATGATTGTTGCCATTTATTTACAAAAGTGTTTATCTCTAGAGTGGTTTCACTGATTGGGTTGAAATTGAGTACATACAGAGCGAGTTTGCAATAAAAAATAAACTTGTTCTAAGTTCCATTCAAAATATAGGCCTATATAATATTTAAACTGAAATTACTCAGAAAACATGCGTTTCAATAAAGTTTATCAAGTACAAATTTGTGTACCTGTTGTAATTTCTATCTGTTACTTTCAGAACTCTGTGTTCCTCTTTTAAAGCGCACTGATAAAGGAATCTAAGTCTGAAATCCTCAACTTTAAATTCAAAATATGTCAGGAATTAAAGTTATACGTTAGGCAATCGTTAGGCAATAGTACTCAGAAATAAATATATATGAAAGTTCAAGCATTTATTAGTTCTCCACGACTTGCTTAGACCCTACCACCGAAAACAGATTGTTCATATTTTAACAACAAACCAAGAGGCGATGAGCCCAAAAGATCGAGATGAAGGAAAAATGATGGCATGTGGAGTATAATTTACATTGTACAATAGGATAACTTTATATGTATATGAGTTACAGTCCGTTGGCGCATTTTAAGTTTATAATCTTTTTAATGTATTATAGAGTTTACAAATAAAAAAGAAGGTATGTTTCAATCCCTGAAATGTAGTGTTATATAGGGTGGTTATAAATTATTGTACACATTTTAAGATTGAATAAATAAATAACCAATCAACTTAAAAACATGGAAATTGTTTTATTAAATAGCAAATTTAAAACAGTTGTATTACCAATGAAGGATAAAAAGATTACTGTTACTCATACTTTTACAAGGAAACTAAACTAATTCCACGTGCTCTCCGAGGTTTGCACGCAAAGTTTGTAGTATAAATTCAATCTCACACCATGTGTTTCTGAGCATTGCTGGAGTTATGCTTCCAATAACCTCTCGAACTCTATTCTTGAGTTCCTCAATATCTTGAACTTTTTTGGCGAAGACTCTGTCCTTGACATAGCCCCACAAAAAAAAGTCTAAGGGTGTAATGTCTGGGGAACGTGGAGGCCAAGGAATTGGACCATCCCGTCCAATCCAACGACCAGGAAACGTGTCATTTAGGTAGTCACGTACTATCTTACCCCAGTGTGGAGGGGCACCATCTTGCTGCCAGTAAACATTTGGTTGTCTATGCTCAATTTGCGGTATTGCAAAAAGTTCAAGCATGTCGAGGTATACCTCTTTAGTGACTGTCGGTTCTGCGAAGAAAAAGGGTCCTATCACTTCATCTATAGCCAATGCACACCAAACGTTTATTTTAGGGCTGTCTCTTTCTTGTTATCGAACATTATGATGATTTTCAGAACCCCAAATCCTACAATTGTGTCTATTCACCTTACCAGAAACATGAAAGGTTGCTTCATCAGAAAAGATTACTTTTTTCAATAAATTGCTTTCTCCAATGTTTATTGTTTGTTCTTCGAGGTCAAGTAATCTAACAGCAAAATCGTAGCGTCGAGGTTTATCGTTAAGTTTTAGTTCATATAATAACTGAATTTTGTATGGATGGAGCTTAAGGTGTTTGTGCAAAATTTTTAAGACTGTTGATCGAGGTAATCCTAATTCCAAACTTGCACGCCGAGTAGACTTACCAGGGCTCCTCGTAAACAATTCTCTTACTTGATCAACAATAGCTTCAGAAACTGGAGGTCTACCAGCACCTTTTCTATGTTGGACAATTCCCGTCTGTTCAAACTGCCTATACGTTTTATAGAATTGTTACTCGGAGGATTGCTGCCATACTCTAAACGAAACCTTCTTTGAACAGTTCTATGTCACAACACAAGTCATTAAGAAGAATCATACCTTACACCCACAGTTTAAGTGACATTTTTACTTTCTTTTTATAACTACATTTTATAATTATTGTAATGTGTACAATTATTAATTTTCAGTCAGTATATAAAACTGTTTTAAATTTACAATTTAATAAAACAATTCCCATGTTTTTAAGTTGATTGGTTATTTATTTATTCAATCTTAAAATGTGTACAATAATTTATAACCACCCTGTATATTTTGTAACCTATAACGATGGAAAATGTCCGAAATCCTACAATTACAAATTTCAAGTTATTCTTCATCAATAACAAACTTTAAATTAAGAATATGTATATATGGTCAAACGTTAGATAAGACTAATACTGGAATACTTCAACCTTTTGTAAAAGCCCCATTTAATAGAAACTTGTAACCGTTGTTAGATAATTTGTTACATCATTTTATAATGTAGGCTACTCTTATCTTGATTGACAACTTAATATTATAAGTAATCAACGCAAGCCCTAATATTATAAAATTATAAGCAACGACATGGGCATTAGTAGTATAAACAGATTAACATGATTGGAATGAAATCTTTAAGTTTGTGTGACAGAAATTCGGTTGTACCATTTTAGACACCACTGTCCACCTCAACATAACAACTTTGGCAATAGTTTTAAGTGCAAGCACATACTCGTATGTGTACAAACATGTCCAATGCCTCAGTAATGAGACTGTACCCAGTAACTTCGAAAGCCAGTAATTTCCGTGAAGTCGTATCAATTTGAAACCATAACGTTTCATATTTCTCAATTATAATAAAATTTCGAATATCTGCTTTTTTTACTTCTTATGGGACTGGTTTACATACTAAAATTATGCACCTATTTCTTTTAAGTTATAACCAATAATATATGTGTTGTGTGTATATATTTGAAAGTTTGTGTAATAATTCCATTCTATAACATTTCAATCTTTAAGTAATTGTTTGCGATAACTTTTCATTTTATTAAACCATCCATTATCAAGTGAAAAATATATGATGAATGTTATTGTTTGGACCAAACATTATTCCTGGTTTATGTCCCTGGTTCCTAGGTTAATAGTTCATATCTTGTGGTTTATTTATAATATTTTAGAGACTTCGATACTAATTAAATTATCAATTGCTGTACAACGGACTCTTTTATATCCTACCATATAAAGAAAAAAACCGAAAACCCCATTTTTAGTCCGAAAACACTCTATTTGATAAAAAATGTAATTTAGATTGTACGTTAATTTGCAATTGAAATAACAATTTGCAATAAGGAAATAATCACTGATTTGTTAAAGGATGATTCGTACAATATGATTTAGATAGAGTGCTTCAGCTTTGGCTAAATCTCTTAAATGAAACAAAATATTATATTGTTTACAATTGCTGGAACAGTTGATTACATTTGTGGTTAGTATACGCAAAATGAGCGATTATAATTTTATGTTTACCTACATTAACATATCTTTAATAACCGTAATAGTTTTAAAATCTACGTTCTGGTGATACCACTGTTTTCCCAACACCATCTCAATCTGAAAACACGGACGGTTGTTAGAAAATCCGGAATATGCCGATTGAGGTTGACAAAAGAGAGGGCCACAGCAAACTTTTATTAAGAGGATTGCAGTGAGAATTTTTAGAAGCTTCTAGAAACGCGAACACATTCATGTGGTATTATTCAACAGGATTTGTGGTTATATATTGACCGCATCTGAACTCCCCTACCACTACTTGTCGAAGAATTGTTATCTCTTCTTAGTTTCTGTTGAATTCAACACAATCATTATATTGAGAGAGATATAATTCTTTAAGGATCAAATTACATTTTTCTTTACAAAAATATTGTTTTAATTATACTCTTTTCCTTGTGTTGAGTTTATTATTCTATGGTTTGAAAGGAAAACGTGAAGGTTACTTACAATGCAACAATAGTTGATTATAATAATAATAACTTGGATATTTCAAGGACAGGTATCCCCTTCTCTTCTGCGACTCTTGCCGTGTTAAGCCGGTTTATTTATTTCTTAATCTTATTAAATGTTTAATTTAATTATTTCATTCGTGTCACGTGAAGAGGAGAGAGCCACCATTTCTTGAAACGACTTGTTTGACTTATTCTTGTTATACATAACTATGACAAATGCTGTATATTTCACTTATCGTTACGCTCGTTATTTTGTTACTTTTGTGTTTAACATCATTTACTAGATGGATTTATAGGAAGCTTCTTATCAAATTAACCACAAAATAGGGTTTTAAATACATTCTTATGGATTGAAACATAATTTTTTTAAATTAAATAATAGTTTTCATTCTTCAATGTAACACCATAGTCAGTAATTCACTTTTTTTATTAAAATGTTATGGCAACCTATCGAACCTTTGATTTTAATATAATTTTTAAATATTATTGAATAATATTTATTTATTTCAAAATCAATATTTAAAATTAATCCGCCAAAATAAAAAACAGGAAGTTGAAGAATTGAAATAGGTACTAAGAATGTATTTTATGGGATCTTTATTTGTTGGAAATACCAGAAACGTAGAGTAATAAATCAAAGTGAATATGTATGTATATATATATATATATATATATATATATATATATATATATATATATATATATATGTGTATGTATGTATATGTATATATATATGTAGTTATATATGTGTATATATATATACATATATTTGAGGAATAATATTTAGGTTTTTAAAATTAAAATATTGAATAATTCATTTCAAAAACCGTTCACAATGTATTCACATAGTTAAAACTATTTTCTATTTATTTCTGATCTTGCAGTAGACCATTTATATCTTCTATCTCTCTCTCTCTCTCTCTCTCTATATATATATATATATATATATATATATATATATATATATATATATAACATTTGACATATAGAGATATTGTCAGAAATGTTTAAGTTTCAAAATACAGCAGATGCTTTTTTTGAAACATTCTAAAATTTTCAACACAGGGTTACTTGTTTTGTTGCTTACATTTTTTTTATAATAAAATAAGTGGTTATAAAATCTTGTATTTGAAGAAGTGGTGTGTATAGTGCCTTGAGAGCTCCACACGCCTTGTGTTTTTTTAATGCAGTCACATTGTACTTAAACTCTGTTTTTAAGAAAGATTTTCCGTGAGATCTGTGCTGTGTGTCAACTTATAATTATTTTTTACCTGTTGATTTTTACGCCAGTTTTACTTTTTTAAAATGGCCCAAAACGAGTTATACTATAATTTTTATTTTGCTTAGCTTGTGCTTTAATAAACGAAGGAGAACAGACTATGAAATGTTGATTTTTGTTTATAACTTTTAAACATTAATCTACAAGTAACTTACTCTGCATTTGAAATAAAAGGTGTTTTCATATTATAAGAATGACATTGTAAACGGCGGTATATACATTCAAATACGTTTTTGGCGACAATGTAGTAAATTATTATATGATATCTACATCGTCCAAGTGTGCGAGTGCTATAGCAGGGGGTATACTCGACACCGAGAAGAGACAGTGTGACGTGACAATACTGACCGGTGAGAGAGAGGGGAAGCGTTAGCAGCAGAATCAGCAGCAGAAGGGGCAGCAAGCAGCAGTGGCAGTGGTGTGGGGCGCGCATGTCTCCGCGCCGCGATGCTGCTAGCAGTGTCAGACCCCGTCTCCGGCTCGACCACTGTTTCATGTGGTGTCCCACTGAACACTGAGCGCGTTACGCTCCCGACTCGACTGCCTCCTGTCCGCCGACATCAGTGCCGCTGCCGCTGAGTCTGTCTTGCGCCCTGGCCTACTCCCCCTTCAAGACCATCGATTCCTACTTCAGCCTCCCTAAACACATCGCAGATTTTAATATCGGTGAGACGTCGCTCCCTGTTCTCTTCACAACACTATCGATTCCCGACCTGCTTACGCTTACATCTGCTGTCTTGGTTTTGCTCGAGGATTTATCAGAGGTTTTCTTAGCCCGAACGTAAAACCAAAACCGATAATGACACTTTTGAGTACTTCGCTACTATAATGAAGGGATGCCAATTCAGTGACCTACAAATACGTTAGTTCATGATCGCCCATTGGAAATGACATCAAACTTATAGGAAACTGCAATAAACTTATACTCTCACTCATAGTTATATCTTAAGGACTGTGAGGGTTTCTAAACTGAAAATAGTACTTTAAAGTTGCAATTATATCCTATATGCTTATTATGAAAGAGAAAATTAACAATGCCTCGATCCAAATTCACTCCAAATTGTGAATGAGAGTGAAAACAACATATCAAGAAAATTATGAATACTTATTATAGCCAGTCAATGGCGGTAGCGCGCTTTATTTATTTATTTAAATTATACATACAATAGCCACAGGTGCAATATCTTTATAGCTATTTTGACATTTTATAAAACTAAACAAAATACAATACATTTCAGTACAAAGAAAAACAAATACTTTAAATAAGAATATCAGGCTAAGCAAAAATTAATTAAAATTGTACTAAATTATCAAATAATTAGTTAAATTAAAATAATGCTCTGCACAAGTTCAGACGCTCGTTATACCTAACTAAACAAAAGAATAATTGTTCTAACAATATAAAATTGAATGGTTTACTTTAATAAATCAACAAACTTTGTCAATTTGGGATTTTAACTCACCAACTATGTTATTGAACACTACCTCCTGTTAAAATAAATTTAAGAGTCTTAAGACTTTCAAACATGAAAAATTATAGTGTTGGACTGTGTTACACCTGGGAACAAAAAAACTATTGATAGACGCAAGTTGCTTCTAGGAACAAACAACTGAATCTTATTTAAAACAACGTAACTGTCTATTACCATGAATAATGTTGTAAATAAACGTAATACCATATTTGTTCCTTCTGGATGTAACTGTATCAAATGAAAAAATCTTCTAAGAATCGCCGTTGAAAGGTCTCGGTCACAAGGAAAGTTTAATTGTTTGTAACATAAATATCGAAGGAATTTGTTTTGGACTTGTTCAAGTGCTGAAATACTGCCAATTGAAGGTGGATCCCAAACTACAAACAGTACTATAACCTGCTTCTGTCAAAAGCACTATACAACGTTTCCACTGAATCAATGGTAGAAAAGCTTTGAATTTCTCATAATAAAAACTAACATGTTTTATGCACTGTTGATGACATAATTTATATGGATATCAGTCCCATATTGTTACTTAACAGTAACAAATCAGAAAGTTAACAACTTTTTAATCGTATACCTCCCGAGCTCTGGGCACTTTATTCTATTTTTATTGGAATATAAACACTCTTAAGCAACGCAATTCAAACTATGATTTTGGGTTTCATGGGGATTCAGTTGACACGTAATAAAATGAGAGAACCACCCTTGGGTATAAATATTACACTACTGATATGTCCGCATAGCAACTAGGCTGTTACCAATTAAGATTAAAAGCTCAGATAATACTCAATAACATACGTTTAAAAGGAAGAACCAGTTCTAGGTACGTGCTACAACGTACTATTTTATTATATTTAATGTAACAGTTATATTGGAACTGGTTGTCGCTCCTTTTTTATAAAATTTGCTTTACTTCTATAAATTGATAATTAGTTTCCATCGAATATATCAATATATTCGCTAACGAATAACTCGCCAATTTTGAAATGTAAAATCACACTTCACTTGTTGATAAACTCTAAAGAAATTATTAATGGGCTTAATTCCTAAGACACGCCTTAGGAAATCGTTACTTTCTACAACAACTATGAAATTTTTAAACAAAGATACTAATACAATTTAGAATACTTTGTCAATTTGTAGAACAATAACATTATCAAAATATCCTAAAACATGTTTAGAAACAAAATCTTACATGCGTTACACTACGTTGAAAAAATCAAAGCCATTTAAGTCAAGTTTGTTCTAAATATGAAAGCAACGCCCTGCGTTTTTAAAACAATACAACCTAGAATGATTCTACCAGCGAATGAAGGTAATTCAATATTAGTCATTTTAATGCACATATTAATTAATAATTCAAAACAAAGGTAAAAAGCTACCTCTACAAGTTAATCACGAATCCTACAAAGCGTATTACTTTATTGGTAAATATCTTATTCGGATCTATTACGGAGATAGAGAACATAATAACGAGATATTAAATTAACTCTGACAAAAAAATACTGTATCACTTTGTAATTTATTTACTAATAAAGTAAAACGCTTTGTACGATTTGGGATTGATTTTTAGAAATAGATTTTTTCATATTTTTTAACTTCTCCTTAATATATACCTAAAATGCAAAAAAAGCATTCCAATGAGTTTCCAACTTTACTGGTTTACAAGTATACAATGCAGTATATTCCATTTGCAATATATGTATTCAATTGAGTAAAAAGACTTATTCCTTACTACTTATTGTAAAATTTTAAGATACACGTTATTTATTTAATAGTTTTACATCTTTTCATAATATTTATTAAACAAGTACTTCTTATTTGTTCGCGTTATATGTTATTTCAGGTGAAAATTTTTGATTGAATTTCAACTAAATCTTTTAGTTAAAACTTTATTTCTATCGTGTCTAAGTTGGCCGGATTTATTGGAAGTACGATGAGGTTCTGGAAGTATCATGCATACTTTTGCCACTTCAGGGGTTCCGTTCCTGTCAGCCCGAGAAGTGTGTCCTACTGATTATTTAAATTACACGGGGAAATTAATTTGATTATTGCGTAACATCGTTGTTAGCAATGTACTGACATTACAAATGACTTTGTATGTGTAATAATCATATTCATTACATTGGTTCTGAGTGATTACGAAACTCTACACTCAAATACGCCCTGTCATGAATAATATTATCGTACGAGTACTGTGCCGAAGCACTATACTGTGTTGTGTACATTTTAGTAGATTGCACTGATCAAATTTTCCCGTTAATCTCCAAAATAGACACTTTGTTAAATTACAACAAAATGAGTGAACATAACATATTTTTATAGAAGAAATAGATTCAAATAATATCCCTTCAGCCACAGTTGGATAAAAGGGAGATTTCGTGAGCGGTTGTCATCCCGAAGTATTAAACTGAAGATGGCTTATTATTATAGAAGGATTATCGTACAGTGGTACGATGATTCCTTCTTAGTTAACAAGTTAATATAATACTGTAGTTACTTAATAACCGTATCATCTTAATACCTTACATGTATAAATAGTTATAAGCATACCTAGTTTGTATTTGACAATGGAAGCTTTGTGAAAAAGAGTACTTTTAGGACATTTAGATTCGTTCAGTGATAAAAAAAGCAGTAACACTACGTTTTGAGATCTGTAATCAGATTTCCTTCCTCAGGTGGATTTAACCTAACACATAACTACAATCTAGGTTAAAGTAAACAAACATATCAAGGTGTTGTGACATGTCAGGAGTCATAACAACCTTTTTTTGTGTCAACCACAAACTGCGACTGCGCATTGGTTTAACTTTAAACTCTTCTTGATTACATTTAAGTTTTCTTTTCAGTCATTTTTCAGTGGTGGGAAACAAAATGGTCTGATTTCAACTGATTGTGGACAAGTGGATTTTTTAAATGTACTTAAATGACTTTTTGTTTGTTTTTTCTTTTCCTTCACTTTTTCACAAATATAAGGTTGAGGAAAACTGTCACTAAATTTTATACTATAAGGACTTCTATTTGGCTTCTGGAATAACAGGATAGGTAAGGATAGGTGCCGCCTACTGGCGAGATCTGACGGTATAGCAACCATGAGTAAGGATGGTGGGCAGCTCAGTCATGATACCTTGGAAGGAAGGTTTTCTCTGTTTGAGTTTCTAGAATTCATAGAGGGCTGAGGATACCTCTCCTTTACTTTTAGGCTTGCAAGATCTGTTACGCCAAGTAGACTCCAGCTACTTCAACAATCATACTCTGCAGTAAATTTACTAATTAGAGCTATAAATCAAAATTTTCCCTTTTCCCCAATATGTCGATATTTACAGTTAGTGATTTTGTACCAAGCTGAAGTGACGCCTACTGAAACTTAAGTGGCAATACTATGTACTATTTTACCATTTTTAATTATCAGCAATATATCTTGATCATGTTTTTCTCCTGCTATAAGAGACAATGTTTTAAGCACTCTTTCATCTTATGAGGTTACTAGAATTTTCACTTACAACGTGAGAATAATATGGTGAAAATATACTGCTGATAATAAGTCAAAATAAAACAATCAAACCGTTAAAACTCGAAAGTAATGGATAAGCCGTTATACTCATTAACATTGAAAGTTCATGGAAGATGTTGAATCAAGTCGAGAAACTCTGCTATATTGTATACTGAGTGACCTGCAGCCAGTCACCCAGCTTAGCTAAAGGCATCTCAAAGATTCTAAAATAAAATTGTGGATTTTACGTCCAGAGTATGATGAATTTCTCTCACACAAATATATGAATGTGGTTGTGATTCGTGACATTTCTGGTGTTGTGGGTATGCACACAGTAGATAACCATATCATTAACATGCAACACAGTATCAACTTTATAGAATTAGATGACTGAATAATCTGGAAAATTTTGGTAAACAGACTATTTTTATTTTGAACAGTAAAATATACCATATGAAAAACTAAATTGATAGAACTGAAACCGTAACTGATTCCACAAACGGTTATATTGTTCAGCAGACAATGTAAACAATGAAAGTTTTCTTTTTAAAAAACACCAAACTTGGTAACTATAACTTGTGATCGACCAAACATATTTTTCGATACGATGACATACAACTTATTATATTGGCTACCTAGGCTGCCGTGGTCAGCTTGAATCAACATTGAAAAATAACATTTGACTCGTGTCTCACTGCACCCAATCTTCCTCCATATTGTTTATAACTTACTCTCAACGACTCAAAATAACGCGGTGTATTTTTATTATTTACTGGGTCTTTCTCAGTTACAAACGTAAGTATAATCCTAAAATGACTTAAAATTTTGGTGTTTTATATTAAATACACTAGTAAAATACAGGGCTGTCCAAATTATGTTACGATCCAAATTATACTATCCAAATCATTGGTTGCGATAATTTATGAAATTGGTACGATTAATTATGTTACTGTATAGTTTGGACTTGTGTACATGGTATATTATTATTTTATTGTTATTTAAAATAAAAGTTAATTTCATATACGTTGTATAATATTTTCGACAAACTAATATTTGTTTATATTCAATTGGTAACTATTAGGCTATATAACTATACTCATTTGCTTTCTTTAAACAAAGTGTTATTTCTACTTTTAGTATGTAAGTGAAAATTCTAGATATCTCAGTTATTTCTCGAGTAAAGATTGTATGATTAGGTTTAATAACCAAAATTTATAAAACTATGAAACGTGGAAACGTACTCATCAAATTCCTGTTGAAATAACCATCACAACTCCGTCTACTGCTGTTTCTCGATATTCCTGTTTTAATAACTTTCTGAATAATTATTCCATATTGCAGGTTATTCCTTCACAATGTGTATGAATGACAGTGTTGTAACTAAAACTATAACTACGATAATGACATACGACCAACAATAACTAGCGACATGGTCCATCGATCAGCAACACTGGTTGAGTAGGCAGCACAGTGAACGATACTCATGTAAATAAACTGGCTTATTTGTCCACATGTGCCTAAGTAACGCCACGTTCCAAACACCATTTCATAAACGTCATGCACAAGCAGGGTCTAAAGTTGCATCCTAAATTGTATAAAAAATGAGAAAATTGGAATTGCAATAGACATAACTTGATCCCAATAGCTGTTTGAAGACTATGAAATCTTCATACCTCATTAAAAGGCAAAAGAAGTTATTACGAAAACCAAGACTGATCTAATGCCATGAGGCCCGATCAAAAGTAAAGAATATTCTAGTTGGTCTGTATTTGTTTTTGGTGACTCATACGAGCTAATTGACTAATAGTTAATGCCCTCGGGAAGTTTGTGGATTAGATTCAACCCAACTTGTGTTGGAAATTTGTTGGACCATATTCAACTCATAGAGAACTTTTTTCGAACTAAATAATAATAACCCTAATGAGCTTATTTTGATTTACAAATGTTTAAGGAATTCGTTTTCGTAATAGGTGAGTACATATAATTGTGATTAGTTGTAATAATTTTAGTTTAAACAACCAAATAACTAAAGACGGTAGTTTTTATTTATTTTAAATTTGTAACCGTTCACAAAATTTAAACGGCGATGATAACAAAGATATGAATGTAAGCGTTTATTTGAAGGACAATTGTGAAGCCAAACTACAGGCTATGACTCAAAACTGATGGCACATAACTATTGATCTACTATTAAGGTACAATACGATTACATTTCCACACATATCTCATTATTAAGACAAAAAACTGTTTAAAAGTCTAGATTTCCATTTCTTTCCAAAACTTTGTTGTTCCTTTGTTAAATTTAGGCCTCTAATAATAATAATAATTTTTATATATATATATAGTAAGTTTAGTTCATAGTATAATAAAATTAAACAAGATGATGTAGATAAAACTATAAAAACAGTTCTTATAAATGATTGGACATAAATTCATCGGCAACTAATTTTGAATTAAATTATAAGGTTAGAATAATTGTGAATAAAACATTGTGAGATTTTACTAACTGGAATAAGATATTTTATTAAAATGTTGCAAAATACTATTTTAATTGCAAAATCATTTCCATTAAGAGATATTAATTAAAAGACAAAATAAAGACGTTTTTTCGACGGAATTGTGTTCAATCAAAGCAATAAACTAATTACAATCGTTCTATAAATTATGTAAATGTTATAAATATAAAACTAATTTACTTGAACAAATTTATATTAAACAGAATGTTAGATTTTTAATTTAAATTAAAATGTTTTGAAACGAAAAGATTTTAATAAAACTAAGGTACATACATTTGAAGTAAAAAATATCAACCAACTAAATTACTAATTGCTGATTAAATTGGATATAAAAGTACATAGGCCTGTATTCAGACACGTGCTATTGTATAATTAAGCAAGATTTGTGAGGCCAAAATTTTTAATTTTTCTATATTTATATTAAAATATTTGCAAAGAATTAAAATAATTATAATACTCTATATTTTATTACACATGAGCCATGCCAGGTTGTCTGAATAAGAGTGGCGTACCGTAACGTATATATTTCGGTGTAGGCTATATCTACAGGTATCCGTGTCTATCTAGAGGGAGTACACTACCCTGCACCGCCCCACACCCTGTTAGCAGTCAAAAATGGATTTTGTCATCTATTACACTGATGATATATAAATATAAATATTTTTTTTATTTTATATATGTCTGTTGATTCCATTCTCGGACTTATGGGGTGTAGCTAATATTTGATTATCCAGGTAAACATGCAAAATAAAGAATTAAAAAATATTCGTATTACTTCCTATATTTATCTGCAAAATTATGCACAAATATAACAGTTCAGAGGAACTGCTATACTCATAAACGGGATGTTTACATAAGAATTCGCGGTTTTTTTCGCCTTCTTGACTAAATATGTAGAACTTTTTGAAACGTTGCTTAAAAATTATATGTGCTTATATTATTTTACCTACATATCGTTTTCCTTTGCCCTTCTCTACAAAACTGGTGTTTTTGGTCCTTTTTGCTGCAGCTACGTGCGTGCTATTTTAAGACTTATCCTTATCTAACCGCTATTAATTAAACAGTGATGACATTTTGTTATTATCTCTCATGTTATCTTCAACCTTATCTCTATGAATGGAAATTAATTTCAATCATCAAATTATTTGGATTTTCCCTTTACTCCAAGTAGATCATTGAAAATAAACAATCATATGGCTCTTGTGCTCTCTCTACTCTTACAAGATGACGGTTTTATTATATATTTGAAATTTGAAACTTCCTGATTTCTGCAAAGGATCATCGCAGTGCAAGTGTTTTAGTTAACTACTTATTAACAATACTTAATTGCCAGAAAATTGAAAGTTTAGATACAAATTTACTGCCGAATTTTAATAAAAAGTAGGCTAAATTTCGTAGCATAAAATATATGTTTTTAAAGTATAATGAGAGCTTTTTATATCAATGATATTTTTAGTGAACGACCACAACAGAAAATATTCCTTTCTCTGTTCAGGGGCAGGCAATTTTCAGTCTTGGAAGGCCCGAATAAGGTTTGAAAGTCTATTGTACCGCTCCAAAGAACAAAAAGCTCATTTAATCAATTACGAATATTCAATCTTGGAATTACAATATGCTCTGAGTACAATCTTTGTACGGCAGTCAAAAATTCAATAGAATATTAGTTAATAAATTACTACCTTCAACAGATGAATTTAACAGATAGTGTAGACATGGAAGCGGATGATCATTAATGTACAAATTTGTCCAAGGAGGAAGCCTTGGCGTTGGAAACTTATTTATTGATGGTTAACACCACTTTTACATAAAATGACATATATAAAAATATAATTATCAAGATGATAAACAAGCTCAATGAAAATTATGAGGTAATATTGGATGTTGTTTAGATACGTGAACAAAGTGTAAGCAATCGAGTAGTAAATATGAGAGGCAACTACCACAAGGATGTTAAGTGCCATGCATAATACTATACAACATTATTAACCAATACACTAATTACAGAAATCAAGAAAAAACAAATTTTTAAATACAGGAATTTACTTGTAATCTAGTGATTTGAAAACTGCATTCAACAATGCCATATAACTAAATCGTATATAATATTCCATATAATCATCAAATACCAATAATACATATACAATATAATAATATATTATATTATCAATAGATACCAGTAAAAACAACATGCAAAATAACAATAATAAACAGCTTGCAACAATTAACATGCAATATAAGTCAAATATATAATATTATCAACTAATACTAAACACAACAGGTAACAAGAAGTAAACAACTCACCACAATTGACACCCCTAGTTCAAATCACGGCAGTCTAGCAAAGATAAAAGATCTCTTCGGCGATGCCACACCTTCGAAGAAGAAACGAGATTTCCAAGCCGACGCAATCCAGGGATAAAACTGTGGAATTCGTAATCAGTGCAGCACTGGAGACAACGAAAAAGATCTTTATATCGCGTAACTGAAGATACTCTGAACGCAATATGACGTAGCAACTCAGGACAAATTATCCTTGCCGGTTATTACAAAAATATTACTTATTACACTGAAGGAACACCAGATCTAATAGCTCTCTTCAATCGATCAGTCGATCCAATCTCAACATCCTCTCCAGTACCTGCACTGGAATGGTGTAATAATAATTTAAACTAAAGCTTGTAGCCTACAATCTTTACGAAACGGTCCTTGATACTTTGGAGTCGCTGGATGTGTCCGAGTTAAAATGGGGACCAAATAACGCTTCCATATTCCAAGACAGATCTGATATGTGTAGATCATATCCTCCATACTACGACCCCATCTCGACATTCTGGTGAGAAATCATAACATTCTTGCGGCTTTCCGATAATTGTCTCAATATGATTTCCTGGAAACAGGTTACGAGTAAACACACTCCAAGATTCCGGATTGACGTCTTGCGACAAAGGACATTGTTACCCAAACAATAATCAAATAACAGGGATGACTTACTTGTGGCACACATCTTAGCGTTTATCTTCATTTCATTCAGGGATGACCAGTTCTCAACTCTAATGGGACAATGATGAAGAATATGACAATCCATGGGAGATAAAATTGAACAGAAAAATGTTTGCCATATGTAAACATTAGGCACTCAACATCTATCAAATCAAGCGGCTAATGATAATGGTAAATAAAAATTGTCGTAAGTGAGATCCCTGAGGAACTGTAGAGGTAGCATAAAATTAACGGGAAGTAGCATCCAGAACTCTCACACACAATTTACGATGTGCTCGGTAAGAAGAAAACCACTGTAAAAGATTGCCATGAATGCCACAAGCGCTTAGTTTGGCAAGTAGATTATTGTGGCTAACAACATCAAATGCCTTAGAAAAATCTTCATAGACGATATCTACCTGTTTACACTATGCAAATGAAGAAGGATTGGATTGTTCGCTGGTAAATTGATGTTGCTCAGAGGGAAAAATGGTTTTAGAAGAAAAACTGGTAGAGTGAATAATGATTGAATCACTATTAGACGATAGTTCTGTACATCACCAATATTTGAGAACTTATGGATTGGTACAAGAAAACTAGATTTCAGGATCTCCGAGAATATATCTTTCTGCAGGAACCTATTGAAAATTATGGTCAGTATTCTGTTGTGACGTATACGTTTTGTAAGATTTCTCCTTTGAACAGTGAAATCCCTTAACTAATTTTGTAGAATTAGATTTGTCTTGTTGTCTTGTTTTTCTTTAGTGTTACCAATCACAAAAGAGTTGATATTAGCCAGAAAGTAGTTGAAAAACGTAGTGATATCAGGATGGCAATAATAAACTGTTTCCAACAAATGGTGGAGTATAAGATTGATTTCATTCAAATAGTATTTATTGAAATTATAAACAAATTGATCGATATCCACCATTAGCATATTGGCTGTGAACTATTTCAGAATGAAAACATATGGCAGGATGAGCTGCGTCAAGTGCAGCTTCAATTTTGTTAGAAGGATCAGAACTAAAAATCAAATCCAACAACTCCACACTGATTTTCAACAGTAATAATCTGGGTTAAACCGAAGCATCCATCAGTTTCAAGACATGTGAAGCATACTTACAAGTATGTGCAGTATTCGGCGCAAACCATGCAACGCCAGGCAAATTGAAGTCTCCCAATACAACAAAAAATGTTTTAATTGCAGTCCGTCGTGAGAACTTCAACAATTGAATCACAGTAGACAGCGCAAGCATCGGAAGACTGTTGAGGAGTAATGTATACACCACCTATTAAGAAAGGCGAGGTCGTGAAACAAGTTTAACTGAAATAAAAATGCTTTCAATATTTTGTATTGAGGGTTGGTTGGTACACACCTTCAAATTCAAACTATGTACCACAAGAACACACTACCACTCGATTTATCGCTTGATTAAAGAGATCTATCATAACGATAAATGTCAAAATCAGTAAGACTAAGCTAAGAGTCACAAATATCACGATCACAATAACGAGCATAATGCCGTAAACAAATGTACACATTGCTTTTCAAAGACTAAGTTTAGAAAGAAGGCCGTTCACGTTCTGGTAGTGTACCAGAATCGGTGCCCTCCGAGAACGTAGGAGGTCTAAAATTATACTTGATAAAAAGATCAGTATGCCCCGATTCAGTTTTATCTTCTTTATTCAGTCCTCATTTCGTTTTGATGCTTCTTTTCTACATTTATCAAAACATCAATACCGGCGAATTAGGAGTTTTCTTTTAATCAAATGCTGTGATATGTTTCCATCATATAATAGAATTTTTAAAGAAAAGCAGATTGTTTACCTACCAATTTTATGTGAAGTGGGACTAGTAGTGAATCTGCATGTTTTAGTAGATGTTACTATTTAAAATGTTTAAATATCTTAGCGTAACCAACAATCTTCCTTCTGAAAGAGTTATCTTACTGGAATGGGGGTGTGGTGGATAATCTGGATGCAGCCAATACAAACAGAACTTTATGGAGGATATTACATCAGATTAAAGTGTATTTAAGTGTATGTAAGGTTAAATACATATTCCTCTTGTAAAAGCAAAATATAATAAATTAGAAAAATATTTGATTAGAAAAAACTGTTTTACGACATGGCATTTACCACTTATTTTAAACATAACTATACAATTAGTGACATAAAACATATAAAGGAACTTAAAGTTTGTAGATATACGAATATAATGCAACAAAAGGAATTTTAAACTCAGTTAAAAAATGTATTCTGAAATTGAATTTGACTTTTGTTCTAAGTATAAATAAAATGATTCTACAACAAAAAACCCAAATATAAGCATAGGAAAGATCGTATGAATTCAATTAAACCAATTTCGAAAAATTAAGATTACATCAAAAGATCTGGAATAAAAAAATATACGAAAGATAAAATCAAATACAAATATATAGTTAAAAAAACGCGATGTAATATTTAATTGATTAATTATATATATGTCAATTATATAAATAAATATATATATATATATATATATATATAAGTAATTCTCATCATATACTTCCATATATATATATATATATATATATATATATATATATATATATATATATATATATATATATATATATGGAAGTATATGATGAGAATTTTCCGTGTAATTAGTTCACCAATTTTAATAGAAGAAAACGGACAGTTGAATGATTTTATAAAAAGTTTCCTTTTCAAACCAAGTATCTGGTTATCATCACCTTGTTCATAGAACTAAACTTGAAAAAATATTAAAAAGAAGAGAGCCAAGTAGTTGGACTAATTAGCAATGGAACATGGTATGTTTATTAAAACCATAAAGGTAAAACACACACACAGATAAAAGGTAAATTCACATATTAAGATAAAATGTTATAAGATCCAGCAATGGATTGATTTTTATCAAAAGATGCTGTATTAAATGAAAGATTTGTTGCACTTCCACTCCTCTGCTACATTGAACGAAACTGTACCACTGTAAACCTTGAATCACGTACTAAATCTTCAGCACTGTACATTTTAACTGGAACAGAGCGTTTTAGAGATATTGTTGTTTTATTTTGTCTCTGCAATTATAGTAATGCGGTGCTATTTTTACTTGTGGATGTAGAGTAAACAGATTGCTCCTATGTAAATTAGTTATTGTGTGATTGACAGTTGTACTAAGTTAAATGACACATTAAAAGAAAGAAAGGTAGAAAGAAAGTGAATAGGATTCCATTGTGATTGAGTGCATTCATTGTTTACTTAAATAAGGCTTACATAATATTGTTCACTGTATACTTATATAATCACTATAAAACATTTAAAATGCACACTGTTACGTTGAAAATGCGGAAGTTTTAATTTGATATACAGAGTGTTACGCGAGAGGTTGGCACAACTTCAGGATATGAGAGTAGACATAATTTTTACATAAATATTATCACTTTCCATATCGAAATGGCGGCATTTACAAGTTTTCCAAATCTAAAGTATTTCAAAAACTGTTAATCCTATTTAAAAATTGCAGGTGTAATTATTTATTGAAAAATTAATTAAAATACCAACAATACCAAATTTGTTTAAAACTGTTTAAAAGTAATTACGTAACTTTTAGTTGGTGAGTGTTTTTGGTTTATTACTGAAATTGTTTAACCCAAATGTTAATTTTTTTATTTATTGCCCTTTCCACTATGAAAGCTGTTTTTAAACAAACTGGAACATGTATATGGATAAGAAATTTTATTTTTACATAAAATTTACACTAATGTTGCTCAATGTGGCGCCCTCTTTCAGCAATGCACGTTTCAATTCGGCACTATAAGGAATTTCTTGTCCTTTCAAAGATATTAGGAGTACCAGGATAGTGTTGCATTCTGTTCGCATCCTTCGGGGCAATTCTTGTACATCTGGTAACTCTGTTTCGTACACCTTTGTACGAAAACAACGAATAATTATGAAATGATGTTTTAAATACTATTTTATCAATTGTTTACAGCAATAAAGAATTTTTATTACGACTCCTATAGACTTCACGTGACCGCAAAAAAATAATCCAATGGGTTGAGTTCCAGTGATCTAGCTGGCCAATTTACTATACCTCCACGTCCAATACATTTCAGAGGGCATGTGACATTAAAGTAATCAGTCACAATATTTCTGAAATCGGCGCACTCTCATGCATAAATCACATGTTTTCTCGTGTTGCAAGTCGAACATCAACCAATGAATCCGGAAAAGCTCTTTCCAAACGTTCTAGGTAAATGTTTTCTTTTATTGAGACGAGGCGGAAGGATACGTGTCCTAGCAGGTAATCTCCAAGTATACCACACCACACATTTAAACCAAACTGCTGCTGGTGAGACCAACCACAGATTCGTGAGGATTCTGTAGTGCCCAAGTATGCATGCTACGAGAATCTATTGTAACATATCTGGAAAATGTAGCTTCTTCCGTAAATAATACTTTCTTAGACTGATTTAGATCCTGAATATGATTTGTAAATTGCCAATTAAAATATTCAATACTTGAAAAGGAATCAGGGTTTTCCGAGCATTTATCATCGTTCAGTGATACAAAAGAAATTAGTAACACTACGTTTCGAGATCTGCAATCTGATCTCTTCTTTTAGAGTTAGTGAAGTTGACACACAACATGGAGGTTGTGATTCCTGACTTACGCGTATTTCAAAACTGTGGTATGATTTGTTTATTTTAACCTAGTTTGTAATTATATGTGTTAGGTTAGTTATTTACCTGAAGAAGAGATCAGATTGCAGATCTCGAAACGTAGTGTTACTGATTTTATTTTATCACTGAACGATGGCAGATATCCAGAAAAATTCTGATTCCTTCACAGTCCTTCCATCGTCAAAAACAAACTCCAAACAAAGAGAGTCGTGTGGAAGTAACTGTTGTACTTATTGTTGGTGGTGGAGTGGTCACCATTAGAATTAACCGTAAGCCACACTGCAGTTTAGTTAACGTTTAGTTCATTATAGATTCCCTTCTTGTACGTCATACTTTAGTGCAGCGGGCCTTTCTGTAATGGTCGTTATAAAAGTACCTGTCACTCTTAAACAGTTTCAAACGTCTTGCGATCAAGAATATCTCTACCAAGAAACCTCTCCATGTAAATCTTCTTTGCCTTAGCACTGTTTCCCCAAGTGGCGCCGTGTACTAAATTTATATCATCGTACTCCTCATTGCTGAACATAGCCATCTTTTAAATAATTACTACTGCAACAGAATAAAGTGTCAGTGATCACCAGTCAAAGCCAAAATAAAAATTAATAATTACAACACAACGTAGCCTTGTAGTTAAACAATATTTAGTACTATTGTTATGGGAAAAGTTAATTTTAGATTATTAACTAGAAAATAAATGTTAATGAAGCAAAGGCCTATAAATAACAAACAATTCGGTTCTAAGAATAAGTATATTTCCCACATGTAAGAAAACATAAACAACAAACTGGAATTGGTGTAATTATTTTATTTCTCAACTGATCTAAACAAAGTTGTTATTGTTAGTTTTCTTATTAGATTTACAATAAATAACTATTCTTACAATGTCTATGGAGGATTAAAAGTTTGGGCTATTAAATTTGGAAATTCTAAAATATCGCCATTTTGAAATGGAAAATGATAATATGAATTTAAATTTATATTACTGGCCTTTTAAATAGAAATTCTAAGTTCCATATTTGTTCCAACGAGATATATGTTTTGAAATACAAACACATATGAACAGACAGACACTGAATAAAGCGAGATAGGGCATATGAACATTTTGCTTGCTTTTGAGTCTACTATCATAACTTCTCGCAAAACACCCTATATATATATATATATATATATATATATATATATATATATATATATATATATATATACAGGGTGTCAATTAAGTCTGGAACCTCTTTTTTAATTTTTAAACCACAATATAAAAAGATACCAAAGTTCACACGTGCTTACTGGTGATATTAATGCACATATCTGCCCAATTACCGGCCAGATAATCCCTTTGGGGGACGGTCCACAAGGAGTCAGACAAAATTCTTAAATAGCAGCATAGGTCAAGTTTGGTATCAAATTAAAGGTCTTACTTAGCAAAGTACAATGCCGCAAACCGGAACTTCAAAAGGTGGATTCATTCAGTAGTTATAGCTATTTGAATTTTAAAACAATTGAACACTGTAAATTATTAAGTATTTATTTATTTATTTATTTATTACAAGTAAACACCAATTTTTAAGTACCTGTGATCAAAGTAAGTGTTCAAAATTTTCCCCTACCATCTCTAAAATATACAAACATTAATATATAAATAAGTCCAAACACAACTCCAGAAAACATTTACGAGGTCTTAAAAGTCAACAATCCCGGGGGAGGATTCCCGAGCCCCTGTTATTGGGAGTATTTTATAACCCCTAAACCCCCAGTGTGCCAACCCCATCCAAAATAATTATCTATTATACACCATTGTGTGTATTTAACCGATGTGAAGTCGAATAAAGACTACATTTTATAGAGTGAAAATTATGTAGTTGCCACGGAAATCCAGATATAAAGGCTTAACCTTGAATTTTTATCTGACCTTGATACCAGATCTTACCTTCATTTTTACGGCATCAACAACTAAAATGTTAGAACACATTTTAAAATAGGTATGTGATTAGGTGGCAAACCTAACTTTAAACTCACATAATCTCGATATTATTTTTAATAATCATTTATTATTTATAGATTATTTAAAACCGGACATTTGACCAAATTTAAACTCAGTATATTGGCAATAATCAATATTATCCTCTGTTGGAAAACTTTGTTTTACAAACTTTTTATTTAATTCTGTACAATTTACTACTGCTGTTGCCGGGACAACGCCGCTCTGAGCAGTCTGGCGTTTTACGCGTTTGAACGAGCAGGCGCCAGCCGCGGTAAATTAACAAAACCTGCTCGATTAAGTACTAAACATTAAAAGTTTTAAATAGTGCTGTACAACATTGCATGCCCGAGATAATGGCCTTAAGAGCTAAATAACGAGACTGACTTGTTTAACCACCTGATCATGAATAAAATTTTATGGTAATTTCATTACAACATTTCTTCATAAACATTTTTTAAATCTAAATTTTCATATTCGAAAACAGTCCTCCTGCAACTATCTTGTATGGAATTTCTTTCTTAATCGGATCTCAAGTCTCTGAGTAATGAATGTACAAAGTTGCAGTTCGGTTGAAAAGGGCTAGTAATCGATACCATTTTTCGTTGTTATCGACATAAAAACTGGAGGTTATTGTTGGTAAATTATTTGCTTTCTGTTTCTAAAAGCTAGAATAAACGAGCATTTATCTTTATTTTTTTAACGTTAATGTAACTCCCGTTATTGTAGATCCACCAGTTAGTTTGTGGTTAACTATCAAACTCGAGTATCTAAACTGTTCGATCCAGAATAGCATATCTTCTTGTTTATAAATGTCAGACTACAGTAGCCTGAACCACTAGGTTCAACTATACCTTGTTTTAAGCAATCATCCTAAATTCTTACTGGCGAATATTTAGTGGTGTGAGGTCTGTCCGTGTTAATTTCACTTCCAAATGAAAGTGAATAATTTGAAGTGAATGATTTGAGTGCTTTGTCCAACAAGTAAACACGTTTGGATAACTTTCAAGTGTGTCCTGTATTTCAGCCAGTGCACTTTTAAATCTTACCATTTTTAATCGTGCTATTCACATTATCGGCTATTTGCAGTTTTCGAATTATAGGTACTTTGATTTCACACTTGAAGTTTAAATATCAAGAGTATGTGCTTAAATCTAGTACTTGTAATTACAGTATTGGCTATAAAGCCAGCTCTTAACACGATATTATACTTTATTCCTTCCAGTACTTACGATTTTATGTTCCAACTAAATTTAGCTACACATAATGTAGCTATAGTGGGTAGGGTTGGTTCAATGTGAATACTGAGTTTAGCTCCAGTTTACTACTTTTAGAGCAGCGTTTAAACACCCGACGCTGTCACAGACTTGACTCATGAAATCTACACTTTTTTAGATCTCTTCAGACGAACAAGACTCCAAATTTCAGGAATCAAGTTTGTGACAAGTCGGATTTTAGACGCTGCACTTACAAGAAGGCAAACTGAAGCTAAACTCGACATTCATATTACATTTGACTATTTTTACTGTAATAAAACAAGCTATACAGAGTAATACATTTAAACGTTTCTTTGTTGCCAGCAAAATATGAAAGATCTTTAGTTTTATACGAAGCAGATAACACATTGATTTTTTTACAACACCCCATAAACCTTTTTTTACCTATAATAATAAATAGCAGATGGTATAAAGATATTACTGGAGACACCTGTATTAATAAGGCATTCAGTTTTTCTCTTGTTATCTTTCCTTTCGCGTACATATTTAATAGAAATTAAAATCCCTATGCTAAAATAATAATAATAATAATAATAATGATAATGATTTATTTTCTCAAAATACATTACAGAATTGTACAGAAACCATGTTTACATCCAATATTACCATAATATCTACTAATGTACAATAGAAATACAAATATAAAAATATACGTTCTAATAGAGACAATAACTAACCTCCAAGGCAAAGCCTGTGTGGAGGAAATTAACACACAATTTTTCCTAGAGTGATGGCTAAATCTTCTATTTAACATAAAATATATAGATCCAAACTTTAATACTATATATGTATAATACATTAACTAATATATAAATTTCACAAGTTGTTACTAGTGGAAAATTAAGAGCCTATAAGTTTCATATAATACAATTTAATTATGCAATAAGCCAACAAAAAGCATAAAATGTTACAGAAAAAAGAAAAGAATCTCAACAGAAATTTTAAAATGATTACTTAAAAGATTTTCTTGAAACTTAAACATAAACACACAAGAGGAATACAAAAAGTCCTTGAATTTCCACATACAATTTCGTTATGACATACACAAAAACCTGAACAAAAAATCCAAAATTGGCAACTTATTGAAATATGGCATTGCTGTACATATACCTAATCTATTAATTAATTCTATTGCAACTTAAATACATGGAAAAAACACATGGTAAAATACACACACATCATAACCGAACCAATTTACTATTTACTAGCAAAATAGAAAAATAAAAAGCTATGTTACCTTTCTAGCTATATTTACAAGTAATAATTCATCAATATTTTTCTATGCTTAAAAGCCAAGACCTCAATCTAGAATTGAAGAAGGTTAAAGATTTGGCATTACGAATTGAAATGGTAATTTGGTTAAAAATTCTTGGAGCTAGGAAGCTATAAGTTTTTAGTAAAATAGGTATTAGCTGGTCTAGGCACATACACATACATCTCTTGCATTACGTAATTTCGTCTTATACACATTCAAGTGCGTATTGTTTCTACTACGATTAAAAAACAACCTTAGTACTTTATAAACATACATATGTCTCAAGGGTAAAATTTTTAATTAACAAAATAACGGAAAGGTCGGATCTGTTTTGTTTTTTTTTTCAAAATTAATCTGATGAATTGTTTTTGAGAAATAATAATGTTTTATTACTTGTTACATAAGTTCCCCCCCAGCAAGAGATTCCGTACTCTAATCGCTGTGTACCAATGAAAAATACAACATTCTTCTCAACAGATCATCATTACATATATTTCTTAGGAAAAAGAAAAGCCGCAGGACATTATTAAGTTTTTGTTTTAGATTAAAAAATATGGGTTTTCCATGTTAGTTCTGAATCCAAAGTTAGACCTAAATACTTGACACTCTCTGCAGGTTTTACCTCTACACAGTTAGTGCTGCACGTTCTACAGCAGCAAATACAAGTAATGCATTTTGAAATAATTTTAATTGGAAAAATCTACTTTCCCCCGTAAATTAAAATTTATGGAATTTGTTTTCGTAGGACTTAAAACCAAATTGTTTTTTGTAAACCACCATTGAATAGCTTGCATATCTAAATTAATATTTTCCTGAATATCACTCCCACTTATCATCAATGTAACATAAAGCAGTATCATCTGCAAATGATGTGACTTGTCCATGGAAATTCTGCGTTACAAAAGGTCATTTATATATATATATCATATATATATATATATATATCAAGAAGAGAACTGCCCCTAACACCGATCCTTGTGGAACACCGTATTTAATTTTGCCCATTTCACTAAATACCCCCATTTATTTCTGACACACTGTTTTCTATTTGATATATAACTCTCAAACCATTTATAAATCACTCCCCTTAAACCACAATTGTATAGTTTAATAAGCAAAATTTGGTGATCTACCATGTCAAAATCCTTTGTGATATATCTAGGAAAAGACCACAGACTTTTTTTCCAACATTAATACCTTCTGAGACTTTTCCCATAAATTTTAAAAGCGCACTTTCAGTATCCATGCCTTGTCGAAACCCAAATTGATTATCACTCAAAAATTTAATTTTTTCAAGGAAACCGGTCAATTGCTTCTTCATTAATTTTTCAATTATCTTGGAAAATGATGATAATAAAGATATTGGCCTGTAGTTTCCACTTATCAGTTTGGAATCTTTCTTGTGAATTGGAATTACAACTGCTTCCTTCATTTTATCTGGAAAAACGCCCGTTTCAAAACTTAGGTTAAATTATGTATACTAATACATGAATAATTTTGTTAGAATATCTTTTAATTATTTGTGAGCTAATTCCATCTATTCCTGGCGTTTCCGTTTTTAAGCGAATTTATTGCATTATATACATCTTGTTCTAAAACCGGATATAAGAACATTGATCGAGTTGGAGATCTCTCTGTAAAATAGTTTTTAAAATTCATAGTATAAAAATTGTGAGGCTTATATTGTTTTGTACTAAGCTTTTCAGCAACCGATAAAAAATAGTTATTTAAACTCATTAGCGACGACATATGGATCATTTTCATAGGTGTTGTTAATATTTAACGCAATGTTGGAATTAGTGATGGATTTTTGTCCAGTGATTTCATTTAAAACTTTCCACGTCTCTCTAGAGTTACCTTTGTTTGTTTCAAAACGTCGGCGATAATAATTACTTTTTAGCAATCGAATATCTAACTGTAGCTTGTTTCTATATTCTTTGAAGTTTCGTTTAAGTAAATCATTATCAGGTTCCTTATTAAGCCTTTTACGTAAAAGGTTTTCTTATTTTAATACGCCTACAAGTAGATTCATCGATCCACGGTTTTAGTTTAACTATTTTAGTGTTTTTATTTTTAATTAAATCTTTGCTTTTATTCAATATATCTTGAAAAATACTATAAAATGTGTCAAATGCATTTGATGCGTTCTGTTCATTATATACTGCACTCAGTCAGCTTTTATCAAGCAATGAATTTAGATAGTTATGATTTACGCGATAAGAGGAGTTGGCCAGTTGTGCGACCTTGACCGAATTATCCTTCTCTCCACGCACCCAAACAGCTGATAAACAATGATCAGTTATGGCACAGTCAATCACAGCTGCTTCGACTGTAACTTTATTTTTGTTTCTTATTCTAACAAGTAAGTGATCAATGCATGTTTGTGACTTATCTGTGATTCTTGTAGGAATATTTACTAAAGATTCTAATCCATTACAAGCTAAGGTAATTTTATATTCTTCAATTATACTATTGTCATCCAATAAGTTTAAGTTTATGTCTCCTATAATAATTAAGTTATTGCATGATTTTACATCTTGAGTAGATGTGTAGGCTTTAAGTTCATCAATAAATATATCTGCAGGCTGCTGTTGCAACCTATAAATACTAAGTAACTTAAAATAGCATCCATACATTTTAAAAGATAATTCTATCACATCAGCTCAAATTAACGTTGAATATTTACCAAATAAGTTTGTTTTACCATTTATTGTACAAAATTGTCTTAACATCCTATACTGGAAGTTCGTTAAGCGACCGGACATCTCTATTTTTAACCAACGCTATTGAGGTCATGACGGGACTATTATTATATATCAGTCACGATTACTCCATGGTAATGTATATACGCCTTCCGAAATAGTGGGAGAAGAGTAGCTTACGTCGTTATGAGTGTCTAGAAAAGCGAAATTTTGATAACATGATAAGTAAGGGGCGGGAGAGTGTCCACTCCTTTTCAGTACTGGAGTAGATGCAGTGATACCACTGTGTAGAACAAAATATCTCAACTCTTATACCTGGCTTTGGTTACAACATTGTTCTGATGTAATAAATAACTTATCTTTTAATAGTTGCATAAAATTATATATTCTTTATTTTTCCAATCGCCCACTGTAGTTCAAACTGTAGGATTGGCAAGAACCTTTACGTTGATGTCAACCGTTCTCATCGGTAAAATCTGTGATGGTCATTTGAATAAGTCCTCGTTTTTTTCACCCTAACTATCCCCACTGCACCAGGACCGTGATCCTGTGGGGTTAAATATGAGTACTATCGAGCACCTTTACATTCATCATTGTCAGTAAACGTTTCCAATTCCCATTTAAACATTAAATTTATACATGTTTGCCTTTGGCAACAAAAAGAGCAAGAGCTTCAACCCGCGGTGATGTTGGACGATTTCCTTCTGGAAGAAACAGACTCCATTAGATTCCTTAGAATGTACCTTGATCGGGGGCTGACATGGGACGCTCACATTGAAAACGTTTGCTCTAAGGTTGCTTCGGGAATTTATGTCCTGCACAATCTTGCAAAATTTTGTTCCGTGGATGTATTAAAAATGGCCTATTTCGGTCTGATACATCCACATTTGACATATGGCTTGAGATTGTGGGGAAGCTGTTCCAAATACAGATTTGAAAGATTTTTCGGATCTCAAAAGAAAGCCGTAAGACTTCTTTCAAAATTAAACCCCAGAGAGTCGTGCAAATATGCCTTTAGGGAGCTTGGATTGCTGACCCTTCCCTGTCTCTATATTCTCGAGGTGGCCTTGTACTGCCGATTTAAATGCGAGTTGGTACGGGGCAGGGATGTCCACCAATATGGGACTAGAGGCAGGAATAACTTTCGAGTCGAACAGCACAGAACAGCAGCTTTCGAACACTTACCATCTCAAGTTGGAGTTGGAGTTGGAGTTGTTAATAGGCTCCCTGAAGGCATCAAACAACTCAATGAAACAAAAAAATTCAAAACTCAACTAAAACATTTTCTTATGTCAAAGGCATTTTACTCAACTGATGAGTTCATGATGGGCCGCTGGGATGAAAATTTTTGAAATTAACAACAACTACGAAATCCCTGGTTCTGATACATATAAGAATCGTATTACATTGTATGTATTTACCTTGACCAACATCATTTATTTGATGTACTTATGCACTTTATATAGTTACGTTGACGCATGCCATGCAATATTGTAATTGTTTCACGCAATAAAGAATATTATTATTATTATTATTATTATTATTATTGTTGTTGTTGTTGTTGTTGTTATTATTATTGTTATTATTATTATTATTTCTAACCTCGGCACTTAATACTCACAAGTGATATCGCTGATTTCAACGAGTTCTCATGTTTGGTTATGAAAACATGCCAAAGAATTTGAACATAACTAAAGAACTCACATGGGACTCTAATGTATTTTTAATGCCTTAATCTAGATTGAATTCTAATACAAATTGTCACTAAACATATCACGGTCTATCACGAATTTACATGGTTATGGGGCAAACTTTTCAAATCTCCTGGATTGAACTTTTGGAAATTCATTGTTTAATAAATAATTCACTTTTAGCACAAACATTTTATAATTTGGTATTTTTTTCTTACCATCTATGACTTTTAAATAATAAAAAATTAGAAATAGCCTACTGTGAACTTATTCTACACTGTCGTGACATACCTGCCAGGACAGCATAGAGGGGTAGATGACTTATCATCTACACAACAAAAACACAACAAGGTTAGACAAGCTAACCTAGGTTAGGGGGTTTGTTTTTTAGGTTAGAAAATTAAATCATAAGTGATTTAATTGTCTAATGTATAATTATAATAATGCATGTGTGAAATAAAGCTTAATTAAAATAAATTATAGTAATTAAACTAAGTGGCTAGGCTAACGAGTTAATGTATTTGAACTATACATACCGAATTATCAAAAATGTTCTTATAAAACCCATTATGGGTTTTGATGAATTCTACTAACATTTCAAGGCAAAACCGTTTAGTTAAAAACTTTATATATATATATATATATATATTATATATATAATTTCAATAAACATTGAATCGCAAAAAGTACTTGCCCCGCCGGGAGTCGAACCCGGATCTCTCACTTGCCGGGTGAATGTGCTACCATTACACCACAGAGCGCTTACTATTTCCGATTCAATTATTTTGTATTTGGCCGTATCTGTCACATATGCGTTTAAATAAGCAAACTAACATATGATCGGAAGACCAAATACCTGTCAAACGACTTTTATTTACATTAAACTGTATAAATGGCAATAGCCTTATTTAATTTCAATAAACATTGAATCGCAAAAAGTACTTGCCCCGCCGGGAGTCGAACCCGGATCTCTCACTTGCCGGGTGAATGTGCTACCATTACACCACAGAGCGCTTACTATTTCCGATTCAATTATTTTGTATTTGGCCGTATCTGTCACATATGCGTTTAAATAAGCAAACTAACATATGATCGGAAGACCAAATACCTGTCAAACGACTTTTATTTACATTAAACTGTATAAATGGCAATAGCCTTATTTAATTTCAATAAACATTGAATCGCAAAAAGTACTTGCCCCGCCGGGAGTCGAACCCGGATCTCTCACTTGCCGGGTGAATGTGCTAAAGATAAGAAAGATAACGCCGACAGCAATATATGCTCCTTGCAGTGCCCATTCACTAAATCTAGTCGGCGGGCATTCAAATAGTAGTTTTAGAGAAAGTCGTGATGTTTTCATGCTACTAAACAATCTGTATACCTTTTTCCCTGCCTCTACCAAAAGGTGGGAAAGGCTCACTAGTTGCCTTAATAAGAAAAACAACCGAAACCTAAAAAATCCTGTCAAACACCTGTTGGTCAGCGAGAGATGACGCTTGCAAGGCATTGAATGAAGATTAGAAAGAAGTAATAGAAGCACTCAAAATTATTTCCAATAACGAAACATAAAAGTCAACCACTCAAAATGAAACCGGTAGCTACGTTTTAAAGCTTCAAGGATTGGAAACTGCGTTTTTGTACTTCTGTGAGGAGATCTACTCAACAGATTTTATATTTTTATTTATTATTTAATATTAACGTTAAGTGGTAGAGAGGACTTTATAGTCTTAACTTCGCCTCTAATAAAGACATTTTTCATTTCATTTCATTACTACTAAGTAAATTGCTGCAATCATCTCAAACTGACTTTTCAACAATAGCACTATTGTATGGATCATTATCAGAATATATTAGTAACGCAAGAAAAAAGTTCGATATTTATGAAAATGGAGCTCTGCTAAAGTCGGAAGTTTGTATATATGAAGATGAAGTCAAAGAAAAGAGGCCACGAAAGCTCCAAACTGATGAGACTGAGAAGGTGAAATACAACTTCTTGCATAGAGAACTTTAAAATAAACACTTTTCATACAATAATAGACACTCTATTTAATGAAATGGAATAGAGAAAAGCTGTGTACAATGAGCTGAGATTGATTTCTTGATTTCTCATCTGTAGTGAAAAAAGAAAAACCGGACAAAGAGCCACTAACTGACCACTTTATAAAATGTTGCAGTTTTTAGAACAAAGATCTCCCTTCACCAGAAGATTTTGCTATAGAATGTATACATGTCTTGTTTCTTAAAGGAACATAAAGAACAAGAAACTTCAAAAATATTTTTAATCTTTATAAACTGTTACATGTCTACAAAGTTCAAGACGTATACCCCTATTTTGACATAACATTGAAACTTCTTTTGACGATCCTTGCATCAAACTGTTCAATAGAGGGATCATTTTCATATAAAAACCTACACAAGATCGACGATGACTGAAGCACATTTGGAGAATGTGGCTGTTTTAACCAGCGAGTCTGAGATAAACAATAAATTAGCTTTTGATTATATTAACAATTTATTCTCAGTCTAGCCAATGTCCAGAACTGGTAAAATATTTTTGATTGCACCCAATTTAATTGTTGTCTCATCATGGGATATCAGTGCAAAAAATATTATCACTTACTATGTGTGACTCCGTTTTAGAATCCAACTACCACAAATACCAATAATTATTACTCGAGGAGGACCACAAGGAGTATATGCCTCAAGATATTTCTTCTTCCAGGGCTGAAAATATAGCAACTAGTTGGTTACACAACTGGGCATAGCTACATTATGCCACCTATTGGCACCACCTAGTACCTTCCTCCTTTATGATTTTTCAATTTAATAATATGACTTGACAAATTGGCAAAATTATTATATGACTATCAATTGACTTATTGATCATTTTTAAAGCAATTTATCTGTTCACCAATACGCTGTGTATTGTTATTATAATCAGACAAGGTTTCTTTTTCACATTTTGTCTTGAACATTAAAAAATGTCTACACTCTACAGATGCTCTAGTTAGTAACCTTGTTTATGATGAGCTATCTAATGGAACGTTGAGAATAAAAAATATTATTTCCTAATTTCTTCAAGCATTTACATTTAGGTATTGCTGGAGAAACTAACTCCATCTCAGAGTAACAATTCTAAGTGTAAAGAGTAACAATTTAATGTGCGCTGGTCCTTTGGATCAAACGACACAGCTTACAATTCTAGGAATCAGTACCTCTCACAGTCTTTCTGCCAACAATTTCCACTTGAAACCCACTTCAACTTGGCAACTTCTTCTAATGCTAATAAGTCAGTTCCATGCTAAAGAGTAATCCAAAATTGTGATATGAGCTAAATGAATATAGTACATGTGAAAATCAGATCTCCATGTGTCACTTTTAGGTATTTAGTAATAAATCATCTATTTTCACACATCAAACCAATCTTCTAAAAACTTTGTTTCTAAATATTCAGTCTCAGAAAAAAGTATTGATTTTAGAAAATATTTTGAACAAATATAAAAAAATGTATGTTATTTCTAGGTCAGAACATTAGCTTGATGGTCATGAAATCAACTTAGCTGTACTTACACATTTTTTTCTATTCTGGTGCTAGTTGTAGGAAAACCCAAATTAGAAGAAGTATATCTATATTTGCAACATAGTAAATTTATTTTTAGAGAATGTGATGTTATTATAATATATATAATTTTGAGATGGCAGCTGTTTTATTAATGATTTAAAAATTGTTGTTGTGTAATAATGTCATTCTATTTCTGAAGATATTAAGATATTTGTAAACATTTTTTGATGAATGTGACTCTATGTACCTGTAATTAATTCGTTTTTAAACTGGAGAATTAAGTGCAGTTAAACTAATCAAAAGATTATGAAAGGGATTTTGTGAAACTCCCTCATCTCTCTAAGCTTCACCACCAAAGTATTTGTCAAGAATACTCAGACACACCAAATACCAGGACGGTATTGGTGAACATACTCTGGTTTTCAGGCAACACTATCTTATCAAATACAATGTGAATATATGAGTAACAGCAGTCTTCTCTCACCAGTCAATGAGTAAGATACAAAGTGGTTCATCAGGAAGTTTATTTCACTAATATCAAGCAACCTCAACTTCCGCCGTCAGAAACTTATCTTGTGTCTTAAGTTGGATCTAACAGACTTCATAAGTGACTCGTATCCTTCCAGTTCATACAGAAAACTTATCCGATTATAAGGAGAAAATGTGTAAATAAGAACAATATTTGTTTTTATTTAATACAAATAGTTTAATAGTGAGTTCTACAAATAAATTAATGGATTACTTTTGTTTTATATTGTTCTGAAGAGATGATAATGTGTCACTCGGAGCAGTCATGATTGACTGTTTGAATCCAACAGCATCTTCTACCGTCGGTTTGTTGATAAGGTCAGCAGTCTTCTTGTTGTCTAGAATGGTCAAGTGGTTGCCATCCACAAAGTGAACTGTCACAGGTGATAGGCAATACTGAAAAATACAAATAAAAATATTGATAATTATTGCAAAAATTACAAGAAAGAATGCAACTATTGTAAAGAAATTTTAGTCTTTAAGTCAAACTTAAATTAGTCCATTAAAATCTTTAATCGTGGCTGGGTGAGTAATCACATATACCATTCAATTTTATACACATTTTATAACTACGTTTTCTGATTCAACTGCAAAGTCTAAGATTTTAAATTGTCAATTCAAATAAATAGCTGTATAGAAATACAATTGCCATAGGAAAATAATTAAGTAATTAATATTTTATTAGTTCTGGGTGAATTTGCATTTACCAATTTTGTTAGTATTTTGTATAATATACACTTTATATTTATTGTATTCTGAGATATACTTGCCACACAACAATGCAAGTAGAATAGTTCTAGTAAATTATATTGAACAAATGTGTGTGCACAAAATATTTTTGTATCTTACCTTCTGGATCACTTATAAAATTATAATCAGTTAAGTTACCTTAAAATGTCAAGTAATTTGATCAGTAACGGTTGATTATTCGTCATCACCTTTGGCAAGTGATGATACAGCTGCATTACTTCGCTAAATACGAAGAGTAAATTAAACTTTTTAAATAACTATACTATTTAGATTCACCATATAAGTGATTAAAATTTGCTCTTAAACTCATAACAATAGTAAAATGATAAAAATTAACATTATTATATGACAATTTGACCATAAAAATAGAAATGTAAAATATTTATTTATAAGATTTATTTTTGTATCTGGCTGATTTTTTTAACCAGTACGAGTAATAAAGGAAATTTTCTTTCCCAATCTCATAATGAGGGTATAAAATTAATTTCATTTTTTTAATGTTTTACAATTAATGAATTACAAAAATGGTATTCAGTTACCTTTGAAAGGCCATAGTCATCTTCAGAAGGCATTGAGATTTCAGAAGGACGGACTAGTGTAATCTTTGATGCAATGCACTTGTTAGCCAATGGCTTGTATTTGAAGACAGCCAAGATTCTGTGATAAGCTGCATTCAGACTGAGTCTCTGGAACCGCTTACTGTGGAGTCCCTCAGGAGAATGTTTCACCATAAACTCAACCCTCGAGTTCCAATCTGGTAATGCCATTAGTTCACTTTCAGGCTGTAACATATACATTTATAATAATTTCTCAATAATTATTAATCCGTAAGTTCTACTAACAATTAACAAAGGTTTAACTAAAAATAAAGAAGAGATTTTATTTACAAAACTTTATGTCACAAATTTTGAAAAAGTAAGAGATTTATATTATATACTGTTAGAGAAAATAAACAGCCATATGTTCTATTTTCTCAAGTGACCAGACCTAACTAACATATTATTAATAAAATATGTCATAAAAATGTCTTGTTTGAATGTTATTATATCAAATAATTTCTAATTAAACTACTGTCTTTACTTTATATTTGTCCAAACTGTCTATGAATGTACACACGCCTCTTGGCATGAACCTCCTATATTAACAGTAGACAGTAAAAAAGACAATAGTATAATTATGTTGTCGGTAATTGTATTTCGGTAATAGATTGATTAGAGTCTCATTAGTGGTGTATGCTAGGACTCCTTAAGGAAAGGCGTCAAGCTTATAATTAGACAGATGTCAAAGTTCCAACTTCAGGTGTTACATTACTGCTGTGATAGTGCTGTGATAGTGCTAGCACAATATGTCCTACTCATATACAGATATGAGTTAGAATACTGTCTATGAAAAATGCAGTTAGTGTCTGCTATGCAGCAAATGAGGTTTGGCTGTAATTATGACACAATGTCAAGTCTAAGGTAATGGTTGTCATTGGAGTCATCCCAAAAACCCTACTTCTGTAAGAACAAAAAAAGATTTGAGCTTGGACTTTGAAAGATTAGAAGCAACAATATGAACCCCCTTTCATAACTGGCAAGTTTGGCAACACTAGTGGGTCCATGTGATGTAAGGTGATTGGATAGACACAGGATACTTGTACATCTATAACCCTCACTCCTAGATCGAGTGTAACCATAGTAGAAGCTTTCTTATGTCTGTTTCTGAAAAGACACCTATTTTAAAACTACTGAGCATACTCACCACTACATTTGTGGTCTAAATCCTTGAAGCAATTATGGATGTGATGCTTAAATGGAATTGGAATTGTAAACGGTAGCTGTACACACTGAAGCACAATTGCATCTCAAAATAGATGAAGACTTCCTTGACATACAAATAAAGTAACCTGTCACTTAAACTCCCTTATTATTAAAAGTATTCCCAAACATATGGATCCATCTGAGAGTTCATGGGTAGGCTTTTGTATAGTGATTTGGAATCCTGTACTCCCAACAAAATACTTTAGTTGCACATTTAGTACATTTAATCATTTGTCCCATTTATTTATAACTTTTCCTCAAGGTAGCTGTAATGTATAGGTAAAACTGCATTTATTGCGACTTTCAACTTTTAATATAGGCATCAGCAAGTAGTAATGGAATATTTAACAACTATAAAGTATACGATTAAAAATATAACAGGACTTACAAAATACTTCTAGGCACAATTCTTTTAAAGAAAAAATAATTCATTACTGTGTAATAGATAAGAGAATTTTTTTGTTAAGAACCAAATCAAGTTCCTGGACTCATCTTTGTACTAACAAATAGCTGAAGTTTAGTTTGACCAAGGTATAGAACAGGCTCCAAGCAGAACAGAAACTATTAATATCTTACTAACCAAAGTCACTTGAGGCGCAGTGAGGTCTATGAACCTCTGGATGAGTTCAAACTGCAGGTGTAGAAAGCCGCCTTTTTCATCCTCCATGTGCATAGTTTTCATGGAAAGAGATTGTAGGAAATCTGGAGCACCATCTATGAGCCACACACTGCCTTGTCGGCCTTCTCTCTCTAACCTCAGCACTATTTCCAGAGTCACCATTGCACCGAATGAGTATCCTACCATCTTGAAGCCAGCTCCAGGTCCGTAGTCTTTTTTTTATATGCTGAAACAAAATATTCACACAGATATCCACTTTCACACAAAAAACAGTCACATGTTTTCTCTTGTTCTTTGCAAGGGTTTGAATCAGAATGTCTAATTCTAATATCACAGGACACTGGTACTGAACATTGTAAGAGAAGCCTCAAAGATATCTCTTTTAGAGAGGATTTTAGAGATATCTTCACTTCTTTTGTATTAACTTTTGATGGATATGTTGCTTAGAATTTTTGCCAGATGGACTACATTTTTAAATAGGACGCATGAAACATTTTTTTATACATAGCTGAAACAGTTTTCTCCATATTCAGAAACTTTTTAAACTATTTTAAACTCAATATTAATAATAATAGTTCCCGAATTAATGATAGATTTCTATAATATTTCAAATGTGTTAAAATATAGTTACATACATGTATTTGCATATAGGTTACATATGAAAATCATGCAGGAATTTCTTGAATAAATATATTTCTGAAGTTTACAATTAAGTTAAGTGGAATAGCCAAATATTCATCCTCTAACTAGAAATACAAACAATAGAAACAAAAATTGTATAGTATGACTACTGATCAGAAATGTAGGTATTTTACATGAGTATACAGATTATAGAAACGTAATGGTCATAGTTGTAAAAGTCCTTCATTACTATGTACACCTAACAAAAAGTGTAACTAAACAGTAATATAACAGACTTACAGGGAGAAGACTCTCAGCAATATCACCAATTGTGTCGTAAGTTTTCTCGTAATCAAACTGAAGACATAAAGCCTGTGCCTTGAGGTTTTTGGCAAGAGGTTCCACCACACTGGCAACTCCTGTACCAAAATTTTAAATAATTGTCATTTAAGTAACAATTATAAACATTGATATTAAATTACGTTTTAGAATTAAAATAAAATATTAACAACTGTTAACAGGATTTAGTCCTTTTCACCCATTATCAATATAATAGAAGTTACAATGATGTGTTATTGATATATTGAAAGTAACAAATAAGTGTTATAGTGCATTAAAATACGACTATTACATTAATTTTTATACGTAACATTGAATTTCAACAAATAATACTTGAGTTATTTAAATGGCCCAAATATTTAAAAATCTTGATATTCTTTATAAAATGAAATATTAATGAAAGAATAAAAGAATGAAAATTATATGAAATTAAATTATATTACTTTGTGTATTAGCAATGGTATAGCAAAGGTGGTTTGGAAAGTCATAACAATTCACAATGTTACTTTTACATTTCTCTGTTGGTAAATTATAATTTGTAGGTTGAAGACCGTTATAAAATAATAATAACAAATTATACTGTATACACGTCATATTCATTCAATTGCAATATATTTTAGAATTAAAATCTATAATCCTTCAGACTTTGGCACCACACCTCAGTGTCATGGAAAACAGCCCTCTGAATAGCAATTAAGGGCAGTGAAAGAAAGAAAGGAAAAGTTATTGAAGATATGTAAAAATCATGCAAATTTATATTTTGTTATATTTTGAACCTGTTGTATATTTACTTTTAGATTGTTTGTTTTGCTAATGTAAACATATTTATTTGTATAATACCATTCAATTATATCATGTACTAACCTTCTACTCCAGGAATAAGAAATATTAAATCGTTATTGACGGCAATCTCTTCTATGGTATTGCCATCACCACAGAGTGAGGGTAATCGGATGATAGGTTCTCCTGATAACATCTCATCACCTATTACTCTGACCAGATGGTTGATTGCAAAATCTGGAGCTGTCATTTCACCAACTGAAATTACACAATAAATGCAATTAATAATGAAATAATGTTGTATATATGACACATAGTTGTATTTGATCCCAAAGAGATAAATCTAGTACTCTATTTTTATCTATATTCAACAACAGAGAATATCATTTTTCAACTGAGAATAAACAGTGTAAGATCATTTTTGTGATGTCAAACCTTGAGAAGTAGTTTTTGTTTCATTTTCAGTCTGTGCAGCCAGGTCCTGTAACTTGGCGAATGTCATGGCACGGATATCTTGAGGTGTCAGGAATACCTGGAACTCTCTCTCCAAAGTCTGTTTGATTTCTACAGCCATCATCGAGTCCATTCCCAGTTCAGCCAGAGTGGAATGAAGACTGATTGTCTTGAGATCTCTCAGCCCTATAACAACATCCTGATGGTTAAAAAAATTATACACTCAAGGTCTGGAATATCTAGTGTATTTCATTTTGATCGTGGTTGAAATAATCTTACAGAACAACAGTACCTTTTATATTTCAAATTTTAAAGCTCAATCCAAAATTTACCTGAAAATATTAATAACCATGTTTACTAGCAAACTTTCCCAGTTTGATTTTAAAAGGTTTGTCGTTTATAAAGCAAATATTTTTCTAAAAATTTTTTTATAATTTTTTTCAATGTTTGAGCCCATTCATTTCCAAATCGATCTTCCATCACTTTTCTCATTTTTGGAGATACTGCTTGAAGTGGTGGTTCCAAACAACTCTCTCATTTTTTATTCTACTTTGTGACCTCAAATATGACAAACAGGAATGAACACATACAAAATAATAGAAAGCAGTGTCAGAACTATGAAGAAACTAAAAATCTAGTTTTACATTTTATTTCACTTAAAAGTCATGGACAACACCTGATTAATGGGTCTTAATGAAATGCTCACAAAACTGTATCTAAATGATAAATATGACATGATCCTTGCAAGTCTGAGAAGAAGTATACACCATTATAATCAGCAGATTATTTGCACAGTGTGAACCAATGAATGACAGAGAAGCCATGCTGTGGGGTGGGGTAGCCAGTTACTGTAGGATCACTTTTTATTACAAAAACTCACTGTAAACAATTGCCTGTTCAAATCAGGGGCGCACCAACAGGGGAGAACGAACGGGATCTAAAGTAAGCATCTAAAGTATCTGTATTGTAAAAGTATCTGTAACAATAACCTGTGCCTGGTACTTTTGGTTTGTGGTAACTTGTACTCTCTGTACAGATGAGTAACCGGTACAAAAAGTATTTTTTGGAATAGTCCCGACATGTTCAGTTATTACAATATGTGAGTGAGTTGCCAAACTCTGAGCAGTTCTATACTGTGTTAGGTACAAAACTTCCTTGGGGTGGTCCCCTGATAGTATGGGGAGTTTTCCATACCATCGAATCTCTGGTGTTTTGAACACCCTCCAAAGAAGATTTCTGGGTGTGCCACTGGTTTCAATCATCATAAATATATAATTAGATAATTTTACACAATACTTATGTGTAGTAAGTTTTTGAGACTTTCTTGTGTAAAACAGTTAAATTATGAATTTTAGGTGGCAAATCATGATTTACACAAAATACACTAAAATCCTGGTAACTGTCGATATAAAACACTACCCTGGGTAGTTTGCGTGTTTCAAAAAGCAGGTGCTGAACATGGTAAATGAACAAAACCTGCTGAATCAAAAGTTGTTTTAAAAATTAAATATTTTAAATAGTGGTTTAAAAAATGTTACGCGCCCAATATAATGACTTAAGAGCTCCCATAACAAGACTACGATGAATATTTTGAACTAGCCTGACAAGAATAAAAGTCAAGATGGTAATTTAATAAAAGGTTTTTCATAAAAGTCTACAATTACACACTCAAAACAGTACACTTGTACCTATATTGTATAAAAATTTGGTCTTAATCGGATCACATGTTTCCGAGATGCATTTTCAAAGTGTCCAAACCAGTACCCTTTTTCGTTGTTATCAACATTAAAACTGGGGATTATTCTTTGTAAATTGTTTGTTTAATTTTACTGTAACTAGTTCTGTTATTGTAGCTTTACTAGTTTAATTTGTAGTTAATCTCAAACTCGTGTATCTAAACGTTTTGATACGAGAGTATTTTAAATGGCCAAGTTCTGATCAGTATATCTAACACTACACAACATGGTACAAGTTAAAGGCTAGAGATGACATGAATACCTACAACTATTACTAAACATTCATACAGAGTTATTTTCAACAAAACACAATCGATAGTGTATGTAGTTACCCAAAATGTTGACTACAGTATCAACAATGTTTCCTGCAACACCTCCACCGGCTCGTTTCTCAGCCACCACCATACTGGCAACTACTGGCTGGCCACAGTACATGAACCCATCAAGTACCTCCAAACAGGAGCTGATCCTCTGCTGCAGAGTCCCACCTGTATCCAACATACATATGTAGATGTAAATACATTCCAAACAACATATCAGTACAAACCTACACTCTAAAGATAATCAAATGATATTGTTTATACGATATTAAAAATGCAATACAGTACTTTGAACTAAAATAAGTTAGTGAGCATTTTTTTTAATCTCACATACATATGCAATATAGGATCTGATATTAAATTTGAAATCAATTGTTGTTAACTTTGAAATGAGTGAAATAAAACAATATACTATATGTAGATAGAGATAATTTCAGAAGTGATACCGCACAAAAATTTACTTAGTTACTTGTATAACTGCTCAGTACAAAACACTGGGTGGTATCATACAGATATTGAAATTATTTTAAATGCACTAACCAAATATGACTAATGAGTTAGAAAAAGCAAATGATAAATAAGGAAAATTGAGTTATCAGTAGAAAGCTTTATATTGTTCTTATCCAATTTTAATCATATGTATGGCTAGGACAAACAATACAAATTAATTGTATTTCAAGTCGCAATAGTCATCACGAAAACATGTTAAAAAAATGTTACCTATAACGATTTCTAAATGGTCCTCTTGCATCTCAGCCACCAGTCCCACCTCACCAACTGCCCCCCACTGCACCGCCAAGGCTGGTAGACCATCCTGATGGCGCTCCTCACAGATTCTTTCCATCACAGAGTTGCTCAATCCATAGTTTGCCTGGCCGGCATTCCCTCTCCCACATGACACACTCGAGAAGATCACAAAGTGCTCCATAGATGGGCAGAGTTTACGAGAGATTCTGTCCAGATGTTTTGTTGCTGTGGCCTTGGGTCCAGCAGATTTCAAAAAGTCTGCTTCTGTTTGGTTCTCAAAGAAAGCATCTTTCAGGACCTTAACAAACAGTTATAGTCAACTTAGCATTTACATTATATTTTTACTGTTAAAATAAAACTTGAACATAAGTAATTGCATATTTTTATGTGATGTCCATGTAGGGCACTTAATATTATTTGTTAAAGGAATTTTAATTTGATTTCTTCACAACTTTATAACTGGCTAGAGTCAGGCGCCCAGGTAACTCGATTAGCTGCCCAGGATACCAAATAATGGCTCAAGGCATCGAATAGGGTTTGTATTTTTATGCAAGACCTATCAGAAAACCTTTTAAAAATGGCACAACTTGCTTACTACTGCCAAATTGAAGATTCCATCAACAGGGCCGAGTCTGGTGGCTTGGTTCAACAAGTGGATTACACCTTGTTCTGTGGTAACATCAGCAGTGGACACCTCTACAGTTACACCATAGGTACGCCAGATCCTGATACGCATGGCCTGGTATCCTGTGCGCAGGCCAGAGCGAGAAGTCAGTATCAATTTCTTGCAGCCACGCAGAGCAAGCCAGTCTGCCAGTTCCAATCCAAAACCCCCAAGGCCACCTAACCATAGAGTGAATAAATTGTATCAGTCATTTTGTACAGTTACATGTAGAATTTGGTAAATCAAATATTTCTATTGTTTAAATATGATAAGCTTTATTTTAATTTGTTTTAATAAATAAATAAGAAATTATTATCTTTTCTTTGCCCAGTGAGAAACAAGTTAGAAATTGATCAAACTGTTTAAAATCACATAAGTTACATATGTCAGTCAATCCAATGGCCATCTGTGTATTTTATCTTTTTATCAGCTTCCCCAACATTACTTAAAAGTTCTGCAATATTTATTTAGCTCCTGCACTTTTAAAGAGATTTGCACTGTGTTGAGGGAAGTAAGTTAAGCTGTAATGGTTGCAACAACCAAAAATCATTAAATGTTTATTTCTCTGGCATTTAGCTTAGATATCATCTATATGAGAAGAAAGAGCATACCAATAATAATGTATGAAGAATCCTCTTTGCAAAAGAACCTTGGACGTGCTAACATCTTCACTGGCTGGGGTAGCGCTTTTTTGTTTTCTTCCTCCTCTCTGATCTTAACTAGAACCTTTCCAACATGCTTTCCCGAAGCCATATATCTGAAACATGAGATTGTTATTTGTTGAAAAATTTTGTTTGAACAGCTGAAAATGATTAGTGTTTACTTGGTGAAGTATCATAGTTTATTGTTACTAATTTATTCACAACATACAGTACCATATACTTCATTGTACTCTTTAGGAATGCTTTATTTCTCCTTTGTTTGTTTAGAATGATCCACACTTTCCTCCTACACCTGTTGCTTGGCAATAGTGTCACAGACAAACACATATTTATCCATTTGTCATACTTATGCTAGAAAACATCTGACAAAACAAAAACTTATTTCAAACACTGCTCTAATTTTCCTACAAAGTATTTTTAGAATTAAAAAAGACATTTAAGGTAACACTAATGTGAGTGGGCAGACAATACAACATTAGAACTTCTTTTAGAACCCAAAACATTCTTATGCATAGTCCAAGAGTGTAAAAACAACATAAGGTCAAAGTCAGCCACCTTTTAAAAAACCAACATCCTCTAACTTTTTGTTTCAGATGAGATGCTGTGTTATCCTTACAAATTATCCATTGTAAATAAATAAACACTAAACAGTATGGGTATACTGGATTGTTTTTAATTGTTTATTGTGTTGTGTTTTTCAGTATGTTTTGTAGCTGTTTTTGGTGTTGTACCTTAAATGATGAGTTTGCCTCACACTCTTCTGTTGTTAATTATTCCATCTGTGTATCACAGTACATATTGTTTTACTCACCTTAAATCAAACTTCTACTTTAGATTTTTCATATTATATCTAATGAAAAGGTCATATTACAAGTAACTTATAAAGTTATCATGTTTAGCTATGTGATACTTAACAATTACACCAATTTTTAACTCTTAATTCTTAATCCTCTAATGCTTTCAAATCATTCAAAATAAAAAATATATTTTAAACAAAGAACTGAAATAATTTCAGGTAATTATTTTGACTCAAATAATATTGCTTTAAAAATCAAATAATATAAGAAACACCAAACATTAAATAACTAACTACCAAACAATTTGACAGCTCGGATTGTATCAAATGTCTAAGTCTTAAACTATTTCTATATCCATAAACTATACGAGTACATTCTATTGAGAGAAATATTACTAAAACTGTTTAAGATTGATGATTTGGTTTTATGGTTGCATTTATGAATTAAAGTAATAGCTATGTAGGACTTTCAATCTTCTTACAGCTTTTTATAGCTCTTATTTAGCAAAGGCAAAACAGTTTATTCATCCTAGGAAGAAACAGCAGATAATGAAGATTTTAATCCAAGGGAGAGTAATAGAGAATAATTATCATGCTGTTCATAAATATGAGATGGATGCATACTTCTATATTTGAAATACCTGAACATTATAAGGCTTTTTTAAATTCTGTTAATAATGTACTTTTAGTAAGGATTTTCTTAGCCTAAATCATAAATTTAAAATTATAAAGACTGCCATTTAAAGGTACATTTTACCTAAATGCTGCTTCAATCTGATCCTCAGGAAATACAGTAGAGCAAAGAGGTTTAACAGCTCCATTCTTGATTCCTTCCACAATGAGGTCCTGGAGTTCCTGTTTCCTGGTAGACTGTGGAGTCACAAACAGAGTGTCGAGTTGAATTCCATGAAAACTGGTCTCTCTCAGAAACATCTCCATTCCTGTACAAACCATACAGCTAAGATTTGTATGTAAATTAATATCATTTATATCATCAGAGTTATTTATTTATTTTTAAAGCAAATATGTACTATGGGTAATAGCACCATTTGTTGTAAAGAAAACAAAGGCAACTTAAATAATTTTCAAACATTATGATGCTAAATGTATGGTTAAAAGAATGACAATTTATTAGTAGATGAATTTTTACTTGGTAAAGTATTAACAAAATCAAAATAAATATTATATCAATAATATTCTTATTGATTCAACATTTCCAAAACGAAAAGATTTTAAAATATTTATAATAGTCTGAATGAGTTTTATTATTGTAGTGTACGGGTTACGGCCCAACCTTAACCGAGCACAGTCGATGATGTAAACTAATTCAGTCTTTTATTCCGATTCCCCGTAACCCGTACACAACAATTATTTCAGCTTTCTAGATTATTGAAAAGTAGGAGAATTATTGATCAGTGAGTGAGGGTTCTGCGTTTATAAAGAAATATTAAAGTTTAATTTATATTTATGCATTAACTGAACATATAATGAATGAATATAAATAATATATCTTTTTTAATATTTTAATCTTTCAATTTAAATTTTAACTTTAACGGCTTAAAACATAATTTTATTATTTATTGTAACTGTATAAAATAGATTTTGTTTGGTATTAATGCATATCTGCTATAAATGACAATTCTAGCATTGTATTGAAGTTTTCCTGATCTGTAAGAATAAATCATTTTGAATATTGTACTGATTCAATTATTTCTTTATATAGAGTTGAACATTTTAAATAACTATCAAATTATTAAAAAATAATGTTTTTAAGTAAATCAAAAATATCCAAATTAATATCTTTTGCCAAAATTGTACACATTTTGTTTATTGATACCAATTTACTTGTATCAACCAATTTTTACTAGTTTTTCTTTGACAATGAATATTCTAAAATATCAACCAATTTACAAAACATTATATAGTTTTGCCAGTCAAATTTGCTAACAATGAATACTAACATGACTCAGAAGGCTAATATTATTGTTACGGAAATTTTGTTAAGTGGCACTTTTAAGGTAAATCTGTGGTTTCAAATTTTAACAATGGATTGTGTATGTAGCAATCCTAGACACCATTCTAATTTGCATTGTAACAAATACATTATTACAGATCGTTTACATACACAAAAAGAACAATAGGGATTAAAATTAATGAAGCAATGAATAAAATCGTTTCTTATCATATTAAAATTCAATCCGCTTACCAAGGGGGTTGTTGTTAGCCAAATCAAACTTTCCTATCTCAAGGAAACGGCCACCTCGGGCAAGACAGCGAGCAGATGCCAACAACTTTTCCTCTGCCAGAGAGTTGAGCACCAGATCGACTCCTCTTCCATCCGTTTCCATCATCACCATTTGCTCAAATGAACAGTCTCTCGAATTGCCAATATGACTCTCCTTAATCTGATAACAATACAAGTTTAACTCTCAATTGTATATTACCATTTCCTCACACATAAGATTCACCTCCAAAGTGTTCAATCGAGGGTGTTCATCTAAGGTATTGCAGCTTAAGAGCTAAGTCAACTATAAATTGTATAATAGAAAAACATTATACATCCTATGCGCATAGAAAATCTACACAAAGAATCAACCAAGAAACTAATAAATTTATGAATTATATAAAATATTAGAAAGATAGAAAACTAAGATTAACCAAGAGAAAAAGCAAATTTGTTGACTAAACTAAAATTTAAAAATAATATGACTTATTTTTTTTAACTCGCCAATTGTATAAAAAGGATTTTTAAGTAGGCAATTATAAAATGTATTACAGAAAACATTTTTTGGGTAACTATTAACTATGAAATAATTTGTTATAAACTTTCAGTGACACAATATAATGACTACTGGCTGATTTGTTTAGTCAACAAAAATCAATTGTAGTAAGCCCATTCGTTTTACTCCTACTGCTATAATTATGTGTGGCATTTTTAATGTTATTGGGGTTGTTACAGGTGTATATGTATATATTAATAATTGTTTGTATTTTCAAACTGATAAATAGAGGTTTACTCTAATTCATGTGGTTTGCTCCAGACATAATTCTTATGACCTTTTTTTGTAATATTAGAATTTCATCAATCCTACTACAGTTTCTATAAAAAATAAATCCATACGTAAAAATTTATTGAAAATATGAGAAGTAGGCCGCTCTAATATAGTTTACCTCAATGTAGCTAGTGAGCCTTTTACTCAAGAAAATTACTGTAGATAGTTTTGAACTAATGTGATCAATATGGGGGCCCATGTTAAATTATCTACATTAACACCTAAAAGTTTTACTTTATAAATATAGTTTTCTTGTGAAAAATTTGTATCAATAGCCCTTAAATTAAAAATTATATTTTGCCTATTATCTTTATTTAGGAGAAACCCATGAACTCTAAACTAATCTGAAGCACTTTCAAAAGCACTTTGTACCAAGACTTTGAGTTCTTCAATATTTGACCTTGTGTGAAACAAAGTTGTATCATCAGCATATTAGGTCCCAAAACTGATCCCTGTGGGACACCATATTTTACCTCCAACTCATGTGGCCAATTACCTCTAATTAAAACTTGTTGTTTGCGATTAATAAAGTATGATTGGAAGAACTTCAGTTGCACACTCTGGATTCCGTAGTAATTGAGTTTTGCTAAAACGTCTAAATGGTTAACAGTCAAAAACCTTGCTCAGGTCACAAAGAGTGGCCTGAGTAAACTCTTTATTTTCAAAAGCTGAAAGCTGTTAGCACTCCATCAATAGCATCAGTTGTGAATTTACCTTTCCTGAATCCATGAAAAATAAAAACTTGTGATTAAAAAAGTATGTTTTTGAAGTTTAAAAAATTCCATTAGATTACTTAAGTAGTGGTTATCTTCTTGCTTATGAGCAAAACCATCAATTACTTCACCAAAATTAAGATTATTTGCTACTTCTGATTCAATGCACAGCACTGCCACACTTTCAGACTTTATATAAATATTATAAATAATGTAAATATTTGAAAGTGGCTTCATAGCAAGCAATTAATTTTTAGACCTGCTATTGTATGTCCAAAGTCCTCATGATAAATGGTCAAATATATTAAAACAAAACTTATTAAGGCTTCTTCTTGGTGTCCAGGGTGCGATTGTGGCAACACTGCTACTGCCTAGGCAGTGTGGTGGTTTGGGCGTATGTGCCGGTCGTGATAAATTAACAAATTCTGTTCAATGAAGCCGGTGCTAAAATTAAGGTTTTAAATGGTGGTTTACAAAGTTAAATGCCCAAGATAATAACTTTAAGAGCTTCATAACTTCACCAATGCTGAATTGTTTGAACTGCCCAATCAATAATAAAAGTAATGTAGAAAATAACACTAATCAGTAATTTCATAACAACTTTTATTCATATAATTCAAAAACACTAAATTACATACTAAAAAATATTACACTTGTAACTATCTTTTTATAAAATTGGTCTTAATCGGAACACTTGTTTCCAAGTTACGAATTTTCAAATTTGCGGTACATGGTTGAAAAGCACCAAAAGCCGGTACCTTTTTTTTGTTATTAAAATAAAAAGTAGAAGTTATTATTTGTAAATGATTTGCTTTATCTGTAAAATGAATGAGCTATTGTTATTGTATCTCTACAACCAGTTAGATCGTGGTTATGTTCAGATTCAGGTATCTGTAGTTCTTGATCCGAGAGCAGAAGAGCAGTAGTCAGCGTGTTGGCGTTGGATTCTCTTTAGAATAGTACCTGTTGATATATACAAACCTATATATGTTACAGTGGCCCGCCCCCATTCCGACTACCTAATGATAGCATGACTCATGAGTAGTAAAACATGACATATTATAATTATTTTTAAAGCTTTGTAAACATTTTATTATGAATATGAAAAATAAATATTTGCCCCTTAAAACTTGCCACCATGTGTGTGAGCACAAAATAGCATATGCCTAAATATGGGTCTGCTTCTGACATTGTACAGAATCCCACAGCATTGGAGGTTAAACGGTAAAGAAGACCTGGAATCAAGATGTATCTACGTACAGAAATATATCACCACCTGGAAATAGCTTGGGTAACTACCACAGCCTAATTCAATTAGTTCTACACACACACCGAAAGCTGTATCACATGGAGTTTTGTTAATTTACCTGTGGGAAGGTGCGCTTGATAAATTCTCTTTTCTCTGGTGTACCAACAGTTGTGAAGACTGTGCAGCCTTGGTGAAGTGCTAGGTATATGGCAGCTTGCCCCACACCTCCAGTTCCTGCGTGGATCAACACTGAGTCACCCTTCTTCATGTTTCCACATGTGATCAGAGCAAACATAGCCTAAAATATAAATTAAACATTTGTAAAACCAGTATGAATCCTCTCATAAACAGTAAATCAAATAATAGTATAAAAGTACTAGACTAACAATTGTTGACATATTGACATATACAAGGCTGTAACTTGAACTGTGAATTTTTCAATTCTCGAACACTGTATGTAATCTTAGTCCAAAAGAGTGTATGAAACTAACCTTTCTTCAAAGAGATTCTCTGCTTTCTATTTTAACTGTGTATGAGAAACAAATTTATCACAAAGACATTGTTGAACGTTCCTTTACAAACAATCCTTAGAGTCCTTAGAGGCCCTTACCAATGCCAATGGATTTTGTTTAGTTTAATGTTATATGACTTTCAATAATTCATTTATTTTAAAAACAACTTTAATAATAGTTATTATGTTAATGGAATCCACCATTCAAATTATATAATTTGGTGACAGGCATTTATTCATTGGCTGCTATTAATATTAAACTAAGGTAATAAGAAGACCAAGAGTAATGAATTTTATCAATTACTAAATTTAAATTGACAATACAATGTACAATAACTACTATCTAGGTTTTCAGGTTCACACTTAGTCAAAACATTGCTTACAAAATTAAATTGTTGAGATATTTTAGCCTCATTGTGGATCATCTTCAGTCAACAGATTTAAATTAAATATCTTCAAAGTAATTCATTAGAATTTATTAAAATGTAAAGACTTAAGTAATTCTATCACAAATTAAATAAAAAACAGATTTATGCCCTTTCCATTTTAAATTTTGAATATTCACACTTTATTATAGTTATAGTAACTATTACCTTATTCTCTAATACTCAATATATTTATAGTTAATAATGGCATGGCATATTTTCAAGCTTTTTTCACTTCTGGTACAAATCCCAAGTTCAGGTTGTTAAACACTAAACCATTCATTCAGTAGATAACATTATGGTTAGGTAGCAGGAGAAACAACTTACAGTTCCATAGACAACAGGTACTGTAGCAGCTTGTTCCAGAGTCCATTCATCAGGGATATCCCAAGTCAAGTAAATGTCTCCAACTACAGTATTGGACAGACATCTTGAGGAAGTCATTCCCATTACTCTTTTCCCATCAGTAGTACGCCCAGAAAACTCAAATCCACAAACACAGTCCTGATCAAAAACGAGTTTTAATGTTATTTTGGAAACATGGCATAGCAAAAATGAAAATAAAACTTCTAAATGCTGCAAATGGATGTTTAGAAAACAATAATAAAATGTGTATTTGATTTATTATAATTTGTGTTAACATATTTCTCGACTGAAAAATATTATTTATAAATACTTTGTAAATATTCCCCACATAATCTCTGAATATGATTTAATACATTTTTAAAATTGTTTAAAAGGTAATATTTTATTTGTTTCATGTGGGATTTTCAGTAAAATTAAGACTAAAAATTTTAAATATTTATTACTCAAATTTTATTTCTATATTCTAACAATTTATTAACTGATTATCCTCTCTTTTCAGAATAATCCAGCCAAGACATATCTGGGGAGAAAATACTTGCCTGCTCTCGTCTGTCTCTTGTGATTACTTCTGGAGCTAGTTTCCCAGTCATCATCATCACATCTCGAAAGTTTAAGGCTGAATAGTAGACATGAATCATATGTTTCCCTTTTGGTGTTGGATCGCTGTAATCAAATAAGATATACTAGGTAGGAATAACTTCACCCTTGTCAAGTCACTAACTGAACTAAAACTAGCATTAATTATGTAATATAACCAGATTGAATAATAGTACTATGAGGCACTTTTACACATGTTTTGTGTAAAAAATATTTACTCAAAAACATATTTACTGGATGTGAATAGCAAGTGAAAGAAACAATCGGAAATACTAATACCCATAAATAATCGGTTGGATCTGAATCAAATTTTATTAAGTCTCAACTGAAGTAAGATTAACATTTATAGTCTTAATCAATAATAATTTATCAGGAACTAAGGCAGAATTCTTGTCCAGACCTGATAGTGAATAGACCAATATTCAAATCAGTATTCAAGGCCAGTATTCAAGAGTATTGTCAATGTTTTTGTGAATTGCATTTATTTACCCATATAAATACTGGATACAAGTAGCATATAAGTATTGATGATAATCAATTCATGTCACTGTTCAGTGAGTTAGCTTTACTGTACTATATAATCAGGGGATATAAATGCACTGATCCAGTAAGCTCTCACTAAGCGAATAATTTTATTTTAGCAATATTAAGCAAAACATATGAAAAACTTATACAAATCCAAATCAGCTGATACTCAAGATAGGAACAGTAAACATCTACAACCAAAGTCAGTTTTTTATTCTTAGAAGTTGAAGTAAACATATTTGTGTAGCATTGAGTAAAATATAATAATAAATAGTGAAAAATTTCGCACAGATGTGAAAGTGACTCCAACATGGTGTTGTCAGTAGGTCTAATGGCAGTGGAGTTCATTACACCACTGGGACTGAAGATTTTAATCAAACATTGAAGTCAAAACCTCTAACTGTTATAAATGTTTCTCAATCACACTTATGAAACTATATTTAAATTATTATTTTCTGTCAATATGATACAAAGCTGTTGCAAGTTATGATTAGAGGTGATAAGAGGCATTCATATAAAAATTACGAACTATCAAGAGTTTAAAATTAAACTCTAAGGAAACAAATATGTTTTTTTAAATAATATTTGAAATTTGATAACTATGTAAGCAAATTTTTTACTACCCTTAAAATTACTTTTAATGATTTATGCAGAGTTAATGTCATTTAGCTAGTTTGAATCAACTGACTCATACAAGAAACATTTTCTTTAAATTTTAAATTTTCATTTTGTTTACTCTTAACATTCTCTTCAAATTTCCAGAATGATAACAATGTAAATGGTATCAAAATCCATGTACATCTACACATATTTTATAATTTGTTCTGTTGTATGAAGAATTGGTGGAAAACTAAAGAAATCAAATATGAAAACTAACTTGAAACCAACAGGCCCCTGTAACCAGGTGAGACTTGATAGATCACCCCGGACAGATGTGTTAACAAAAGCATGGTCTACAGCTGTGGGTGAGAAAACTTGGATGGGGAAGTGACGATAGCTCCCCCAGACTCCATCCTTGAATACATTCACTGCCAGGTCCTTAGAGATCTGGTCTCGGTACAACTTGTGTTCTACTGAGAACTCAGGAGCATTTGGATCCATCACAAACACACAGCTGAAATTAAAAATATATAAAGCTTTCAAGAAACAATTTCACTTCATAATTATTTCTCATTTAAATTTCAGTTAACAAAATTCTATAATATTTTATTTTAATGTCTAAATGTGTAAATTGAATCATTTTATTTATTACAGTACAAGCTCTCTGTTTCAGCAATTAAAATTTCTTTATTTGCTGTAAGAAAGTGTTCAGATATGTGTTAATTTACACAGGGTGGACATAAATCTGGAAGAACTAACTCTTTTATGATTTAACTCATTAAATGAAACTGCCCATCCCAGTAGGATCAAAAATTATCTTTTTACAATAACCGGACCCCTTGGACCTCCTTGCTGGCTACTTCCTTGAATCATAGGAAAAAGTCAAATGTAAGCAAACCTCAAGTTGATTATAAATTCAGAATTCATGGTAATACATCTTCAATTATATAAAATATATTACATTTTAATACTATAAAAATTTAATTTAAGCTACTGAGAACTAAACATTGATATATCACACATATTTTGTGTTTGAAACTCTAAAATGAAAAGAAATTTCATGTATTGCTTAAATTTTAAATTGTACACAAACTCGTCCCTAGTTGATTCTCCAAGAAGGCTAGAAATTACAGATTAAACAAAAAAACATAGTTTTTAGATTACTATCGCCTAGTTAAATTTAATTGTTATAAGTTGAACCGTAAGGAAATTGTTTATGTTCATTCTAGATATATTTCTATCATGAACCCAGTTTCTTAAAATAGCTTTCAAATCAAAATGTGTATAGTATAACTAAAATATCAAATATTTAAATGTCTTATTTTTATGAAGAAGGAAAACTACTTCCTAATATGGGCAAGAAAAATTAAATAACTGAATAATTTTCAGTAAATGTAATACCTGATTCTCTCTCCACCAGGCTCTTTCCGTATACAATTCACCAAGCCTATGATTCCACTTGTTGGCTCTTTTTCGGCATAGAGTACAATTTTTCTGTTACTGCCTTCAGTTTTGAGAGCATTTTGAACTTGAGTTACCCAGTTGAATTCTTCAGAACTAATTTTGAAAGTTGGTGGAATGTTTTTGAGTGGTCGTGTCTGCAATAAATCATCAAGAACACAGTTGATTTATTCTTTTTTGACCTCCATATGAAAGATTTGATTTACTTTTCATGAGACACATCAAGAGATTCAATTATTAAATTTACTAGGCACTTAAGTAAAAAGTTTTGAAATAGTAGTATTTGACACAATATTTTGAATTAGAAACTTCCTTTTGTTTTGCATGCTGCACAAGTATGATTTATAAATTGAAGGGACACTATACTTTAGATTAATATGCTAATTTTGTGTATTTCAATTTTAAGACCAGCAATAAATTGTTTCGTTCTTACACTTGTTTAGTAAACATTCGACTAATAAAACTATAGGTACTCAAAGTTGCAAAATTCTGAGTGTAATAAAACTTGTGTTTTATGTGCCTTAGAGACCAGTGTAAATTATGGATTATTCTGTATATTGTACCCATTAGTTTTAAATTCAGTGAGTATTTATCACAAAATCTGGATGCTGTGGAATTTACAATACATCAGTGAGAACTCAGTGTTTGATTTTATTTAGAGGATACATAACACTCTGCTATCCATATCCTTAGTGATGACATCTATATCCACTAAAAAGGTACTTATCCATCAAACAAGTGGAATTGCAAATGTCACACAGTAATAACTCCAATTGGCATGGATTGTTTATATGATCGTATATAAACTTAAATCAATACCAGTTCATAGATTAACAAAGACTGCCAAATCACACAAACTGTATTGTATACACTTTTTTTCAATAAATTACCACTATCTGCTAGAACTGCGCCTATAAGTATGTTTAGGACTAGAATGTACAGCTGGTTGCTTAAAACTCCATTTTACTCTATAAAGGAATTATTTGGCTGTGAGATTACTGTTAATTTTAATTAGGTTAATATAGTTTTACTGTCAATTTTAATTAGATTTATATAGTTTTAAGATAGTTTTATATATTTTAATTTTGACATTTATGGACGAAACCTATTTCATTATGTATGATCAATGGTTAATAAAGACTATTTCACTATTCTATTTACATTCCTATCTGATTTTATGCCAGAAATGTATTTAAGTTAATACAATACTGTATATAATAGTTGATCTTCATTATACACATGTAAGTTTTTTCTTAATTTGAAAACTTAAGAAACACAGTTGAACTAAACAAGTTCAAATCTTTATATATTTACACATTTATAAAAACACAAAATGTATTTTAATTCTATTAAATAATTTTTAACTATAAATGCATAAATTAAATGCAAATCACTGCTCTTCTGAAGAGAGAACTTATATATTTTTGTTTATACCTAGGTATATGTTTATACCTAAGTTAACTATACTAAATCCTTAATCAAACTAACCTTACATTTTTTCCAAAACCACAAAAATATTCTATGAATTGATTTTTAAATATTCATTGCTGATGATAGATTTGAAAGGATGACAGGATTTTTACTTGCAGTTATGGATTCAATCGTTGGGTGTTACAAAAGTAAAAACACAAATTTTCATGTGCCATATCTTGTTTTTTTTATTTAGATATGAAATATAAAGTTAATTTGCATTTAATTTGATGTGGTACTGATTGTGCTAAAGTCAACTATCAAAAGAGAAAACAAAACATAACCTTGGTAACACTTAATTTTGTAGTATTCAGTGGGAGAGTTTTTATTTATAACCTTTATCCAAATTATGCAGGAATTATCAAAACCGGGTTTTAAGGCTTCTCACCTCAACAAGAGAGCACATACCAGTCCTAGAGACACCACATTTCTGTTTTAGTAACATCTAATGGTTCTAACGTCAAACTTATCTATGCTACCACTTCCTTAAAAGTAGAATGTACATATATGTGATCCCTTGGCCTTTCCATCATATCATTACAACATTAATTAGACAGTGTTACTCCAAATTGTCTCTAAGATTCAAGCAAGCCATTCTGCGTAGCTAAACACCTCAACTTCTAAGTAAAAAATATCTTAAGAACTAATTTGAAATTAGTGGCAGTAAAACTTTTGTTCTTCTCCTAGACGAACTTTTCAAAAAGAGTATTAAATTTGACTAAGAGTCCTTTCTCACAAGGATACTACAGTATTCTTTATTTCAGTACATTATACACATATTATCGTAATAGTGTTTGTGTCATAGGATAATCATTTGATGCTGTCATGTAAGAAAATCTTTAATAGAGCATTTAGATTTTAGAAATGGATGATCAGAACTGTTGGGCAGAAGGATAGGATATATTAATGTTGACTCTCTTTCATGACAGAGGCAGGACCAGCAAGACATAATGTAATTGTGTGGAGAACAATATAGTATAATTTATTTCACATTGTAATGGATCATAAATTTTATTTCATAATAGCTCATACCATATCTATGGTAGAGAAAGGAACTAACAACCTTGTTCTCTCTAATCATGACACAAGGGTTGTTGGTAAGGTGTCCCACACCAGGACTTTTTTTAATTTTGTACTGACTACATAGACAAAAAGAAAATTTCTGATTAGTTCTAAGTTTTTACTTTAATAAGTTTGTTTTATTTTTGTAATTTTAGAGTACTGTAAATTGTATATGAAATTAATTCAATGATGATTACTTTGAATATTTATACATTCATTTGCTTGTTGCTAACTAATCTATTTCAATTAGCATTGAACATTTTAATTTTTCTTATGCAAAAACAAAATTATACGAGATGCTTTCAAATATCAACAACTACAGATTATCACACTCAAATGAAAATTTAAAAAATGCTTTGACAATATCAGAGAGTTCATAAGACATAGGTTTCAGCAAAATGTAATTGGTCAACAAGAAATGGAAGCAATTACTAACATTATTTTGTGTCTCCTCTGATAGCTGAATGATTTCCATCTGAATTTCTACTTCTTAGTCTCGGGTTCACCTGAAATTCACTCTCCTTAACCTAAACCTTGACTTTAAATCCTCAAGTGTAGACAATGAATGGACTACTACATTCTAAGTGGCCAAAATATAAGGCCCGCAGGCAAACCGTACAGGAATGCCGGCTGTCACAATCTTCTAAATCAAATTTTAAGTGTCAAGCACCTGAGTTTGAGTATATACTTTTGTAGTACTGTATATCTCATATACGTGAATGTAGTTCAGGCTTTACTTTTAATATGAATCAAGGGTAAATGTCTACTCATTCTTATTGTTCAAAATCTCTACAGTAAACATAACAGGGTAAATGTCTACTCATTCTTATTGTTCAAAATCTCTACAGTAAACATAACACTGTAAAATTAGGAGAGCATAAACTTCTCTAGGAAACATATGTGATGTTAGCTTCCAAAAATCAATTTTAGCACAACTTATTCAATTTTTCTTACCTTTCGAATCAAAAGTATTTTCTCACTTTCTATTGTTCTTTCCATGCACACAGTAAATCCATTTAGCACTAAATCTTCATTTACTTTTTCACGAGCAAGAATGAACCCATCATCTTTGATTGCACCTAGACAGCTTTTGAGAACCTGGAAAACAAAAAAATTCCTCTTATTATTTAAAAAGCATTGAAAACTTAAAAAATTATAATCACAATCTGTTGCCCCCACTTCATTATCTTTACATAGTGTGAAATAAAGTTAAATGTCTATAGATTTATTTATTTTTGTTAAATTCAGAATGATTGTGATTCAAAACAGTAAACATTAATCTTATTTACTAGCAAAATTTACTATTTGTTCTGTTGGATTATTTACAGTTTTGTATATATTTATCCAAAAACAACCAATGTAATATTGCACCATATCAGTTTTTAAAGAATAAAAATCAGTTACCTCTGCTCTTGATGGAGTGAACAAATTAGAGGCCACTATAAATATAGCTGACTGATCCGTAACAATTTTTTTGTCTTCAACAAGGATGTTTGGCCCAACATCAGTTACTTTTGGGTTTTCAAGAGGAGATAAAATGTTGATATCTGCCTGGAAAACAAACATATCATATATTTACAGCTGGTTTAATAATATATTGTGGATTATTACAATTTTCAAAATTCAAATGTACTGTATCAAACAATTTTTATTGTGTAATATACATATGCAGTAAATAAAAATAAAAATATATAAAATACCTATGTGTATATGTATATATATATATATATATATATATATATATATATATAATTTTTATTTTATGTCTTTCACCTACCCCTGCACCCCACCATGTACACACAAGTGTTATAAATGTCCATGGCACCAAGGAAACAAGTTACTTCACCACTGTCGAAAACAGGAGTGTAGAAAATTACTAATTACTTTACAAATTGAAATGAACTTGTATTTGATATATTGACATTTTAGTAATATTTAAAACTATTGTTCTTGGCTTTTATAATTTAAAATATTAAATAACATATATGGATAACAACTAAATAAAAATTAGGGAAAAATTTTTTTAGAATATCGATTAACAGTCACAATAAGTATACAACCCCCCCTGCTACATATCCTTGAGACTATCATGTGTATCTTCACATCTAACCAAACAAGACTAACAGACCAGTACCACTACAACACCAGAAACAGGCATAACTTTCTTCTGGAATCATCATCTCAACTCATACAAGAAAAACCCCTCACAACCTTATCCTACATGCTTTTTGCTCACTTGAAGTAACTATCTGCAAATAAACTGAAGGCCGCCACAAACAACTTGCTGCAGCAACACTCATTCTGCTCCATGAAGGAGTTCCTGGACTGGAGAAATAAGGCATCAATACTAACTTCATAAACCAGTATTTTCTTGCCTGTTAGTATGAAATCTAGTTTATAATAAATATTTAATATTTCTAACCACATTGCAATAATATGACTATTCTTGTTCTCTTAGGCAATAGACAATATTGTTTATTGAACAATAACATTGATATATGTTACAGAGTCAAAAGTATGTATACGTGTAATAGAAAATTATAGCACGTTTCAGAATGATAATAGGTTTTAGAATTGATAGATGTCTATTCAAGCCAAAGATTGTCATTCCAAGAGTAGAATTCTCCAAGTTTGTAAAAGGCCTAGTTCTGTAGCCAATGGTGAAGGATTCTCTTCATGGTTCTTGGGTTGTCATATTTCAGATAGTCAGGCAGCTTGTTGGATAGCTTCATTCCAGCATAGCACAGTTTTCAAATAAGGCAGTTCGGTGAATAGGGAGTGTATAGTCTCCTGCTTGTCTTGCAAAGTGATTGTGCAGATGCCTTGGTTTAGAAGGATCCTTGGCTCTGCAGTGCATAATGGTTTCCAAGATGTAGGTGGAAATCACTGTTAATAATTTCCAGTCTTTAAATGCATTTCTGCATATCTCTCTGGGTTCTATTCCAGCCATTATCCTAAAAGCTATCTTCTGCATAATTAGGACACAAAGAAGATTTCCATCCGAAGAACCACCCCAGACAGTTATTCAGTAACATAAGTGGCTTTCAAAACGTGCATGTTATGCAATTTTTATGGCTTCAGTACTACTGGCCTGTTTAGTTCTCTTCATAGGGAATAGAGGTGCTAAGCCTAAGGCATATGCTGTCTAGGTGACTTTCCCACTTCAGGCTCTCATCAAGTGTTATGCCTAGATGTTTAACATCGTCAGCTGCTTGGAGGCCTGGCAGTTCACTTATAAGAGCTATTTTACTGTCAAATTATATTTGTTTTGTTTTGTTCTTATTAAGAATAAGATCGTTTTTAAGTGTATGAACATACCAAACAGAACCAAATTAAAGGCAATGAACAAGTATATTTCTAGTTGATTTTTATCCTTATTAGCTGTGAGTAGCATAGTGTCATCTGCATAAATCAGTATTTTACAATATCCTCCTAGATTTTCTGGGAAGTCGTTTATGAATAATATGAATAGAACTGGTCCAAGGACCAAGCCTTGCAGAACCCCTTCACTGACTGGCAGATGTTTAGACTGAACTATACTTATTAGTCTGTTGACTGTTTCCTTTAGTTCCACTGTCTCACTTCGTCCCTTAAGGTAGCTTGTGAACCATCGCCACAGGAGTGCTGTTTGTTGGATCCCAGTCTGTTAAATTTAGTCAGTATACGGTCATGATCTAAGCAGTCAAAAGCCTTACTAAGGTAGAGGAACAGAGTAGTTAGGGTGTTGTCAGTTTCTATGCTGTCAATTATTAGCTCAATAAGATCAATAATTACAGTAGTAGTGAATTTACCAGGGATAAAACCATGCTGCTTATGAGTTAGTAATTTGTTACTTCTTAAATACTCCAGAAGTCTAGTGATTATAATTTTTTCTAAGAGTTTTGAGACCGATGAGAGCAAAAAGACTGGTCTATAGCTTCTAATGTTTAGGGGTCCCCATGTTTGAGTTTTGGACATGAGCATGTATGAGATTTTAACAAGTGGGATCATTAGTTCATCTGAGGAATATAAAGCGCCATTCATTGCAAAACATTACTGCAAAATCAATGTGGTTTTTTACCTTATTAAAAGTACTATTTAAATCAACTTGCAGAATCATAAAGAACACATAACTTACAAAAGAGTATTATAATATAGAAACAATAATTTATTTTCAGTCTAATGACATAATAGTATATACAACACTGAGTCTAATTGTACGAGTATTTTGGATAACATGGAGTTTTGGATAACCACGATCCAGGTAATCATGTTCCTATTGTAATATGAATTTGATTGTTTTTTTTACAATAGTTACCATATTTGGGGCAGTGTACCAGCCACCACAATAATTATATTATACACAAGCATGATATTGTCCATGGACATGTAAGGATTAATACATGTACCAATTAATATTCACCTGAATAAGGGGAAGATCTCCTAGAATTTGTAGGATGACTGGTGAGAGTAATACAGCATCAGGATCACAGCCGTTGTCCAACACTTCAACAGCTTTAACTTTGGTGACCAAAATATTTTCTAGTACTAGATGAACACATATTCTTGTAAATGTATTCAAGTCAATGTCCTGGAAGATCAACATATAATCATTTGTTTATCATTTAACATAACAGGTGAAACAAGTTGATTTGTGATTCAATATTTATATATCTCAAAACTTACAGTAAATCATTACATTTGGCTTTAAAATAATATCAAAAGTAATCCTTGTTGAGGTGTAAGCAAAATAAAGGTTAGCAAACAATGTTAACAACACCATTATGCAGTAAAACATAATAAATTTAAAATATTTAGATATCTTAGGAGTCAAGATGATTTCTGACAGACCACTTTATTCTGGAACCAGAGTGTATGAACCACCAAAAGTAAAATTGGGGTCTTGATAAATAATTTTATCGGATGAAAATAAAAATATTCATTTTCTCTTACACACAAAAATACATTTTTATAAACAAACAGATGGAAAAATGATGTATACACATTGATGTAAAAGTAATCACTACTTAAAGAAATTAAAATAAAATAATAAGTACCCTGAGCAAGAATTATTTAAATAAAAAAATATTACCTATTTCAAATAAAATACAGAACATTTCAAACACAATTTAAAGTGATTTCAAAAGAACTTCAAAGAACATTTAATATTTCAGAAGGCTAAGTCTGTTAAGAGGTTCTATTTTTAACATTAATGAATAGGTTATTGAATCATTAAATATTAATTTAAAAAACACAATTATAACAGATTATTCCAAGTGAAATAAACATAGTAGTGGCCACAACTGGCAATATTTCCAAAAAATGTTGGGGTCATTTTGATAAAGAAGTTATTTTTAGTTATAAAACAAAACACATAAAAATAAAAACTACAACAGATAGGTACCATACCTAGTAATAAATATCCCAAGTGAAGTGTGCAAATGTAACATAAAGGCAAAGTTCTCAAATTTAATATTATAAAATAAATGTATAATTTATTAAATAAGGAATGTAAATGAATTTGGCTAAAAATTGCAGACAAATAATTGAATGGTAATTGCCATTATTGAGTGATAAATAGTAGAGAACCTTGAGGCAGAAAGAGATTAAATATACAGATTTAAATACGAATTTGACTTTTATATTTGTGAAGAATTTTGTCTAAAAGGCATTATATACATTAAAAATCTCTTTAGATAAAAACCTACTTAAAAGTTTTACATGCTCAACTAACCCATGGGTGAAGAATTTTGGAAAACTAATTTGGTACTACAAGCCAAATGACAAGGGGAAACAGAAGATTTCGAATGGTGCGGAATTAAAAGGCATGACAAATAGGAGTTCAAGAGTCTTCCCCTTAAAAAATGTTTGAATTTTAATATCAAATAATTCATATGTATGTATGGGTTTTTTCATATCATTTTTGCTTATATATCAGATCCATATGATTTCTTTTTGTATACATTCTTACATATTTTATGTCCAAAGAGTTTCTTAACTAGTTTCAGAGGTGTTAGTGTGCTATTTTTATAATACAAATACAATATTTTAAATATAATAGTTGAACACTAATGATAACTTATTTCAGTTTAAGTTCTTTTTTAAATGTATTGTAATACAAATGTATATTTTAAAATACATTTGGTTTTGGTATAAATACTTATGGTTTGGAGTATTGTTATTAAAAATACAGAACTCATAGATTACACATAAAATAATGTGTTAGTTATACGTAAATATTCTAAGACCTCAAAACACAGAGAAATTAACAAAAGTGTAAGTGTTAGTAGCTATAACACAATTTTAATTTTAATTTCACTAAAAAAGTAATTATTTTCAAACATTAAATTATGAAAACTATAACAAAAAATATTTTAAAACTTAAATTTATTGTTTATTTCAGGTTTTTAACATGTTCAGTTACCCTTACATTCTCTCATAAGTGAACCTAACATTAACATAGGGAAAGATAAAGATAAAAAAGACAGTTTATTCAGCTACTCGCATGCATGAACCATCACCAAAGCTGATATATAGGTATGATTTTATAAGTTTGTATGAAAATTCACGGTTTAACTAACCTGTTCTTGAACGATGTGAGGGAAGAACTGGTACTTCTCTAGAACAGGTTCTCCCAATGGCTTCCTTCTTGCAATGGCACTTGCCTTCAAACCTTCTATCTGAACACCTCCAGATTTGATCATATCCAAATAGTTGTACACATAAACAGGCAGTTCTGAAAAATAAGATAATACTTAAAATGTTATGTAATACAGTGCTGGCTGGCATTTTGTGTAAGAAGTACTTTTTTAATCAAATACTTGTACTAATGAGCAATTATTTTAAGTATTTTCAATAAAAATAATTGTTTACTCATACATACCCTTATGTTATTGTATATAATATTTAAATAGTTGTATATGTATTGCATAATCATAGTTAATAAAACATCATTTTTAATGCTAAGGATGTTTGGTTCCTAATTGTGATGTATATAAACATCTTTTTATTGCAGCTTCATAATACTAAAACATTAGTTATTCAAAATACTGAATAGGTGTTTGGCAACATAATGAAATGTTTACTTACTTTTATGTACCCAGTTCAAGCACAATGTTTATCATTTCAATGAAATTTTGAGAAAATATTCACAAGACTACATAAGTGAAAGGTATTTCAAACTTTGCGTCTTTCTTAAAAAATTGTTAAACTCTGCATTTAAAAATGTGTCACAGTGATAGTATCTAAATAAATAAGATAAGATCCTTACCTATATAAAATTACCTACATCTAAAAATGAAATATACCATTAGAAATGGAACACTCTTACTCAAGTGAAAAGAATATTCTAATCTGAATATGCCAACAATAGCAGGAAGTGAATTTTGAATGAGTATCAACATATGGTACAAGCTGTATGTGTGGGATACTCACATGTTTATGAAATCCTACTTGTAATATAACTTTTTGGGCTTCATAATCTGCATTTGCCAATGTTTGACGAAACACATATGTATTTAATATATAACGTTTTAAGTATCCAACATTCAACTTTACAATACACACTATATTTGTCCTGCTCAGCCATTCTAGGACTTTTGGACAGATGTTTGATATATAAAGACGCCCAGAAAGTAACTTATGTTTTAATAAAACTCAATAGTAATGTTTATAATTCAACTTTTGTGCAGCTGTGTAATCCAACTCAGTACACTTCTGCCTCAAGAAGGTTTTTGGCTACTTACTCAGCAGTACAAGGTATTAAAGTGGCCAATGCCACTAGTATTTTGTGTTAGGTTTTAACGATCTACTGAGGAAAAGTATTACCTTTTATATCATCAGGAAGTGCAAACAATGCTTGGACATGCCTCTTGATGTCAATAACAAGTTTCTGAATAGAAGTTGGTACAAACAGCCCTCTCGTATCTTCTCTGATGATCTGCATCTGTAGCATGTTGTCCATGAATGCCACCCAATTGTTGTGCCATTGAATGAATCCACGTGTTCCTAGTTCAAAGACATTATAACACGTTATAACTGAAGAAAAACATCACAAACAATAATTATTCAAACATCATACTGTATTAAGCAATTAATTTATGTTTGTTGGATATAAACAGGTGGAGTTCTTAAGAGCAATAATATTATATTGCTTAAAAATATTAAGGAATATTTCAGTTCATACTTGAGTCGTACTCATAAATAACTTAAAACAATATTTTATCCATACTTAGCCACTAGTTATGTTGAGTTTAAAATTCTAAAGGTAATGTTAATAAAGCAAAAGAAAGAAAATTCACTGCCACCTTGTTTTGTATTTAGACAGTAAAATTTAAATATACAACAAAAAGAAAAAGTGTAAAGGGTACCATACCGTTGTTATTTGATTTGGTGACACTCCTGAAGAGCCCCTTATAATTGTATCCTCTCAATCGCAGTTCCTTGTAGAAGTCCTTGCCTGACATATCTAGAAGAGCTGGGTCATGCTCGTCTTCAGGAGGGTCCAGAGTTACTATTTCTTTGTTAATATTTTCAGGAACATAAATTCTGCCTGTTACAATAGCCGCTCCTCCTTCAACTATTTCAAAGTTGCCACTGCCTTTTTGTACCATGACTACAATGTCCAAACTACCTAGAATTTATGAATTTTTGGATGATTAGACAATAATAAAAGTTAAAAATTATTACTGGAAATTAATTGGTAATGAATGATTGGTAGTCCTAATTTTTAGAACACAACAAATTATATAAAAAGTAGTTGATAAAAAGCACAAGGGAAATACTTATTAATATCCAAGTATTTGTTTTTAGATAACTATTTTATATTTGAAATAAAAAGGAAATAAAGTAAAAAAAATTTTTATATTGAAAGGATAATATTGTTTCAGACATTTGTGATCGTTATTAAAACATGTATAACACAACGTTGTGAAGAGGATAGATTCCAACACTTTGTAACATATAACGATGGCAAATGTCCAAAATCCTATTATACTTTCAAACCTTCCATTATCATTAACAAACTTTAAACAAAGAGTAGTTTATATTATTCCTTTATTTTGCTCCATTTTCAAAAATGGAGGAATAACTGGCAATTTAAATATATCAAACAGCAACCTCATTCTAATAACCCATCAAATAAAGTAGACAAGAACCATTTTCATTCACAAAAAATATTTTATGTAGTCCTTAGACAAAGTAGCAGTTGATTAAAAAGTAAGGTATTGTTTATATTGTAAGTAAATAAATAAATAAATAAAAATTTTATTATTTTCAACAATAACTTGCTAAACATTTATTCCAGAATGTAATCAGTCTACATAAATGCCTGATTATAGGAAACTAAAAATAAAATACAATACGTTAAATAAAACAGAAATAGATCAATCATATATAAAAAATCCATTTACAAGTCCATTCAGAAACAAAAAATTTTAAGTTTGGAAAATAAAAGTGTTAATAAGTTTGGGAAATAAAAGTAAGTATTGAAGCAAGTATGTACTACATTATCCTACAAATACAAGTTTCATTCGGGAATGTGTTAGGGTAATACGCAAATAGGATTGACCCTTTATTCAAAAATGTGAGCAGATGGCCCTCAAAGGCGTCATAGTTACGATTACAAAATAGGGTTTCAAAGTGCTGTTATAGAACATAAGAGAGAATCAAATATCACCAATAAAGCAGATTTTATTTTACTATGCATTATGCTGATTAGGCAGTCAAAACATATTCCCTTCAAAATGAAAAAATGCCTACAAAGTCCAATATATCCATTAATACTGTTATTAAAAAATGCTTATAGTTTAAAATATTAAATATTTTTTAGCAAAGTTCTTAAAAGAAAGAGAGCTACAGACACATTACAGTTAAAATTTAGTTTTTTTTTTTCATTGAAACAACAACATGACATTGTACAATAAAAAGATGATGCCCAAAAATGTCTATAGACACATGCAGCACCAAAAGTAGTACATATTGCCATGAACTTGATTTTTATTTGGCTAGACATAATTATGTTATATCAGAAACCAATAATAGAAGTAGTCTGGTAATCATCTGTTATAATTTGAGGCTGGTGAGAACAGTGCGACAGTTCACTCTAGTGGCTCTACTCATAAACAATCTCTAACTCAGTCCAGCAGGATGAGCAAGGTGTGTGCAAGGGAGGGTGGCAGTAAAGTACGAGGAAGTGTGGGGTAAAGGGGATGGCACAGAGCAACATATTCCAGAGTGTGCTATCAATAGTATGGCAACTTGGCTGACACCGAGTCAGCATATTTCTCCTGTATGGATCGGCATTCTACTTGTATTACTGATCTCTAATTATGTGTAATCAAAAATGTTTTCTAAACATACAAATATAGAGAAACTCATGTAGCATGGAAAATTAAAACTTATGGGACAGAGGTACTTGAAGGTGGGTCTCATGTCTCAACTTAAATGTTTGGCCAATCATAAAATTTGCAATAAGTAGTTCAAAACAGTCGAATTTCTAGAAAAAATAATTAAATGTGTATTTTAAATATTGCCACTCAAAATATCTTAAACACAAATCTTGTGAGCTATAAATTTTGATAACAAAATAAAAGCAAGGTGCAAATCTGTCAATCTTTTCAAGTTGTAGGTGAATGAAGATATGTACCTTACACAAGCGTAACTGTTAACAATTGGGGCTTTTGTAGATTCTGCTACAAAAAATTGTTTAAAACCAAATAATAATAATAAAATTTCAATTAAATTTTTATGGGAAATGATATATTTCCAGAAACGGGTGTATGATACAGTTTATAAAATCAAGATTAACAGAAAATCATTAATAGTTAATTTAATTTTTACTTCCGCATTCAAAGTGATATATTCAAATTAGTTTCTGGTTGATATCAGCATAATTTGGTTAAGTTTAACAACAGTACATTTTAAATTGAAGTGCAGTTCACCTCCTATGGCATGCAGTTGTGGAGTCTGCGCTTAAGTCAATACTGTGACACTTCAAATTGTTAGTCATAACTTCTTTATGTACTGTTGCAATAAACTTACCATCCTTTGGAATATTTGTGGCTCTGTGGAACCGAATATCCTCAAAGACAACAGACACATCTGTGTAAAGCTCTCCCCTCATCAAGCCTATAGTTTCCCAAGCACACGCCTGAAACATTGCCATTATTCATTACTAAAATAACAACAAATAATTTTAAATTTAGAAAGAGTTTGAAATTTAACATTAAACCAGATAAAGTTTAAGTTAAAATTTACCAAACAAACATTTATAAATTAATAATAAAAATAACTAAAAAATACATCTAAAATACTCTAAAAATTACTTAATTTCTGTCAGTGATCAAACAATATAATTTTAATTCCTTTAAATAATAAAACATAGGTATTATTTTATACCTTCAAAATAATAAAATGAAAACACTCATTAAATAAATATACCTAAAATAAGATTTTATATAAATTTATATTTACTTAACCAGCATCTACAAATTAGGAATAAGGGTCAATGTTACTATTTGGATAAATGTTCATTGTGTTTTGTACCCAACATTCGTTAACATGTTCAGTGTATAGAGTTTAGTTATTATTATTTATATAAGGTTATCATTTAACAGTTTTTACACTTGTGTTCGGATATATTTTACTTTATAGCAATGTGGTTCATTATTATTAAAAACTAAATCTTGTTGTTATTGCCAAGCATCCTGTTCAGTACCTGTCGGTACTGTGTTTTTCTTCATCCATTCAATTGTGTCTGGGTGTGTGATGACATGGGGCTAACCATCCTAGTGATGGGAGAATCAAATAGTATTTGAATACAGACCCGGAACATATTCAAATACCTCAAAATGAATTCAAATATTTTTGAAATAAATACAATTTCTTTGGAAGAATTGAATTCAAACATACAGTATTCGTTAATTCAGAGTAATAGTATACAAATATAATATTCAAGTGCTGTGTTCATATTCATACACAAGCATTCATTGGAGTGTTTTAAATGAAAATATGTATATAGAACAGCACTTGAATATTACACTATTTATATTTGTATGCAAATAGTCTGAATGAGTATATCTGGACTCTGAAAAGAATAATTAAGGGAAGTTTCATAATTTGTAATAGATAATTTTCAAACTTGAAAAAATGTGTAATTGTATTTAATTAATGAATACATTTATAAACAAAATTAATATTTATTTCAAGTTGTTATGTAAAAACAAAACATGATTGAGGTTTTTGGCTTTAATCTATTTCTACCATCATCGAGGATAATACCTGTAGTAGAAAAGAATCTTTCAGATTGAACTGAAGTAGCAGGTAAACGAAGATATTTTTGCTGAAGTTCATAAAATTATGGTTATGACATGTTAGTAGGAGGCAAAGGATTTTTCTTTTTGGCATGGGCAATTCCAAATAACCAAGAAAAAAATAGATTACAGGAAGGACGTAAGACAAGTCTAGACAAGTTTATGTCTGTTAGAAATACTCAATGCAGATAAAGTATTTGAATACAAGGATGTTTTGAATACACCATATTTGATTCTGTTAAGTATTCGATTCTCCCATCACTATGCCAACCTGACAGTCATTGGCGAGGTGTCCTTGACAGAGGACTACAACAAATATGTATTTAAAACTTTTTATGATTAGAATACTAAAGGTTGATGAAACACTGAAAATACAGAATGAGATAAAATTCGCTTTTCTCAATTACAAAGTCATGTTATTAAGTTTCCATTACTTTATATTGATTGCTTTAAATTACCGTTCACTACTTTTCATTATTATAGCTGCTTTCATCATAACTTTCAACTTCAGACCATTTAAGGGCAGTTTAGTTGAAAAACTGCAATTTGTAACTGTTTGCTAATTACAAGCATGAGATCAGCCACTGATACACAGCTAATTTCTAAGAGGATTTTTGTGTCCATAACTTTGAATTTAACTATTATCAACCCTGTGCAGTTCCCTTGAGGACCAGTCTTTTTCATTAAAAAGAGTTTTCACTTAAATTGTAGCTTTCTGTTTTAAGACCTTAAGGGGGAAAATGTTGTTTCTACAGTCATATACCAGTTAATGACTTACCAAATAACCAGTGGCTGGGAAAAGATTGCGTCCATCAATGACGTGGCCACCAAGATACTCAAGTTCATCGTCCTTGAGGTTGATATTGACAGTTCTCTCACCAGACTTGATCTTCTCCTGCATCCGGTATGAGGTGACATACCAATCCTCTGAGTGTTCCCAACGTACCAATGGTGCAATCATCGGAGTACCACGGGACACAGGCATGCTTACTTCTGGGTACAGAGCTGCAAACTGTGGATTCAGACCTGCTTCGTAGAGTCTATAAACAGTGTTTTAGATCAGTTAAACTGTGAAAATATAATAAATTGCTAGGATTTAATCTTAATAGCAAGAATTTTTTTATTATTTAAGTTTGAAATGGATGTTTGGTTTGAGGTAGTAAAAGGAGCTTTCATGTCTTTGAAGCATGGTCGAGCATAGCCCTTTATACTCCCTTTCAAGGCAAGCCTTCATTATGTCATGGTAATTTAAAATCTATTGTACAATAAAAAAAAATGTTATAAAGCACTTTTCCCCTTTGTACTAGAATTGGAAAAGAGCTCATAAATTTTAGTTAGCATACATTGTTCTTATCAGGATGTAAAGTGTTAGAAAAATTTAAGAAGACATTACTTGATAGTTGAATGTATAAATCAATAACTAAATGAGAAAATTAAATATTACAATAATACTATGTGTGCTAATTTTATTTGAAATAACAAATGTCAAATGGAAAAATACCCCTCATATCAATAGTTTTATAAATATCTTTTTAATTTAGGAAGAACCAATTAAAAACATGTTCAAGTTCCATCCCGTTAAAACATTTATGTTGACAAAAATAGAAAACAATGATATTTTTATAATTTTTCTTACACCTTTTTATTTAATTTAAATGCTAACAAATCTTTAAGTCTCAGCAGGTCAAAGCTCCAGGAACAAAAAGAAGGCAAAAAGCACTAACACAATAATTAAAAACCTACTCACTTCCCTAAAGCAGTAACGAGGATAACAGAATTGTCAGGGCTGTCTTTATGAGTAAGAGGGATGTTGATGGACTGCTTGTCGAGTGCACGGCGCAGGATGGCCTGCAATAGGCCATGAGGAGCAATCTCCACGGTGATGGCACGGGGGTGGATGTGACGTGCTGCTTCCTCAAACAGAACAGGGCTGAGCAGATTGTTGGTGTGATATTCAGCAGAACACAGCCTGGCCAGTGGACTGTCCCACTGAGCTTCCGGTACAGAACTGCTCACCCATTTTACAGACCTGGGCTTAGGATCTGGTATTACCTGTATAATATTTTTGTTTAATGGTTGTAATAGATATAAAATATTAAGTGAAACAACAGTATTTTAACATCATTCTATCAAATGTGAGGAGTGTGATATTTAGAACATTTTAAATTACGTGATTTCTATTTTATTTCTCTAAATAACTTCATATAGGAAACTCTTTTCATAAAATAAAGTAGTTGAATACATGCTTCATTGTAAATATGGAAGTTAAAATATTAACCCCAGAACTGGTATTCGTTGGATGTCCATCAAACTAGACAAACGTTCAATGTGATGTCTGACAATGACCAGTGCAATTACTTACATCATTGTACAGATTGGAAAGGGCATATTTGAATTATTCCAGATATTTGAAATTATTCAGATATTCATATTTGTACTACTTTTAAAATAGCTATATTTATTTATGGCTAAACATTTAAAAACAATAATAAACATTGTTCTTAAACTGTAAAGAGTTTGCTTATGTACATTTAAACATATAAACCAATATTTAAAACTTTATTTTTGTACACTTTTGTGATATGTATGACGAAGATAGCCTTGCTATCGAAAGGCCTCACAAAAATAAAAGTTTTAAACATTGGTTTATATGTTTAAATGTAAATAAGTTAACAAGTAGCCAATACAAGCTCCATCCTCAACATTTGTAAAGAGTTTGGTTAAACCATTTATAAATATAAAAAGAGGACATATAAATAAATTTTTACAGTTACAGTCTTTTCAGTTTGAATAATATTATGTAGCTATTGAAGGAGTAGGTTAGTAGGTTATAATTGGATTTTTCTATACTTGTATGACTATGTATACTCGTATATTGAATGAATTGTACATATTAAAAATAAAAGTACAGTTAGTACATTTTTGGTTTTTGCATTTGAGGATTTTCAAAAATGTATACGGTATATAAAAGTCTGGGTACGGCTTAATATTTTAAAAACCTTAGCAGATAACATCTATAAACTTTGCACAGTGTTATATGGCTATGTAAACTATTTTTCCTTGCTATTACCATGACATGCCAACCATGGGGGGACGGCCCACAGATGAAAACATGGAAATCTTAAATTAAAGCATGGGTCGAGTGATATCTCATTTGAAAGAGCTCACTTAGTAGAGTTGAATGCCGCAAACCGCATCTCAAAAGGTTTATCCAATCAGAAATGGCGGGTTGTTTTAGGTACACATTGTGAAGTACATTATGCGCTGTCATTTCTGACTGGATCGTCGTATTCTGATGCGGTAGGCGGCGTTTCACTCTATTAACCAATGGTTTCACTGATTAGTATTTATAAAAAATAACAAAAACATTTAATTCAAAAATTAAGTGGTAAGTTAACTATTTCACCAACAAAGAACAATGGTAAACTTAATTAATCCATAAACATAAAGACGACGAATTCATTTTAGTTTTATTTATTGTGTTATAAATTTATGACATAATTTGCTAATTAAAAAAAGTCAACGAAAACACTTCGGTTAGTAGAGTGAAACGCCGCCTATAAAAAATAGTTTACATAGCCATATAACACTGTACAAAGTTTATAGATGTTATCTGCTATGGTTTGTAAAATATTAAGCCGTACCCAGACTTTTCAAACACCTTGTATATATATAGTCCTGTTTGCAAAGAAACATTGTGCCTGAGAAAATAAACCAGCAGGATTTGACAACTTAAGCGGTTAATTAAATCTCATTTAAAACGGTTCTGAAAACATGTGGCAACACTCATCTCATAGCATTATTATTGTGAATGATCTGTTCACTTTAACTTCCACATACACTCTCCCAATTAAGTCATCATTCACAATAGAAGGACTCCCATTTTGTTTAGTCACAGAATTTTGTCCATTCTTCATTGATAACTCAATTTCACAATATTACACCCTCATTGTACTTTATCTACAAATCTCCATTATTGTGATGAATATAGGCTGCCTTGACATTCCTTATACGAGTATTAAAAAAAGTGAAAACGAATTCAAATCTCACACACAGTTAGCATTGTTTAGAACATTTTAAATGGCCCTTGTAAACACAAAACACAAGAATAATCCACTATAATGGTGTCATTGTGGGGCTGATGAACTGAAGAAACAAGTTCACATGTATATACCAGTAGTAACACTGTGGCAACATTACTTCATTTTTTATTTACTTACTTTTTATTTATTTACTCCATGGTTTTACTTAATTTATTGTTGGAAGTATAATTATTATAAATAAAACATTTTGGTTATTCTCTCATGTGATGTTCTTCTGTAGATTGAAGAGATACGCTTTAAACTACTAAATGAATATAAACACTAAAATTAGTAAATGTTTTTATTATTACCTGCTTCAGGTAAGATAGAAGTTTGGGACCAGCAGGTGCAATGTATCGGCTGTGATATGCGATATTGGACACATTGACTTCCTTGGCAAATATCTTTTGTTCTTGCAGCCTGGACACAAATGACTTGACAAGATCAGCAGGACCAGAGATTGTACAGCTGCCAGCTGAATTGTGGCAAGCGACATCGATCCCAGGGGGTACCATGTCTTTGATGTCATGATAACCCATTCCTGCATCAACCATAAAATATTATTGTATGGTTATGAGTGTGAATTATTATTTCCTTCTTACATAATATATTTTCAATGGATGGAACTAAATAGTTTCTTCCTTTTGAACTTTTGAAATTGTTGCTCATTTTTAAAATTACTTGATCGATTTTTAATACCTGCCAGAATAGTTTCTTCATGAGGGTGTTTCAACATTAAAATTTTAGCCTGCTAGGACATCTCCATAGGTTTGAGAAGTTATATATGGCAGTTGTTTTTTTTCCTGTTTAAAATATACTCAAATAACCACATATATACAGTCATTTACAGCACAGTAAAGTTTGAAGTAATTGCTTAGATCACTGAATAAAGTTATACACATATCAGCCAGGACTGAGCATACCTATAGCAGCCATGGCTCCAGTGATCAGTTCTGACTTAATGGAGGCAAGTCCACGGTAGTAAGCAGCCAGAATCATCTGTTCTGCTGTGAAGCAGCCATCAGCATATGCACAGCCTAACTCTCCCACCGAATGACCGATCATGTGGTCTGGCACAACTCCTATAGTGGTTAAAACATCCACCAGTCCAATCTGTAACATACCTTGGGTATTAAGTTCACAACTGCAATTATCACTTTCCTAATAAGCAATAAAATAATTTTAAAATTACTGTTGGTAATTTTAATATAAATTGGAAATGAGTTACTAACAAAAGAGTTAAAAAAGATACAATTAGTTTAGAAAGAGTTCAGACAGGATTTTAATTAATGTTCCTAAATTATTAAAAAACTGATTTTAAAACTATTCAACAACAAATGTGTGCACTACAAACATGTCTTTAAAAAACAAATATTTTGATTACTCCAATATAATTTTTTAATTATTCCAAATCATTGCAGTAGTTTAGTTTATAATACATTAAAGACTTTTAAAATATACTTTAATAAGAGTTTTAAAAACTTTTAAAATAATCTAAGACTAATGTAATATTATTAACTTTAATGATTTACAAACCTCTCAAAATCAGACTAACAGAAATCAGTTTTTAACAAAGAATTTAAAGTAATTCTAGTCAGTTTGAAAAGAGGTTACTCAATGTTTCAAAAGAATATTTTTTTAATCCTAGTAAAAGTAAATTTTAAAACTATCTAAAATTGTTTACTTTCAATACTAACATTTATTTTAAAATCCGTTTTAATGTAATATCAATATAACTGTACAATATTTCTATATAGTTGCTCTATTACTGATTACAAAGTTTGATACTTTTAAACTATTTTTTTTGATAAAACTTGTAAAATAATTTTAAACTATTCCAATATTATAAGTTTGAACGATTTAATAACCTTAAATTACATTTAGTTGAATGTAGATATATTTTTTATTCGATTCTGGAATTGTTACTTTATATAAAGGGTGATTCAAAACTAAACGGCAATCTCTCGGGAGCTTATTCTATAGCTAAAAACAAGTAAAAAGTTCATATAACCATATGCCCGGAAACGCTTCGTTAGCGAGTTACGCCTAGCGAAAGATTTCGCCCGGATTTCAGAACCCTTGGTGAAGTCAGGCCGTATAAAAATGGTAATGGTAACTACAAAGATACAAATACGATTGTTTTTTATGTTTTTATATCTGACAAATTTATTAAAATTCGTCCCAGAGCTGTAAATGCAATACTTTCAGTGATATCTTACGTAAAACACAAGAATTGGTGCAAAGAAATAACACATTTTTGTGTTTAACGTAAGATTACTTCCATAAATGTTAAATAAAGGTCATTTTTTTCTTAAACAGATTTGTAGAACATTTAATTCTGAAAAGATTCATGTGAATTACTAAGGAAAAAAATTAATAATAGGTATTGAAATTTAGCTTTATTTAAAAATAAAACAGACGCACAAAAATGCATATTCTTATCTGCATAAAATATTAACTAATGTTTAGGTTGTGAGTAACAGCTGATCATTTATTCTAGACTGAACATTAACATAAAATGTATTTACCTTTATAAAACTGTAATAATCACCTATAATAGTTGCTCAAAGTGTCCTCCGTTGTTAGCAATGCACGTTTTCGCACGACGAATCCACTCTTTTCTAGCGCGTTTCATAACGTTTGGAGCATTCTTGATAGTTTCTGCCGCCTCTGTAATGCGATTACGTAACTCCTCTATGGTGTTAATCCGTTTTGAATAAACAATTGACTTCATCCAACCCCATAAGAAAAAGTCTGCTGGCGTGAGGTCCGGAGAACGTGGTGGCCATTTTACTGGTCCATTTCGACCAATCCATTGTCTACCGTATGTATCATTTAAATAGTTTTTCACATCATTAGAAAAATGTGGAGATGCTCCGTCGTGCATAAACCATGCATTTATTCTGTTTTGAACAGGAATATCTTCCAAGAGGGTAGGCAGGTTTGTTCTTAAAAAATTTAAGTACGCTACTCCATTAAGTCGATTAGGGAGGAAAAATGGACCAATCAAATTATCACCCAGAACACCAAGCCATACATTGACTGAAAATGTATGTTGAAAATGCCTCGTCGCAGTTTCATGTGGGTTGTCGTACGCCCAAGTATGGGTATTTCGAAAATTTACAATTCCATTTCTAGTAAAACAGGATTCATCAGTAACGAGAATACGCCGAAGAAAATACTGATGTCGTAAACAATTTCTTCTTAACCAGCGGCAGAACATCTTCCGTTTATTAAGATCTTGCGGTAATAAGTCTTGAACACGTGTTATATGGAATGGGTACAACTGTGCTTCATGAAGTGTCCGCCATACGCTTGACTGGCAAATATTTAACTGACGTGATAATCGTCTGGTGCTTGTGGTTGGTGATAATTCTACAGCATTTATTATTGCTTGTTCATTATTATAGTTCCTTGCGCTACGTTGACGACCAGTATCTATTCGTTTCGGTTTAAAGCTACCAGTTTCTCTAAGTCGTCTCTCCACAGCTTCAAATGTTTTGCGATCAGGTGTTCTTCGATGTGGAAAAGTATCACGATATTCCTGAACTGCAGCTAAACCATTCTTGTTAACTTTGCCGTAAATCAGTATCATGTCCGTATACTCTTCAAACGAATACATACCATTTACATTATCTGCCATTATTTACTAAGATAATTACATACACTTTTATAAAAATATTTAATAAAATATTTTAAAAATAAATATTTAATAAAATATTTTATACACTTGTATAAAATATTTCCAAATAATCACAGGATCTCACAAAATACAATCTTCACACGCCACAATACAAAAACCTCCATAAAGGTTATTCAAATATTACTTCATGAACTTAATTGTTGACCAGCTGATATTGCCAACCTTTGCAAAGAAAATATGACGATAAAAAGTGTTGAATAAATGATCAGCTGTTACTCACAACCTAAACATTAGTTAATATTTTATGCAGATAAGAATATGCATTTTTGTGCGTCTGTTTTATTTTTAAATAAAGCTAAATTTCAATACCTATTATTAATTTTTTTCCTTAGTAATTCACATGAATCTTTTCAGAATTAAATGTTCTACAAATCTGTTTAAGAAAAAAATGACCTTTATTTAACATTTATGGAAGTAATCTTACGTTAAACACAAAAATGTGTTATTTCTTTGCACCAATTCTTGTGTTTTACGTAAGATATCACTGAAAGTATTGCATTTACAGCTCTGGGACGAATTTTAATAAATTTGTCAGATATAAAAACATAAAAAACAATCGTATTTGTATCTTTGTAGTTACCATTACCATTTTTATACGGCCTGACTTCACCAAGGGTTCTGAAATCCGGGCGAAATCTTTCGCTAGGCGTAACTCGCTAACGAAGCGTTTCCGGGCATATGGTTATATGAACTTTTTTACTTGGTTTTAGCTATAGAATAAGCTCTCGAGAGATTGCCGTTTAGTTTTGAATCACCCTGTATATATATTTATATAAATATAACATATACATACAATATACATACATATACATATATTGTATATATATTGTATATACATATACATATAATATACAATACATATATATATAATATATATAAAGTAACAAATTCAAGAATCGAATAAAAAATATATCTACATTCAACTAAATGTAATATATATATATATATATATATATATATATATATATATATATATATATATATTATTATTATTATTATTATTATTATTATTTATAAACTAATATTACATGTATGTTTGATACAACATAAATTAAGGAGACTGTTTTGAGGGTATATGACATTTACTATTAACCATCCTGTTATTTGAATAAAATTATAGGTGAGAAATTATATATATATATATATATATATATATATATATATATATATATATATATGTCTCGTTGTATCAGTTTTAATACTATATCTCATGATTATTATTTCTCACCTATTATTTTATTCAAATAACAGGATGGTTAATAGTAAATGTCATATACGCTCAAAACAGTCTCCTTAATTTATGTTGTATCAAACATACATGTAATATTAGTTTATAAATAATAATGTTAGGACACTGAGCCATGGCAGAAGGCTCAGTTTAAATGTTTGAAATGTTGCTAATATTGAAAGAGGGCATGACTGTGGAAGGTTTATTATCATAAGACCATATCGCTCGGTCCATTGTGCAGTGCAGGCTGCCAAACATATCTTTTGGCATTACCTCTCCACTCCACTTTCTGAATACTTGGACTCGGCTCTTGTCCTGTAGTCATTTGTTAAGGAAGAAGAACACGGTCAACATGTGTCTGCTATGCTGGTCTTCTAAACTGGGTAGGTACCTATTCTATTGCTTGCTCTTTCAAAATTAAATTTCAAAACAGATGGCAAAATCTGTTCAAAATAATTGTACTCAATATTACAATTGTACATTTGTATATAATGTGCTATAAACATTATTTTAAACGTGGTTGAAAGTAAATTTAAAACCTATTTACCAACGGATAGTAAATTCCATTTAAAATAAATTAAAATATTATTGTACAACTGTGTGATATTATATTAAATTATTTTAAATTCACTAAGACACAATCATGTTAAAATTATGTTAAAAACTTGTTGTTAAATAGATTTGAATTGAGTTATAAAATCTTTTTGAAAGCAATATAAAAACTACACATGTGGAAAAATGATTTTAAAACTCTTTTGAAGTGTATTAAATATTTTTTTTTTTAATAAAAAGCCACAGTAATTTCAAAATTATGCAAAAACATATTTTGTAGTTACTTTAAAATTAGTTGATTTTAAAAGGAAAATAGTATATTATTATAAATTGTATATGTTGTTTCAAATTAGCTACAAAGTTAATGACAATACATTATGTTTATAGGAATGAATTGAACTAATGTGTTTTAGAGCACCAAAAACTCTCAAGCACTTTAATAAAAGTATAATATAAAAATACATTTATAGTCAGTGAAATACATTTGACAACTCTTGTTACCTGAATAGCAGCTATTCCCACAAAGGAATTTAATATATTGTCAAAAATTGTTGGATCAGTGTCGGTAATGATGGAAACTATGTCAACTCCTTTGGGTTTAAGCACTTCATGACATTTCTGGATAGCTGCTGTAAAGACAGGGATTTTCATCAGTGCTTTCCCCATGCCAGCCCACTGCGATCCCATTCCAGAGAACACAAACCACACAGGCCGTTTGTCTCCTGGGTAGTACTGAAACATAAAAATTTACAATAATAAAATTCGTTTTTATTATTTTATATTTCCTTAGTTATTAACACTTTGGCTCTCAAGCAGAAAATGATCTGTTATTGAACTGAGTTAGTCAGCTTATGTAAGCTCTAGGAACAAGAATGTTGCAAGCATAATATGTCAAACTTACAATGTTAAGAAAATGAATTAATAACATAATAACATAGTACGTAGTGCATAATAGCATAGTGTGGTTCAGTATATAACAATATACATTTAACTTATACATAAATCCCTTTTTAAGCAGCTTAAAATTCAGAATTTTACTACTGTTAAAACAAATAAAAGAACAAATTTTTAAAATATGTTTTATATACTGAACTGTTTTATTTCATGAAAAGAATCACTACAGCAATCTTTCAACTTAAAAAAACACCAATAATTTAATTTTGTATGCTCCATCACTTAATGTGTATTTATATAATATAAATGCTACAACTGTTTTAGTTTACTTTACATCATCTTTACTATTAATACTCCTGGTGAGTGAAAAATATTTAAAAGTAGTTATTGTGTAATAATATATCACTAAAAATAGAACACAATGAGAACACAAAGTTTCTTTCTGCATTGGTACCTTGATGGATCGTAGCCTTGCAGTATTGTTAGTGGTAAGAACTGTAAAACCACGGAAAATGTGTCCTGGAATTTCTTCTGTGTGAACTTCATGCAGCAGTTTCACATACTCTACATCTATGCCTCTAGACTCTACCTGCAACCATAACTAATACTGTGAAAAATATAACTAGTACATTTATTTGGGTTTTAAAACATCTACAAAATGATGATAAACTGTCATTAGTTATTTTGAACTAAATATAACTACAGTATCTATCATTTTACAAGTATCACAGCATTCGATTAAAAATATTATTAAAACAACCCTGGAAAAATCACAACACTCAGTAAAATGAAAAATGAAAAATTATAACCGAAATTAAATTTTAGAACCGATGATAAACTCTGCTTAAAATAACTCTATACCCAGTACTACAGTTGTACACTTGTATAATGTGCTATAAAAATAATTTTAAACATATAATTATTTGGAGGTAACTTCAAAACTTATTTAGCAACTGATAGTAAACTCCATTTAAAATAAATTGTAATATTACTGTACAGAAATCAGAAATATTTTATTGTCATAAAGCTTAAGTACTGCGATAGACATGGTCAGCTTATTCCTTTATGTACATACAGATAAATTAATAAATAAAACACATACAATATCACGAATAAATAAAACAAATACAATATCATGAATAAATAAAACAAATACAAAAAAAAAACAAACAAACAATTGCAGTTTATAATGTAACAAGTCAATGTGACACACAACGAAAATTAATTTTAAAAACATAAACATGTAATATCGCTGCTTAAGAAATCTGAGACTGAGTAATAAACATTATTCTTGAACCAGTTCTCTAATACTCTCTTAAAACTGCTTAAAGGTACAATCCATGCATTTTGTGGTAATTTGTTAATTCAAATATTTTACCAAGTATAGGTATTAAGGAGATTGGGCGGTAACTTGGGGATTTGATTTGTCCCCTTTCTTGAATATTGGACACACTCTAGTTAGCTTTAAAGCCTTGGGAAAAATCCCTTGCTCCAACATCTTATGATAAATTCAACATCTTACAACTGTATGATAAATTCACTCATACACAATCATACTGTGTTACACTTTTGGAACTACTGAGCTGAATTAATCAGCCACTCTGCCATGGAGAAATACTTATTCACATTTTTCTAATTTTAACAACTCTATTCAAAGAAAACTGTCACATCATTATAAAGTGTATTTATTAAATTCTGTTTTAATTGGTTGCATTATCAAAATTAATAATCTTACAACACTTAAATAAATTAAATAATAAATTGAAGTATTTAGTCTTCTTATATTTTGACAAACCGTTGAACGTTGTAATGTTCTATTGTACATTTCATCAAATTAACTGTAGAAAATCAAATCAAATTAATAATTGTATGTAGCTTCATTTGATGGTTCAGATTCAAGGATAAATCGAGTATAATATCGTTTAAAATTACATTCAGGTAACACTTTGGGAACAAATTCACTATCAAACACAAGAACATCATCATTATCACAATAAATCATATGTGGGTGTAACTAGTAAATGATTAATAAATAGAGCTTACATCTGTGAGTATGACATTCACCGCCTCCTCTGTTCTGCCGGAGGCTGGAACTACACGAGGGATTTCGTCATTGGGAGCTCCTCCATTTATCTTGTTCTTTTCATTCCATTTCAGCAAAACATGACAATTTGCACCACCAAATCCAAAAGAATTAATGCCCACCATTCCTCCATTCCAAGGTGTTTTTTCTGTTACCACCTGTGAGAAAGTGTTTTCTATAAAACCATGTATATTGAAAAGTTGTAATTTTAAAAACTACTAATACTAGAAAATAATCATAATGATCACAATTGGATCTGTTAAATTTATTATGATGCCCTATTTAATTAGTAAAGCCTACATAAATTTTATTTCTGATTATACTGTGTATATCTTTAAAACAATATTAGATGAGAAAATTCTAGACATGGACGGTTCTTTGAGGACTGTAAAACTTTAAAAAATATTGTACAATTCTTAACATATTGATAGTCTTAACATTGACATTCAATAATCTTTACTTCCATCTAAATTTTATAAACCTTGAGAACTAGTGCCCTTGGGGTATCTCGAGCTATCTTTTTTTTTTTTAATTTTTAGTTGTATTAGTTGTTAGTTTTGTTCTAACTGCTCCAGAAAAAAATTCCTCTTCCTAATTATTATGTTGAACTGACTTCTAGAATTGCAATGTTCTAGGAAAGATTGTTCCTTTGGAATTATTTCAGTGATGTAATTTATGAACATTTAAAAACATTTATCTATGTTGGTAATTCACCAAGATTCCACTCTGGTTTTGATGCATAAGAATTTAATTTGAAGAAGGACAAATGTTAGGCTTCATACATGTGCTTCCTAATTAATAAAACAAAATGAAATAAACACCCAATTTTAAATTTCTAATATTGAAATTTACTATATCAAAATGCCTGTACCAACAGGGTAAAACCTCTCCAAGAAAGTAGGAGAGACCAATCTTCAAGCTTTCCACACTCTACTGTGTCAATGCTATCACATAAAATAAATTAAAATTTTAATGATAAAAATTGAGTAAATAGCGATATTAGATGACAGTTACACTCAGTAAAATTATTTTATTTTATTATTTCTACAGAATTTTGGTGATGGCTATATCTATAAGTAATTATGTTTATAAACGTGTGTTAACTGTATATGCAAAGTAATTGAACACGTTAAAATAAAGTATAACAAGTATTACTTTAGTAAAATGAAAAATAACAATACTGTTATTTAACATTAAGTTTATTTTTAATTGTGGGAAATTTCAAATTAATGTTCCAATAATTAATCTGACTTCATGTATTCTTTTTGTTACAGAGCCCATGTGTGTGTGTGTTAGATTCACCACAGCAGACCACACAATCTCCACTTCTGACTTCCTCAGATGTGTGTTTCCAATCATTAATCCTCATGTAGAAACTCCTCATCTACAAATGATGAGTTTCACGAGTGTACTTATCAAAGAAAAGTGTTATAGTGAAATAGTTAAAATTTAATTATTTTTCATGGAGAGAGTTTTGTTATTGATCCAAAACAACTCTAAGAATACAGATTAATTACTACTTTTATACTATTTGAATAAGGGATACACTTTGTATAATTATACTTTTAATAAATAATGATATGCCAATAACATTATAAAAGTAATCTAATATAGGTTTTATTATTTTATAATTATTATCAAGTGTTACCTTCAACTTAGAGCTAGAAAATACAAGCTTAGGGGGAAATTATATTATTCAAACATAAAAAGCATATTTTAATACAAATCAGGCCATGCAATGGGCTTTGAAAAATATCCATTTGTACTGAACAATCACACAAGTCATAGTCTATGGAGATTATCTATAACTATGTGTGATGTTTTCTTCAGAAGTTGTTTCAATCATTCAAGTTTAATTTTGAACTTTATATTTTTTAAACTGTTTTTTACTCTCATTTTACTCTTAGTTTTACTAGTATACATATAGTAATGCAATTTCACTTGTAGGATGAAAATTCCACTTACAGTACTGACACCAGATTAAAGAAAGTGAATGAAGTCAAAACCACTTCAATTAAAAATCCTCAATGCATTTCCACAAACAATTGATTCCTAAATTATTAGACTGCATACTTATGTAACATTTGTTAATAATCTACCACTTTATTTTATGTGGTAAAACATGTAAATAAAAAAAAGAAATGCCTGTAGATAAAATTAGGATGAATCAGTTTTCTAAATAAAAAGAGCAACTCCTTTAAATCATGTTGAGATGCCGGATGTAAATTATTAATTATTATCATGAAATTCAAGCAACAAAGGCAGTATAATAAGGCTGCCACCTAGAAACCTGTAATGTAGGTTCAATTTTGTGACTGGTGGGTAAGAAAAGAGTAAGAACTAAGAATTGAAACTAAGAAAGCAAAGAAGTACTGATTTCTCTAAAACAGTAAAATTACAAATTTTATTGATTTTATTTTATATATTTGGTAATAAATTTAAATATCTTTTTAAAGCATACTTAAACTCTTTTTTGTGGTAATTAGAAGACAAAACTTACATCTTAATGAGACAGGAATCGGCCAATCATATTTAAAAAGGCAACTCTTTTGTAAAGTGTTATAGGTAAAATAAAAACCTCTTCACCCCACAAACGTAAACCCTATCATAATAAACATAGGGGGGGGGGGTTTGTGATATTATTATTTTGTATATAATATTACAAAATTCCAGTGAGTTGTTATTATTCTTTATCAGTCACCAAATCAAAGACTAAAAATGCATCCACATTTTTTGATTGGTGATTCAAGAGTCAAAGAACTTTTTTTAACTATTCTATATTTTAAAAAGTATAAACTTTAATGAAATAAATAATCGTGGAGAAAAGGTTTGGTAAACACACATTACAAAATAGTATTAGTAAAACTGAAGCATTGATGCCTGAAATAGTAGTCTGGTTAGTGTAAGGCAACTCAATTAATGACTACATTTATTTTATGACTTACGGTTATCTTCCCATTGTAGAAAGCATCAATGTCCTTCCGAGGTGTTTTGAGGTTGATATTTGGTGGAATAAAACCGGTCTCCATGGCAATAAGCACTTTTGTGACTGAGCAGAGGCCAGACGCTGGTTCAGAATGGCCGATATTGGACTTGACAGAACCAATCTGCAGAGGACCCTGACGGCCAGGACAGAACACATTCTCCAGGGCCTTTACTTCCTCTGGATCTCCCACCTGTACAGCAGAATTTTTTTTAGAAATACATACCATGAATTGGATTACCACCATTTTACACCAAATTAATTGAGGACATATCCACTTCCTAAAATAAAATAAGTTAAGATTTGTAATCAGAAAAAAGACATACCAAGACATTTTAAACATATTGGTACAGTAAGATTGGTTTTATTGTTCACTGAAGACAAGAAGTTAAGAACATCCTTTATTGCTCTTAGACCTAAAATGACATTTGAACTTGCTTCCAGAGTGATAGGATTTTCAGGATTAGGAAGGTTAGTGATAGGAGCCACCTCTGTCAAGATCCAATGAGGATCAGTCACATCACCTTATATAAGTAACACATCAGTTTTTGCTGTACCCAGTGTATGTTCAACCGGAAAGTATGAGCCAGGCAGAAGTGAACACTCTTGGGGAATAATTGCTCTTTAAAAGAGGACAAGTATAATGATTTTTAGTCCTGTACCAAACACTATCCAGTTTCTGAGGTAATGGTGTCTTCAAACAAGTATCCCGGAATTCCTAATTTCCATTTCTGCTTCAAATTAAATTTCTTTTTAATTAAAATCATACAATTTTGAAACTCACAATCTGATAGACAACACAAGTTTTCAGAATTTATTGTTCATTATGATGTGGTTTATTGGAAAACTATTAGAAATGGATAAATTCTGGGTCTGATCTATGACTCCTAACCAATACTAGACACATAAATATGAGATGTGAATTGTTTTTGAAAAGGCCTTCTAGCTAGAGAAACCAATGCACAAATTAAAACTTTGTGTTGTCTGCTTAAAAACAAAATTTCAATTAATAAAGTTTAATTGTGATTTTTTGTTTGGATAATTTAAGGATTGGGGTTTCATATGTTTAGCTGTTACAAGTGTATGAGCAAATGAATGAGGCCCCAACAACATTAAAATGATGCGCCAAAGTTTCCTGTTATTTTTGTTTGTAAGTGCAATAATGTAACATATGTAATGGTTATTTTGATAAGTTGTGTTGTTATCGTCTGATTTGTCTAGAGTTTTACAGCAACAATAATATATGACTCATTGTAAGATGTATATAACTTTACATCTCTTACAATGCATCACTAATAGTAAGCTGTGAGGTACTAAACAATACTTATCACATATTCATTTACAATATAGTGTCAACACTTTTGAAAATATACTCAAGTTATCTCCCAAATCATCATTTAGTAACAAAATATTAGCAATAATTCATTACATAATGGCTAAAAATGTCATAATTATGAGTGGACTAACCCTTGTGCCTGTTCCATGAGCTTCTACCCAAGCTAATGAGGATGGGCTAATTTGACACTCTTCATAAAATTCCTCTAGTAGGCGTTGCTGCAGTGGTCCTGATGGAAACGTGATGCCTTGCTCCTTGTAGCCATCACAGTTGGTCTTGGCATGGACTACAGTAGCGTAGATACGTCGTGCATCCTTCGCCTTCTGCAGATAGAGTATGCAGACAGCTTCTGAACGACAGTATCCATTTGCTGCACAGAGCAATAATTATATAGTAGTATTTTATATAGGTAACAATATTCTAAAATATCATGTGAAAGAGGGTACAAGAGTTTATCAAACTCTACGAGGATGAGTCTGGATTTACATCTATTTCATGAAAATCTTAAATTCATGGAAAATCATGTAAAATGTTATCACAAAAAAATATTAATTTTTATGGTTTATAACAATTTTATATACATACATTTATCTAAGAGTTAACATGCCTTTTATAAAAATAACACAATTTTATGTAAAATGTAATATGTATTTTCAATAATAATTTCTTTAATACGAGTAATTACATTGGATAAAATGAAACCTAGATTGTAACTTCCTCAGCATATATGACATTTCTAAATAAATCAAGACAGAGTTAGATTATACTGGGATTGTTATCTATATCCAATGAAGGGAAATGTACAAAGAGGGCTAAGGTACAATCAGATATCATACAGGCTAAAATAAGTTACCATTATACCTGTATTGTACCTGTTGATAACAGTTAACTTTGATGTGCTTCTAACCCAATTACTTTGATAGTCCTAATTTTCTTTATGTCAATAACCTAACAAATGTTTATAATTTATCTACATTTAATATTGATAGTTAGAATTGTTACTGTTAGTTGTATAAAATAAAACTCAGTTCTGTGAAGTTTAATTAAAGTTAATCTATCCATATAATGTGTATATAAACTCATCTCTGCACACATGTTATTGGTCTATGCTGTGAGAAATCTTAAAATTATTGGTGTAATTCCTGTATGTAAATTACACTACTCTTGTAATGCAACTGTCCCTCTGATTACTTTGGAGAGTCCAAAGAATGCAATACACCTACTTTGAAATAAAACCAATTGTGTTGAATTCACTGGTAAAGAGAGGTTATCAATATCTTGTCATCATATTTTGCTGAGTTTATAAATTGTTTTTCTTGAAGATTATTATTGTTTCTCTTGGCAATGGGGAAAATCTGCAATTAGTTTATTTATTTATTTATTTTTTTATTTTTTTTATTACAAACTGTGTACATTATCATAGAGAAAAGTACATGAGTCATATTCATATGTGTCTTCCTTCCTTGAAGTTGGGCTTGTTGTCCCGTCCCCGTCATGGTGCGTAGATCTCATTGTCTTGTAGGGGTTCTCTTCTCCAGTTCTCAAATTCTTCTATGGAGTAGAAGGGTCTTTCTAGGAGCCATTTGACTAGCAAGTTCCGCATCTCTTTGGTACAGTTAGTGTTTTTTTATTTTTTCGGGCAGGATGTTCAAGAATTTGGTCCCTTTATAAGTTGGCTGCCTTTCAAAGAGTGCCAATCTGTGTTGTGGTAGGGTATAGTGGCTTAGACTAAATATTTTGTAATAACTCTAAATAATGCATGTTTTTATTAAAGCTTTAGACAAGGTATGTGTGGCTTTTGCAGCTGTAATATGTTGCAATTTGTTGGATTGTCAAATAAATAAATTAAAATAATTTAATTTCCACTTATAAATTGCACATTAGACAATTGTATAATCACACCAAAGTAACCACCACCACTATATGACCATATGTGATTTCTCATATCATGTTCTAATGTTTTAGTTGCACCAGCTCATGTCTTGAGGTTGTGGGTACAGCACACACTTCGATGGGAATGTTCTATCTAAATTTTCAATCTCACTCCACCATATATGGTATAACCTCTCAACAACCCTTGCTTGTGCCGGACAGGGTCTACACCCTGGCAGACTCAGGCCTTCTCCTTTCATTTGTCCAGAAATGTGCTGATGAGATCCTACAACTTTATCAACAATTATTGTGAGGGGTATTATCTCAGTCTAAGTATGTCTCATGTTATTATTATGTCACGTTAGGTACATTATTATGTCACTAGCATTTTGTGTGTTCCTGCTCCTTCAGCAATATAATACTCTAACACTGCTCTCTAGAAATAATTAAAACCGCCATTCAAAATTTTTCTAGCTACAAAAAAAATAGGAGCTCCTTTAAGAGAGCAATTGTGCACAAACATGTTCTCAAATTCCACATGAAACACTCATGCTCCTCTAAAATCCACTGAATTGATTGCTAAAGGTCTGATCATTAGGACACAAATTTAAGTAAATAAACATGTAATGACAGGCCCCAGACCATAAAATGATATTATGCATATTTGTGTGTACATATAAGTCTACAACTTGTGCTAGCAGTTGAGGAAAGACTAAAAGTGCCAGTGAGTGAGTCTAGATTGATTTTATCTACTGTTAACTAATACTTGGTGCTGTCTGTGATTGTTGTGTTTTAAGAAGAGAATAGGTAACAGTTCCTGAAAATTTGTTTAGTTTATTTTTGTTGTACTGGCATCACTGTAACATTCTTGCTACCCTTTAAAACTATCCACCATCAATAACAAAGAATTAGACTCATGCCAAGAATCTGGACTATTTCCTTAAACCACATATTAAACATACCACTAATGCTGCAGTAAAACTATTGAAAAATAAAAACTTACAAAAAATGTCAATGGTTTCAGCACACAATTTAATAATAAGATATGTTTAGAATTTTAAATTACATTAACTCTTTACATTTAACAAATATTCAGCAATATTTTACTTTAAATATTTGTTTTTGATAATGTTCAACAATTTGTTTCATGTACATTTTAATGAGATTAAAAAAATTTAAAGTTGTACCTGACTCATCAAAAGATTTGCAGCGACCATCTTGTGAGAGCACACCCAATCGAGCGAACTGCAGTGACACATAGGGGTGGAGGCAAAGGTTGCAGCCACCAACAATAGCTGCATCACAATGTCCATCACGAATTGACTTATAGGCGTGTTCCAGTGCGTACAGGCTTGATGAACAGGCAGAGTCTACAGTGTAACTTGGACCTATTTAGAAAATATTTCCCATATAGTTACATAATATTAGATAATTAACAAATAAACTCTTTTGTTTGACTGAAACTGTGAAGTATATTAGAAATAAAAGTTTTAATTTAATAACATAAGAAGATACCACCAGAAATAATTAAACAGGGATGTACTCAACTTCAGAACTGTAGTTTGAGTAAACCATCTGTAAAATAGAACACTGACAAGATGAGAAGACACTCTTCACTGTGAGCTAGAAAGTCAGTTATGAGCTGCAATGTTGTCTGTGGCCTACTATGTCATATGTAAGCTTTTGCTTTATTGAAATAAAAATACAGTACTGTAGAATTCTTTAATTGTATCCCCTCAAAATAAAAACTTGGCTCACCCATTGAAGACTTCACAGAAAAAATAAGTTAGTTTAAAAATTTCTACCTTTTTTAGGAGAGTGATTGTAAATTTCCATACTATTCTTCTGGAAGTCACATCTCCATTCTGTAAAAAATACACGATTCTCCTGCATTTAGCATGGTTTTATCATGATTTATTTAGTCATAATACAAAGCTTTTATTATAGTATTACTATATTGATGGCTCATTTTTGTAATTTTTAACAATCCATTTCTTGGTGTTTTTAAGTATCCCTAGTTAGAAACTAAATCATAAAATTAGTCAGGGTCCAAATAAAAATTATGTGCTTAATTAATACTGATAAATTTAAAGAGAAAAGAGAAGAAATAATTTATTTTCATGCACAAAACATAAAATTAAAATAAAGTTATGCAATGGTAGTAATCAGAACGAGAAAGATGAATGTGAAGTCAAGAAACTGTCTTTGAGGATTTCCAATCACTCATTAGAATAGGGCATAAAAGTGAGAAAAGAAGGTGCTCAGTACAAGGGAGGTAGTTGCAGTTTAGATTGGGGTTCCCATCTTATGAGACACTATATTTGCCCTGCAGAAATCATTGATTTTCACTCAGTTGGGTTCTGGTTTTTCCAAGTCCAGTAGAACCTACACATGTAATAGCACAACTTTTACTGTCACTTACATATGGGCTATCTAATTCATATCCAGGATCACTTACTAACAAAGTGTCAACTGAATAAGCGGTTGCTGTTTCAGGAAATTGTGGCAAAAGCAAGGTCACATCAGACCAAGGCCTGTAAAGCAACAAAAAGGTATGTTTATCATCTAAAACTGGGTGATCCATTTCTTTAATTGTGTACTACTCTTGTTATCTTTCATATTACTCTTATTCTTTTTAAATTTGCATGAATAGCTTTTAGCACTACTCACATGTTCACAGAAAATTAATTTTGAATTTATATGAGAACCAAGATATTGGATGCCATGGTATCTTAAGATTTTACAGCCCCATATCCCATAAAAAGAGGATATCTAATATTGGAAAATTCCAGGGCCAGCAAAACTGTGGCATTTGGAAATTTGCCATGAGAATGTGCTTCGTGCTGGAAAGGCGTTTTGGTTATATCAATGGTATTGATTGGTTTTTTGTTATATATAATATAGTAATAACGTCATCCAATGACATTATCAGTCATCAGAGTGCATCAATACAAATATGTCTTGATATTAAATTTAACTTTAACTGTTTAGTACATCTAGGTACAATTCCTTATTCTGCAAAGAAGATAAGGAAAACCTATGTGCAGCTTATGAAGGGAAGAGTATGGAGACCATTTTTGAAAAAGTAACTAACAAATTGTTTGGTACTAAACAGGACACTTTTTCTTCAATGAAAGATTTCATCATTAACACACTCCTCACAATGTAGAAATTAATATATATATATATATATATATATATATATATATATATATATATACATTAATATGTATAACTTAAATTACTAAAAACAAGAGTATTAATTTATTATGATGACTGATTTTCACAGAACTTTGAAGCATTATTATATTCTGTCAATCAACCAGCCAAAGACAAAGCTAAACTTGATTAAATTAAATTAGCCTTGTAAATGAGTTCATCAGACACATTATCATAGATAGACCTGTTTTTCAGTTATGCTAGCAAGTAATCAGAAGAAGCTGTTGCAGAAGTCCAAAAAAGCATAAAAGAATTATTAATATAATTTTAGTGATCCATCCCACAAGAACCTTGCTATACTAAACTAAAATAGTACAATGATCAGAGTGCTTGTTTTGTTAGCATAAAACTGATGGAAGCGTTGGTATATCCCTAAAATTACAAATAAAAGTTGTTGTCTGAATGCATAATCAACTCATAAATCACTTTGTACATGATGAGAGTGGAGAACAGCATTTCAGTTTGGCCAGCCATTGTAATTACTAACATTTCTGTCACTAACTTAGAAATTTCACTATAAGACTTGCCCCAAAGATTTCAAGCTTTTGGCGGAAGTGAATGGATGTATTGAAAGCATTATTGTGTGGTTTTTGTCCCGATTTATAAAATAACCTACTTTATATATGTAAAATTACTGATAAAAATCAATGTGCAGTGCTGTATGACAAATATGTTTGTACAGTTCCTAATAAGTCTCATATTAATGCGTGGATAGTGAAACAAATTATACAAAAAATTAATATCAGTGTAAAGTAGTATTTGGAGGAATCTTGTAATCAGGCTCTATACAATTTTGTTGTAATTTCTTTGTTGCTCTGTGGCCTTCATTGTTCTTGCTGTACCATCACAGAGTGATGCTAGTTACAGTTTATTATTTGTTAATGATGTCACTGCAAAGAGTTTTACTTTAATGATTAAAAACAAGAACTAAGTGTTTTATACATTTTTAGGAGTCTCCAAAGCATCGACTGAGAATGAACACATCAATAAATCTTATAGTTACCTGAAAGCACATGGAATTCATCATCAGATAACTGTTCTCTGTACACCTCAGCAGAATTGTGTAAAAAACACACAAACTGAACTTTAGATAAAAGAGTTGTATATATGTTTTTGAGTAAAATCTGGATGAGAAATTTTGGGCAGAAGTAATATGAACAACAATTTACTCGTAGTTGAAAAATATGTATCCAATTGCTTTAGTATGCGGTACAATGACTACAAGTGCTTGGTGTGATGAAGAAAAATATTTAAAATGTTCCTTTTGCACATTTTTTGTAGTAAAGCTCAGGTACATATTCCTAAAGAAAATTGACAAAAAAGATGCAAAAAACTTATTTTCCTAGGCTATTGCTAAGAGGATACAGCTTGATATTTCCTAAAGATATCAAACAATCATTACTGATAGGAACATTGGGTTTATATATACTGATGCTAGTCCAAACCTAAAGTCTCTTGACACAATTAGGCCTTCAGAAGCAATACCAACCTATCCACCCAGTATTGTTACTGTACAGCTTCATACAGTGATGATAGAAACCAATAATCATTCTGTGGTTAAACCTCCAAATCAGAAAACAGCTGTTACTGTTGTGGATGTTAGTGATGTATGCATAGCTCCTGACATCATTACAGTTCTTAAGCTTATGTGACAGTTATGACAATCATGTAAATTTTTAAGTTCACACTGAGTTGAAACATCATTTAGACAATTAAATTCTTGAAATGTTTTATTCTCGCTGACAGATGTTATTAATGAATCCTCTACAAGTAGTTATGTAAATCATGAAACTGATCCCATACTGGATTAAGATTTTCTGATCAAAATTTTCTTGGTTGTGAAATACAAAATGTCCAACAAAGTCAGAAAAAGTATCGAGGAAACCAACAACAGCTGGAAAAAAAATTATGTAATGACTTTGAATACTTATTTCTTGCAGTAAACCCTAAAATAACGCCCAGAATTATGACAAAGCTTGTAGCAGAACTGACATCTTACTCTGAAAAGGCAATTAAGTTTTACACATCAGAAAAACCTGGGAATTAGTCAATAGACCTGTTAATCACAATGTTTAAAAACATTAATGGGTTTAAAAGCTCAAAAGGCTTCTGATGGTTCAAGATGTTCACAAAGCTAAATTAGTTGCAGTTCAGAATATATGTTGATATGTGCTGAAAAACAACATGGAAAACAGAGAGCCCAAATTGGAGGCTCGTGACAATCCTGAGTTAGCTACAAAACACTCAGAATGCACACTATCAAAATGTCCTTTTGAAAATAGAAGATTTAATCCATCAAATAAGTCCAGGAGAAAATTCAAAATATGGAAGCTTCCACTAAAAGAGATGATGAAGAGATTTATGGCATTTAGAAAGTCAAAAAAGGTACTGGCTGCAGAGGTATTGTGACGGATTCTTTTATAAACAAAACTCCATACAATCTTTTCAAATATACCAGTATCAAAGCTTGGTTTAAAATTAGTAAAAGTTTGATGATCCTTTTATTAATCAGCATAACAACCACTATCTTCTTGATAAAAATATCTTAGCTGTCAATAAACTTTACCTGAAAAATATCAAAGCATAAGATCGTTGATATCAGCTATAACATTTGGTAATAAATAGAGGACAATGAATAAACATAAAAACATTGTTGTTTGGAATAAACAATTGATACATAAATCCCACAAGTTGAACAAGTGGTTTGTTTCTTAGTGTTAGACTGCACAGGTTTGACCAATAAGAGGGTAGTGTTTGACAAATTTCCATGGTAAGATACGTTTAGCACCTCAAATTTCCCTTGCGTTTGGTAAATATCATCCTAATAGATGAAAATGAATTATTCAACTAACATTGAGGCAGCTGTGACAATCCATCATCATCTGTGATAACTGCGCCTGAGGAAGAATCCTCTCAAACATTTTTAAAATATTTCACATGTTTGTTGGGTTAGACTGTTTTGCACCTTTACACTTACAAAACTTAAAACTTCTTGTATAACAAATAAATTACATATTTACTTAACTATAACAAATATTCTAATATTGTTTCTACAATGGATGCATACAAGATATCTGATACAATTTATGGTATTAATAACTTACCATTAATACCAAGCCAGTAAGAAATTCGATTAGCAAGCATAGCTCGAGAACAGCCTGTAATTCCAAACCCATTTACTTGTAACTTCTCATAAAACCAGGTTTTCTCAGACTCACTGAAGCATGCTCCGATAAATACTCCAGTACATGTGCCTCGCAGTTGCCTGGGATTATATCCTGCAATGAATGATTCAAATTAATTGTGAAACATGTGACTGATATACTGTATATCATATATTATGAAGTAGATAAAGAAACTAACTGAAAGTTATTTTTTCCTCAAATGGAATACTTATAGCTAGTTACCAGATATACAGAGGAGGTTAAGAGGATTTTTAAATATCCATCATCATTTATTTAAAAATATACAAAAGATTTCTCAAAGAAGAAAAAACAAATTGATTATGTTGTAGTAAAAAATACAGTACTAGTATGTCCATATAAATAAACTAACATTTTTGAAGTTATCAATGATGAATATTGAGTAAAAATTAAGAAAATAAAATACAACATTACCTGAATCTACAATAGCCTCATAAGCCTTCTCGAGGAGCATCCGGCACATGGGATCCATTGTGTGGGCTTGTTTGAAGTGAACACCAAAGAAGGCTGCATCGAATTTGCTTACTTCATTCAACTTCCCTGTCCTTTGAGGAATCTCCGGATGTTCTATAAAATGCATTTGATACAATATTAATATGTTTTCATGATGTTATAAATTATTACTAACAGATCCAACATATTAAAAAATAATAATTCAAAACATTTAAATACCTTTGAGTTTGAAGAGTGTTTCTTAGTACATCTCTTTTTCACTGCAGATTTTAGGTAAAACTAAATACTACAATTAAAACAGATTTATAAGTAAACCAAAATTATAAGGTTATGTGTTAATATTATTGCGCTCATCTTCAAGCTGCTATAGGGCAGAAGTTATATGCTTGAGTAACCCTAACTTTTGAAAACAGTGAATTACAGTTAAAACAGTAAAACCTTTTAAAGAGATATTTTGTGCTGATGAAGGTGCTAATAACAGGGTCTCGGGTACATAACTCAGCCCCAGGATCCATCGATTAAAGTGATTAATTATAAAGTTAAATGTAATTTAAGTTAAAGGTTTTAAATTAAAGTTTAATTATAGATAAGTGTCAGTTTTGATAATTTCAGCTGGATTATCTAGACAAAGAGAGCTATACAATACATGGAATAAACTTAACCCTCTCCCACTCGCATTGTTTCCAGGTGCTTCTAACCTCAATTAATTCGCTCTGCCGGTCGCACTCGGTCAAAATACGCGGCGCCTCAACTTACACACGTTCTGTCATTGTAATTAACTATAATTATATATATATATATATATATTAATTATTTTACTATATATTGGTTCAATGAAGTTGATTGTACGAGGCCAGGGAGGGGGCACACGGACAGCTGGGCGTGGGGTTGTTTGTTGCGCAGTTACTTGGTGAAGGTCATTGTCTGGCTCGCCGTCACTGCCACTGCCACTGTGATCACTCCGAACTACACCCTCAATGCCACCAACTACTTCACAAGGCTCTGGTACATCACTACACTCACTTGAATCGTCGCAATCACTACTAATAACGAGATCGATTTCACTGTCACGAAGTGTACGTACGACTACAATCCGCCATTGTTTCCGCACAACTAATATAAATAGCAAAATAATGGAATAAATCTACTGTAAAAGTAAAGTAAATGGTCTCCTGATAGCAAACAACCCGTAGTAGTACAAAATATTGCTACTCGAGAGCAGCACTTATCGGCTCTAGTGGATAAAGCAGTGCGTGCCGATCTGTGCCGTTTAAGCTGCAGTGGCTATGTGGTGGCCGTGCCGATTCATGCCTTGCGAGCGGGAGAGGGTTAAGTTCACTCATGAACACTGGAAGAAAGGACAAATTGCAAAACAACAAAGTGATGGATTGGACTTAAAACTGAATATAGTTATTCCTTGAATTTGGAATTATCCAAGTTCCACTATAGTAGTACTAAGAAATCAAAATGCTTTTGAAAATCTCAATATTGCACATTTATAATATTAATAAGAGATAGTATTAACCCTTAGAGTGTCATACATTCTTTTGTAATACTATTCAAAAGTGTCAAGGTTATTTTACAGGTGTTATCCAAAAAGGCTGGACCAATTTTAGAAATTTCCACACAGTTATTAAAAAATGTCATTACTTTGTTACTAATTGGCCAATTTTAAAGTGTTATTTATGTTTTGTGCAAAAATTTGTATATTAACACTGTATATACTCAAAAATAAAATACAAATAAATAAAAAATAAAAACATACATCCAACATTGTTGTTTTTTTGAAACATTGAATCTTAACATTCCAAGAAGTACTCAAAAATAAACACACACATCAACTTTCATCACTGCTACTAATTTATCAGCTGTGTTTGTGTGCTACACACCATGTTTAACACCATCTTAGTATGTTTTTGATGGATTTCGAAATTATCTCTCTTTCCCCCAATATGGTGGGTTGGGTGCAACCCAAACATTTTCATTGAGATAACCTGCTGAGCAACACCTTAAATTAAAGACCTTGATAAAACAAAACCGGTGACATGTCACACAGTGAGGTTGCAGTTAATATTGTTTACCCTTTCCCACAAAATGGATATTTGTAAGGGTAAGTAACACCCCACAAATCCCTCTGTTTCAGCTTTAACAGTGACCCATCATTTGATATCTCATTTTGAAGGTTGTGATAAAAGGAGAACTCTGAAAGTCAGAGTTATCGTAGTTGATTTCATCCAACAGAGTGTTCAATTGAAGTTAGTTCGCCTTTGTTCAAATGGTACGCTTATTAGAAAGAGTGGTCAGAAATTAGTTTTCTTGGTATCATTGGTTTTATATCATGGAGACCTTTAATTTGAGGTTTACTCAATTGTAAATTCCTTGTAAGATTTTTTAGTTACTGCCCAACCACCATTTTGGAGGAGATGGAGGTTACTTTTAATTCAATAAATATTATCCTCAGGTGATACATTCAAATGTACAGATCTATATATTTTTAATTAATATTAAATAAATTTAAGATTGTGCAGCTGTACAGTTGAGCAACAGTTTAGATAAACATGTTTGAGGAATAATCAAACATTGTCATAAAAATATAAGTTTCAAGTTTGTCAAAACACAAAATTTAAAAAAAATGTATTCACTGTCATTTATAATTGGTCATTTTCACTACAGAAGAAATTAATATGTACAATCATGGTACTCTAATTATTATTAATAATAAACTTCTTTTAAAAATTAACATATTTTATTACTTTAAACATACTCAGAATTTTATTATTTTGTGTATTTTTATTACTATTATTTATTATTTAAGTTATTTTGACAGAAAATAACATGAAAAATTTTATTGAATTGTTGGGTTTTTGAAATGATTGTTCATATTGATTTATACCATTGATCTTAAAATATCAAAATTTATAATAGCTCTTTTAACCTTTTTGGCAGGACAAAATGTTTAATGAACTTATTCATTAGTTATTACAACATTAGTTTCTTTTTGATGATATACATGTAGTTCAAGACTATTTATTTCACATTTAAACTTATTGTTCTTTTCAATTAGGATATAAAACTTTTATAGTTACCCAGTTTCCAGCGCCGATCGTCATCTGATATTAAGTCTATTTTTTTGAACAGCTTCTCTGCAAAGTCCATGACATTGTCAGAGTCTGGGTAAAAACCTGCAATACCGCTGATAACCACTTCTTCACCAGGAAGAGGGTTGGCTAGCCGGCGTCCTGCCTCTAGTGCCAGAGTACGGTCACACATTGTAGTGGTACCTGCCATCTATCCTAAACAGGAATCAGGAAAAATATGTTATTCACATTATACATCAGATAAGAATAATCAAGTTAATTCAGTATTATTAATAGTGGTCAAAGTAAAATGAAAGTAGTTTATGTTGTGTTGTATGTAATGTATAATGTTACTATCCTAATCATCATAAAATAAGAGCATAGTGTTTAAGGGTGGTAAACAAATACTAAATACTGGATGGATTGCATTCTGAAGACAATGTAAAATATCTTCCTTTTATTAACACTTATTCACCTGTGACATAACTTCACATCTTGACAGTCATTATTAGGACATTGTCTACACATGCTCCAATTGAACTGTTAACACAGCTCCATCAGGTCAAACAATTATTATAAAGATAATAACACACTGATTTGTTCGGACATCTTTAATTTGTTCATATAAAAGGTTAAAAACGTAAGCATACATATGTGCAATTAAACAATATTTAAAATGAACTTAATCTTGATCCCATCATAAATAAGGAACCTAACATATGTGATATCCTGCCACATAAAAATTCACAACAAGATGGCTCTTTTTCAAAGTGTGGCATATTTTTTTATGAATGTAAAACACTTTCTAATACACCACTATATATTTCCAAAAATAAATTCTCTACATTCAACTTTTTATAGATCTCAGCCAACCCTGATTCAAACCTATGCAATCAATGTTATCTATAAACATATCAGGTAAGTATTAAAAACGTCTGAATTTTCATAAAACAAGTTACATCTATCTTTCGTCGACATCAAATGGTGATACTAATGCTTTAACCAATATGAAAATATAGTTGCAACATATAGTTGATTTAGACATGCATCTACTACCACAATTATTAATGAAGAGATGTAATCTTAAAGTTAAGTTTAGAGTGTAAATAGATGCTAATCTGACCACACTCAGATTTCCATAAAAAAAACCACCTCATAAAGGAACCACCATAAAGACAACTAACCCATAAACTTAAATGCCTCAGATACTTTTTTGGATTGATATATCTATTAAACTCTTAAATATAACATGTTTCTAAAGTAATAGTTGATCTTAAAGTGTACTTTGTACAAGCATGATTAAGAGTTATAGTTACATAAAATGTTAATTCTGTAGAGAACCTAGTGGCCTATTCTCTTTCTTCGCTTGTTCACAAGCTGTGTTGCCAGTGAACAACAAAATTGAAACCTCTGTGGGCACAGATAGTTGTAGGGTAATATCAGAAAATGTTTATAAACAAATGAATAGATACTGAGAGTCCGTGAAAAGCCACAATAGGCACCACCAAAAGATCTTAGCTGAACAGTTTTGTGTGCAATGTTTAGTGGTAATTTCAATGCTGTGTGATGGTAGAACTGCAATAGATTCAAGTGACCAATAGTACAGATATTTAGAGACTACTAGAACAACACTTGAAACAATCAATAGAACTTTTCACTGAAGAAATCTCTAGTTTCCTAGATTTCTGGACTGCTTAAAAGGCATTATGGTATGAACTAGACACAAACAGTTAGCCAAAATAAAATGGTCTGTAAAAATAGAATATAGTGACAGGGTTTCTGGTTTTCCATTAAATCTGCTAGAATACAATGTAATTGATTAACCAGTTTATTTTCTGTTAAAAGTGTATTAAATTAACAGTGAAGTTCACTCAACATGTTTAAAGAAGCCCTATTGTTTCATCCATTTCTGATTTAATCCATATCACTAGTGATAAACATGTTTAAAGAATGTGTTATGTTAGGTAAGATATTTACTGGTATTACTGATTATCAGAAGCAGGCCGAGGGTCTAAGAAGTACCAACAATTCTAAACACAGCTCCACTGACACAACACACACTAGCTTAGGACAAGTATAAGTGTACAGTAACTCTGAACAATTAAAATGCTAAGTTTAAACACCTATGTGCATTCTTCTTGTAGGATTTCATTATTAATGAGGCTCTGAAAACAATAGGTAGTCTGTCAGGGCACAAGTCTACAGGGTCAAAAGTTAATGCAATTCATTAAATACGTGTAGATTAATTGATAAGTTTACTCTTTTACCTTTATGCTTCTGTTTGAATGAACTATTAGTAATTAAAATATGAGAGAACCATTTCTTTACTTGAATTTAATCAGATGATTTACTAGATTAAAATCTATTAGTGTATAAAAGATTGTTGTAAAAATAATATTTGGTGTCACATCAACAAATTTTGAAAGAAGACACGTAAAATCTATAATCAAAATAACTTGGATTTTAATCAGAATAAGGATTTCTTTAGAAGATTATTGTAACCAATAGATGTATAAAAGAAAACTTGCATTTTTTTTGTAATTTATACTTCTTTGATTTGTTATTTTAAGCTTAAGTTATTTCCTTCTTCTCTTTCTTTAACACTTTAGTCATTATAATAAAAGTTATTACTATTTATTATTGTACTTCTGAAATATACCGTTATGATTATTCTTTCCCTTTTTAGTCACACTATTTTGTTATAACATTGTGTTATACTGTTATTGTTAAATTTAGTTAACTGTTTTAGTCATTGTTATTTATCATTGTATAGCTATAACGTTATTATTTGCTTGATCCCAGTCTGTTACCTGCAAGGGATAAGTTACATAGCGTTGTTATGACTTATTTATTGTTATCTATTTTGTTGCATGTTCAAGCATAGTTTTTATTGTCATTTGGGTTGTTGTTGGTTATTGAGTATTTTTGCCATCTTGCATTGTTTAATTTTGTATATGCAATGTTTGTATATAAATGATGGTTGCCATTGAAATAAATAAATAATAGTCTATAATATCTGTATGATGTTTATGATATCCTAGAATAGCTGATGAGATATGTATAACAAAAGACAGTGTAGAGTGTAGACTACTATGTAGATACATAAACTGTGATTGAGCAGTTGCAGTGTTATGTTATTGGTACCTGTTTGTTCTTCTCACAAATTAGATAAGTTTGAAATATTTCTTAAAAAACATCATATTTTAAGATACTACCATTCTTCCTTGTTGCTCCTTTTCCTCTTATATCTATGACAATGAAAGAGAGGGAGAAACCACTTCTCCAACTACCTTCTTACAGAGGATTTTTACACCACACAGTGAAAGAGATTATTTCACCACTCGTGGACATTCATCAGGTTTTGCAGATATGTAAGTAACATCATTTTTACTTTTCCTAGATTAGTTAACTGGACAGGCATGAACCACCCAGTTTTTATTATAGGACAGCTTGTGTATTTGTATGAATTTCAATATACATGAAATTTATTAAAACTAATTTACCTAAAAACTCCATTAAAGACATGTTCAACTTGTTTAGTTACTACACATGTGACATGTATGTAATATGACTTATTACTACAAAATTATACAGACAAAGTCAACATTTGTTTACACAGATTAGGTTCTTTAATGTTTGATCAATGTGCTTAAATTCTCATTAATGAAAACAAAACAAAATAATTTCACAAAATTACATAATACATTGAAGCTAAAAAAAGCAATAGCAATCAAGTTTTAAAACAGCACCATTCACATACATTTTTATTGAGCTGGAACTTATTATCCCATACTTTTATAATTATTTGTATAACTGTAGGTTCCTACTATATTGGTATATTAACTACTAAGCTGTTTGTGTTGGTGAAAATCAGACTGATCAGAGGCTCCTCTAGAGGTCTTGCTTGGTTCTATACTGGTTTGAATACATCACATACTCATGCTCATAAAACAAAGACTCTATAATAGTAGTTATTCTAGTGATGTAATTGTTTATAATTTTAAGTGAAGCTTTCACTTAACCATATACCTCACCAATCCTCCCACTGGATACTGACACCCGACCACTAGAACTCTCAAAAACTCAGAGTTCAACAGAGCCTTTAGGTCCAAGCATACAATACTTCATAAAAATTAGGCTTTAACTAAAACAAACTAAGTACAAGTTGGCATACAGTCACAAATCATATATTACTTTCAAGGTCTGTAAAAACTACTAAAAACAGATTTCTCACACAGAAGATATAGCCTACCTCAGAACTCATCAACAGTATAACCTTGCAGAATGATACAGAAAAATAACAAGTCTACCAAACACAGGCTGAAATAGTGCGAAGTCAGAACTTTGTTTACACATTTAATTTGACCTTGGAACTTCCAGACCACCCATGATACTAATTTCCTCTGTATATCCTTGATTCTATATTTATGTATATATATTTATGTTTCCTCATTCTCTATTCCAGATAACTGACATTCATAAAATGGCTTCAGAACAATGATGTATAGAGTATTACATATGAATCTTTTCTGTTACAAAATTAGGTGATCCACAATATGAGATCCCAGTTATTCTAGCTTTTGAAACAGCATTTCTTGCTTATTCAGAGAAGATCAGCTTTGAATCAATGAGAACATCAAAATCCTACCCAGATTCCTATCTCTTGATCATATTGTCACTTAAAAAGAAATGAGGGATTAGTTGTTGAGTAAAAGTATATAACAATGTTTACTGAGGTTGAGGGGCATGTCTTCAATGTTAGCTCACCCAATAGCAATATCATTGGCTGACTACAGAGCTAAACGGTCTGGCACCCCAGTAGAGATTGGTAGAGATGTTAATATCATCAGCGTAAAGCAGGACTCACAGTTAAGGACAGGATTTCATTGACAAACTACAAGAAAATCCTATGCAAAATTAGAGCCTTATGGAATTCTTATATTGGCAATGGAACTATCAATATTAAAAACCATCAAATTTCACACTATTGCACAAAACTTGATCAAGTGAATAAGGTTAGATGAAAATCCAAAGCTGAAAGCTTCCTCAAAGACAAGTGATGTGAAATTGTTTTTCAATTGTCTTGCAATACCTCTGACAGACAATGTAAATTCAGGAGGATTCACTTCTGCATGGTTTATACCTTCCAGTTCCAGTTCAACCTACACCAGGTAGAGCAAAACCAATATGTCACTTATATATCTGGTCACCACCCTTTTGGATGTCCAATAGCGAGACATCAATAACAAAAGTCGAAAAGGTGGAGTGGGAGGGTGGATCAATAGGTCTAGTCTACTGTAGGGTAAAAGTTGCAGTGGGTAGAGCTAGTGTTAAAAGCTTCGATATGAGGGAGTGCTATCCCCTGCATGTTTTGACTGGAGAGGAAGGACAAGAGTTGGCGTTCCCTTCTTCCTAGGTGACATGACTGAGATAGCCCGCTATCCCTCCTCATTGGATCTCGACAGGAGGCAGGCCCTACTTCAACCTTACCATAATGAATATCCTGTCATACTGGAAAGTAAAAAGGTTCTATTAGGACTAAGTACAGTGACAGGTTTTCTCACCTGCTTATTCAAAATGGAAAAATGTAAATAAAGATAATATCAACATACCTGGTTGCTTAGCCTCTGAACCACTCACAATTCCTAAAAACTACTACTAGTGTGTGGCATTTGAACCACATGAAGCTGTACTGTACTGGTATGAAGGAATAATATGGTAAACTCTCTTATAACAAACTTACATACCATCTTTTTGAATATTTTCGTTACAACGGTAACAGAAAATAAGTCTAAAATTGGAAAGATTTTGAGTGCCTTATTCGAATTGGCATAATACAACAGTTTTTGTATGGAAGGAAAACACTATACAAATAAATTTAACCTGGACAATAACAAATACAAAGGTAACAACATTGGATATATCTTTGACAATGAACACTAGGAATACCCTCAGTCCCACATGGTGAGCGATATTTTAGGCTCATGATGGTAGCCTCTGATCAATATGGCTTGAAGATCAATATTTGATTCAGATCTCAAGTTCCTCTCTCAACTTCTCTTTATCAACAGATTTAAATACAGACGTTAAGAACTGTGCAAAATTTGAGCACATCCCAGAGTGGCTTTACTTTAAAAACTGCCATCTACATTGACAGATGAGGGGAAGGGAGAGTCCTCCCAAAATTAGTTAATAAATTTTGAGAAGTTGGTTCGTTTAAAATTCAAGCCACTTTCAACATTTTTAGAATGCTGGCTTCTGCAGCAATTCAGGTTAACTTTTCCACTTGTCTCAGACCAGAATACACTGCATGGCCATTCAAACGTAAAACAAAATTAAAACGTAACTTTTATATATTTTAAATAGAAATTCAGTAGTATAACCTGTATTCAGTGGCATATATTTTGTACTTGCATATTGTAAAATTCACGTGTTATATACTATTTACGTTAGGTCATAAAAGAAAGTCTAACCTTACATTTTATATGATACCGTACATAATTTATATAAATATATATATATATCTTATTTTCTACAAAATATTTCCAAAAATATAAAATTATTACAGTAAGTTTTAAACCAAATCTCTCTTCCTCTCTCTTATGTGTGTGTGTGTGTGTGTGTGTGTGTGTGTGTGTGTGTGTGTGTGTGTGTTTTTATTTGCTTTTTTAACATATTAGTCTTAATTTTAATTTTTTTCTTCGCATCCTCATAGGTCACAGCTGTAGTGAGTATCTCATCAAAGAGAATAATAAAGCTGAGAACTGAACAGTAGTAGGTAATAATAAAAGTGCTGAGATCTAAGTGAAATAAATTTTAACAAGTGCTAACCTCAATTTAGATATTGTTAGGTTCCTTAGACCTTGTGGCTATCATTTCTCCAATTCTTTCGATGAATTTTTCCACCCATCTCATATGAAAACAAGAAAAGAAAATAAATACAATACTGCATTAGAATTTAAAAAACTTCATTTTATACTTACATGTGTGTGTGTGTGTGTGTGCAGAATGAAGTTTTTTAAATTCTAATTCTAACGCAATATTGTCTTTATTATATATATATATATCTATGAACATTTATTTTCACTTTTTATGAACAAGTCAATAAACCAAAACTATATATGTAAATTATTATATAGTTGGTAAATCTTTAATTGTATGATGGTATGTCATTATGAGTAAGAGCAGTACAACTTTTAAAGCTATTTTAATTGTGTTGGTAATATAATAGTAACACTATTCCGTATACTTAAAACTTTATATTTTTAGGATAATTTTATAAATTTAAGTTAAGTTTTTGAAGTGAGAGAAGATAATAGTTATGAGAGCTAAAATCCAGTGCTGTGTAAAATAGAATTATCAGACAAGATGACCAGTTTCCAGCAGTGACATTGCAAAATCAGTTTAAACTTAACTCAATGACAATGAAAACTAAGAATCACTTAAACAACTGTTTGTCTTCTAAAAGGTACTCATAATGTTAGATTACCCACCAGCCAAAAAAGAAAGTTTCACGGCTAATATTTTAGCACCCAAATAAAAGTTTATTGAAACTTCAAAAAAGTACAATAAAACCAAACAGAAAATCTCTGGTTTTTTAAAACTACACACTTTTAAGTGTCTTTAGCAGGAATGAAAGAATCTCTGAACCTTTCTTTGGTAATTTATGTAACTTTTTCAGTATATAATATTTTCTCAATAATATGTTTGAACCAATTTAGGCAAAAATTTAAAAGAAACATGATTATTTTCTTATAGTATACCATTTTTGACATAAGTCAAAATGAATTTTTGTAAAGCTGGGCTATGAGTTGGGCTAAGAATTCAAAAAACCTTCATGGCAAACAAGGGGTGTAAGTGCAGTATTTCTTATCACTTATAATTAATAACTAAGAATATTTAAAAATTTCACACTTTCTGTCGGACTTCAATTTTAAACCAATATTTCTCGAAACTAGGTTTTTACCCCTCTAAAACCAACCATTGGACACATGTTTTGAAATGTATTAAAATTTTACTACAATAAATGGACGTTTTGATTACAATAGTTGCAATTATCACTTGAAAATAAATTATATCGCTATTGACAAATAAACATCAAAGTACCATAAAAACAATTGGGCTTGCAAACTCTGTTTATCTAAAACCATAACAATAACTGCACTGTAACCTCTGTCATGAACCTGTCTGTTCTGGTACACTAATATGACTCACAAGGATGGTTGTTAGTGTCCATCTCCCTCCACACAAATTCTGCAAGGCAGTCTGTATCTGTCAGTATGTTAGTATTAAGAACAAAATTTGTCTTATTTATATTTGAATGATCTTCATTTTAGTAAAAATAGTTACCAGTAAATAGTAATCTTATAATGATACTAAGTAAATTAAATTTACTCTAATTAATATAAATTAAATTATATAATTTGGTAGGAACAGCTAGTAAAAGATCAACTTGATGTGTCATTTTCTTACTTATAAAGATAGTTTTTTAGTGTAATTAATTATTTTAGAAGGTATATACAAACACAGAATCACTTATGTCACTTCCTTGATCACTTGGTTAGAACCACAAGCAACTCACTTTTTCAATAGTAGCACTGAATGCAGTGACGGCAACCAACGAGAAGGCACTGACTAGCTGAGCCGACACTCAAATAGTTTTATTGGTCGACCTCTCCCTCCACATTACCATGGAATGGCGTACACCAGAGCTCTCCACAGGAAGTTCTTTCTGCCAAAATCTATTGTCTTCAATTCAGTATAGTCAGATAATTATCCAACTTACTATGATACAGTGTAGCTTATTAATATGAAAAGGTTAATGAACTATCTTCAAGCAATGTTTACTTTCCGACAATGGCTTAAAATACCAGTATTTACATACAGCAATTCATTGTATTTTGGGCTGATTTCATAAGTTTATTTGTCTCTACAAACTCAACATTAAAATATTTAAGTTAGAAACATGAAAATATGGTTTTGGTTAAATGACACTATGAGAAAATTGCATATCTTGCACTTATAGTCAAGGTATGCATTTTAATACAAGAGGGAAGAATTAATTGGCTTGCTAGCAATATTAGCATGCAATCAATAGCTACACCTTTAGATGAACTACAGTGGAGATCAAGAACCAGTAGCCAACAAAACTCTGTACAATACATTCTATGTTGTTTTGTGATATATAAATAGCATTTAAATTAAACAAGAACCACCCTAACATAGGAAGATTCACATCCATTTTTAGATTTAAAAAGTTGTAAGTTATTCTTGACCTCTGTCAGCAACTAGCTTCCTTCCTAAAACTAAACTATCATGACACTTAGGAGAGCTGATGACAATATGACCTAAGGCGTTGTGGTCTTTGTGTCCAAATGACACATTATGCAGTTTTCAAACCTGCCTCAACCCGAGAGCTTTGTACTAGTCCTCTCCAACTTATCATGTACAGATCCTCTCCCCTAGTTTGCTTGTTAATTACTTGACAATGTGCTTTATGTTAATATAATATGGGACTAATACACCAAAAACCGTATCTCCTAAACTTAAAGGTAGGATTATTATAATGACAGTGGATTATTTAAATGATACAGGATTGCAGACATTTTCCATTGTTATCATTTTACAAAATAGAACAATATACTACAGTACAACTACTTGACAATGCGCTTCATTTTAACATAACAAGGGACTTCAATCATTCGTTATCATCTTTGCTCTTTATACATATGAAAATTAATGTTATTACTAATATCAATGATTTAAAGTGGAATACAAATCTAAATTTTGAAATTACTGAAGGTTAAATTGCAAGTTCAATTTGCTCAAATTTCAAAGTCCTTGTTGAGGGGACAATTCAATTTGAATGGCCCAGTCAAAAATGACAACCTTTATTAAGTTTAGGAACACTGAATACTAAAATAGGTATATTACATCAGACATACGTAAATGTATGGTACCACATAACTGGCACGGCCTGTGTCCTGATCATTATCAGGTTTACAAAATAATGATACTTTAAAGCGACTTTTACTATGATCAACTGAATCAAAAGTTTGTCATTATCCCTCTCACTCTCTCTCTCTCCCACAAAGTACTAATCGAGATGTACCAGCAATCGTTACAATTTTCTTATGAAACTTATGGAAGATTAGGTATCACTGACTTCACCAACATCCCTAATTTCCAACTTAATTGTGAAATTAGAGAACATCCGTTACACCAACAACTCTGATCTATGAGTAAGATAATGTTGAGAATATACAAATAATCCTATCTTGCCAACTTAATGCTGGCATTAGGAAACTTCAGCTATACCAAAAACTCTGCCTCTAAGTATTCTAATAACTTTATGTAACCAACTTAATAGAAAGTCTAATGCACTGACAACAGATGATTTGAAAAGATAACAAGACTTCATACATTTTCCATCGTTAGTAGGTTACAAAAAACACTACAAGTAGTGTTATATTTTTGTGAAATATAACAATACAAATCTCCAAAATTCTGTTATCCTAAATGGTGGGATTGGGAAACATTAGCTTCACAAACTATGCTGTCAACAGTGTATTATTGGGAATAAATCATCTATCCTGTCTTCCAATTTGTTTGGGATTGTATTGATGGGATTGAGTAGCTTTAATCAGTAACTTTATCTCACCAGCCTCAAGGAATATTAACCCATTTTACTAATTGTGGCCCTTTATGATCTCTCGTTCAGCTCAAATGAAATCTCACAGTTAACTAACCTACGAGATCGCTGGGCCAAGAATAGTGGTTGGCTCTGTTCAAAATCTCCACATAGCATTTTCGTAACCATGTACATCACTCTAATTAGTATTTAAAGGGCAGTATTTGCATTTCAGCCTTTTAAATGACCTTTCGATGGACTGCAAGGCTCATCCCGCATGTCAAACCTTGGGTGGAATGGTGGCATGGTGAGGTGGACTACTACCTCACCCAATTCCTAAGTGGAAATGGATACTTCCAGGCTTTCCCATTACGTAGGGGTAAAACCGGGCCACCGGACTGCATTATTGCCTGGGCGTTCCCGACAATGCTGAACACAGTTTCTTCCGCTTCTCGCGTTAGGAAAGGCCCCACCAAGAGGCAACACGCACTACTGGTGCTCTATCGGTATGCTTTGTTTGCTAAGTGATGCTGGAGGATCAGGAACACTAGGCCTGTTTGTCGTACTTTGTCCAGGACATCCTCCGCGCAAAGAAGGTTCATCTGGAACGTCATGCGATCTAGACCTTAGTTCTTCGAAGGCCAGATCGGCGTAAGCCCTGAGGGCTTAGGTTAAAATCAGACCTAACCTTAAGTAATTTGATAAACGGTTTCCAGGTTATGATCCTGAAGTATACAGGAGGTTTATAGTGGGTATTTCATGTCTTATGTGAGCGTCGCAGACAACAGGCTGGCCACCTGTGTGCATAGATGCATTTTCCTGCATCTCCCTAAAAAAAATGACTTGGATTTAAACACAACTCAACACTTATAACGTTTACCAGCTTTAAGTTCAAAGTTATTGTATTAGTTTATTATTCTTTTGAAGATGTACAAAGAAGTATATAAAGCTTCCATTTTACCTAATTTAAAAGTAATTTTATTTTCAATATAAAAATACAATCAGTCGAGTTAAGGGACAGGATGTCTGCTGGAAGTATCTGAGCCAGCACATACAACAGCCATGTGCCCAAAATGGACCCACAAGCTAAGAGGAAAATCAGATAATTTCATAATTCAATAAATTAATAGCTTTTACTATAGCAGCTACAATGGCATTGGCATCTGGATAAAAACCCTAAACAATATTTGCTATGCTATGTGCTGCAAATAGTATTTTAATGTCTTATTTGGCCAAGAAAAAACAGCACTTCCAAACCCCATAGGAAAAATTATAAAATACCCTGACAAGGATATAAATCTATTTCATGAAATTTGAGTTTCAATAACTTGTATAAAAACTGTTCTATTAATTTAGGAGTAATAAATTTGCATCAGTTATTTCTACAAAACTTTAAGACCAAACAAAATTCAGATTGGTTTAATGGGACTGGGAACGTGGTGCAGAGGGTGAGCTCACATATCTAATCATGTCACTTTGAAACTATGTCAAATACCCAGTTGTAATTTAGACTCTTTTTTTAATTATTGGCTTAGAACCACTAATTTTTTTCATTATAAACATAATAATGAATATCATAGAAATCTTTAGAAATAAAGTTAGATATTAACTAAATCTGGCTTTATTTATTGCCTGCTTGGTTGATGCACCTTGTTGTGTTATTCTTGGGAACTTTCATTACACCTACAACCTCTGATTCTGTGGTATTCCCAGCAATATTTATAAAGTTACTTTAATTATAGGTTTTTATTTTTATTTATTAATTTTTTTTAAGCTAAGATTCTTGTAACGTATAAGGTTAATTAATATATTTATGTTTAGTTATACATGTATATGTATGTTAGTTTAATTTTTTACGAGGTTAAGTGGTAGAGAGGACTTTATAGTCCTAACTTCGCCTCCAATAAAGACATTTTTCATTTCATTTCAATAGCCGCCACTTATATATAAAATAGGGGGTAGTAAAAATGTTGGTTAGTTTATATTATCTATCACAACATAGCAAGTAAGGACATAGCTCCATGAACTCTAAACACTTATACTGCTAGTCTTTACTGAGTGATCTTGACTAGTCATTACAAGCAGCATGCACTACAACATCTGCCAGTCATAGTGTCAATTTATTGTACATTGACTGTATAGCTATATAGTATAGTAATTATAGTACATATAGTTAACACCTTCACTGGTGGTCTATTCTGAGAGATCTTGACTACACATAACAGCTTACACTATGGCGTAGACGAGAATACAATAATAGGAAACAAATTTTGTTAATCACGGCTTCTAGTAACCCCATATCTCCATAAAGTGAACTTTCTGGCTGACTATGACAGTTGTAACAAGACAGTAAAGGTGGCTGGCGAAGTGACAACACACTAAGACACTGAATTGAAGGATTGAATCAATTGCGATATATCAATAAAGACTTGGAACTGGACATTAGTGAGGTGAATAGAATGTTGAATAAATAATGTAGTAATGATAGTTTGTTATAGCATAAGTAGCCATTTTAGTGTGAATATAATACATAAGTTATACGACTGCCTCATTTTAGTATTCCACAGGAATAATAGTGTTAGAGAGCCAGACTGGTCCCATCCAGAACGAATGTATTAAAAATTGTGTGAGCAAGATATTGTGGAGAGTATTCCTAGTAGCTCACTTAATCAAAGCAGTATTTTTTTAAACAATAATAACCTTTTATGTGTGTACAAAATTAAACTGCTTTTTATATGTGAGGGCATGAAACAGTGCAACACCTCATTCTATGCTGTTTGTATGACTATAAACCATTGATTATTCAACAATAACAGTACAGGGTTAGTACTCACCTATTGGTTGCAGCTGGGTGATAAATTATGTAAATTATTAATTTTATTAATAAATATTTATTTTTTCTGTAAATTAAGATATTAAATTGCGATCTTCATATTATACAAGGTCGCTGCAACTGAGGTAGTCCCATCCTGGTCTCGTCAAGCTTAGTGAATCGGACTTCTACTGTACAATCGTGTAATTACCTGGCACAAATTAAACTTATTTTAAACACAGTCTCCATCAGAAGTACTGCAAGTAGCAAACCTCATAAGAGTAAAGAGACTAATCCTTTTATCTCAATTTACACCACTCTACAACTATTCTGTCTATAACCAATTCACTTTACACTATATCTAATGTACTATGATTAAAATTGTGTTTTACTGAATTCTGCCTGAACTGCAGTAGCTATGATGATCAATGACAATCCATGACAGGTTTTAATCTTGTTGGGTCTCATAAAACAAATATAAATTTCTCCTATTGTTTGTATCGGACTGCTCGCTATATTTCTATTTTATACTTCAGATAATCCAAATACTATAGAATTGCATGAAACAACGCACTATTAACTACGCTACACGGGAAAAATACTTTCGTGGTACTTCATTGAATTGGCTTGTATTGTTGGCTGCTCACAAATCATACAAGTAGCCCAATATCTCTTACACATTTCAATATAAGATTCTAAAATTTTATTTGGATATTAGAAAACGACTTAATAAAAAATGAGATCATTAAAAGGGGCTCATATTTTTCCATAAAATATATAGAATTCACTATAATTCTAAAATGTGTTGAACTGTTTAGTTTCTAAATATAATACAAAAGTAAAATATCTCTATATATTGTTATAGTTGGAAATAATACTAATTAACTATAATTTCTTTTTATATATTAAATATTGTCATTAAACAATTCTTGACTGTAGTAATTTATGAAGAACCTAGCATTTTATTTTTGGATTAAATATGCTTTGGCAACACTAGCCAATAAAAAAGAATGTGTGGCTTCAAAAGCGTTTAAGATGGAAATAAAGATAGCTGGTAGTACTCTAGGTAGTACTGAGGCTGATAACCTCACAGATATTAAATGCCTTTAGATAGGTAGAGTACAAATTAGTAATACTCCTTTTCCATTAACATTAGTAACAATAAGTAGTATTGATGTTCAAGAACATAATGTTCTAAATCACATAAACATAGTACTGACATTCCAGAACATGCATATTTTGACATTTCTATGAAAGGTTTCTATAATTGAATCGTTTATTTCAGAAAGGGCACAAATCACATTTTTTTCAAATATGGTTTTTTTGCAGAAATAGTTTCTTTGGGTGTTAGGACACATTTACTGTTAAAAGGTCACATCTCTAACTGTATTCCATTTGTTACTATGGCAATCTGAAAAACTAGATTTATTTGTGAAAGGGCACATATCCTGGACATGTGCCCTTTCTACAGCAAACAGACTACACTAGACAGATGCGCATGCTTGGAGCAACAGTTGCCTGCACTGAGTTTGCTTTGCTTGGTCTAACCTCAAATGTTTGTTATATTGTTCAGACGATTTGGTGAAAGCATCTTTGTTAGTCTTTCGTGTATTTATTTACAATATTAGCAGAAAGAAATGATGGAAAGTGACACTGACCAAGGTCTAGAAATTCCATTAAGTAAGAAGAGGAAATGGGGAGTTCACAACAATGATAAGTACAAACGTAATATTATTAAGAAGGCTCGGTTATCTGGAGAGCCTTATAGAAACTACAAAGGAGCTGAAGTTCCTGGAAAAGGTCCTGGGAAAAAAAAAACAGTTGTGAGTAAGTTGTTTTAATTATATTAATTAGGATTACATAATTTTTAAATCATACACAGAAAAAGGCCTACACTAATCAGTCTGACAAGAGTCCAGAAATTTATTACTGACTTTATCAATAGTAAAGCTTACAAAACTTAACCTATAAACATTAAGCCATAAAAATGAATCATGTTATTGAACTTTAACGCTAAAATATATCTTTATCGTTTTAAATAAATCCCAGGTTGTACAATAACTTGTGGGTTGTATAATCAGTGATATGTACAACAATTACTTGTAAGGTATTGCTGTATAAATATTTAATAACAATACTGACAGTTTTAGTACAAATGTTTTTTTTTTCAGGTGCCACAGAAATTGTTTGGATAAAATACCTAAGATGATCAAGTACAAATGTTTTTTGGAGTTGTACAGCATAGATAACAAAAAATCAACAAGATTCGTTTCTGCAAGGACTTATGGAAATTAAAGCAATTAAAAGGTCTCGAACCAAAGCCAAGGTATTCCCGCTGAAAAAACAAAAGGTAAGAGGCATACAGTTTCTTATCATTTATCATACAAAGGAGAAAATATTGCCGTTTGTAAAAATGCAATCATAGCATTGTACTCTGTCACCAGCAAACGACTTAGAAGGATTTCAGACTTTACTAAGTGTAGGAAAATCACCAAAGGACAAACGTGGCAAAAAACCCTAAGGTAAATGTTGTGCCTCCAGAAATATGTCAGAAGCTAAAAGAATCACATTGAGTGCTTTCCAACCAAAGTGTCTCACTACACAGGAAAGCCTATAAACTTATCTTTCTGCTGAGCTGAGCATTAAAATCATGCACAAAATGTTCACACAAATAAATCCAGAATTGAAACGTTAAGTACAGTACATACTATACTTATTATAAAGAAAACTACAACTTCAGATTTGGTAGGCCACAGAAAGATGTGTGCGGTTTATGTGAGGAGCTTACTACCAAAATCAAAAAGCAATACGCTAAACGATAATGCAAAAAGAGTAGCGGCAGCGGAAAAAATAGTACACTTGAGACGTGGAAAAAAATTCTATTCTGCTTTAGAATTTGTTACAAAAAAGTGTGAAGTGAAGATGAGCCAGACACATATGGTAATTTGTGTTGACTATATGCAGAATCTACCCTTTACCTAATTATCCCAGTACAAGAGATATTTTTACTACCGCCAACTCTGGGTTAACTGCTTTTGTGTCTATGACTTGAAAACAAAAAAAGAGCACAACGTATCTCTATCATGAGGGGATCGCTAAAAAGGGGAGGAAATGAAGTGTGTCTTCCTTTATTTTTGATTTTATAAACAAACATGTACCCGAAACGGCACGAGAGATTCATGTTTTCTCTGATGCGTGTACAGGCCAAAATAGAAACCACACGGTATTGAGGGCCTTGTTATCAATATCCCACAACAGAAAAAATACCTGTAAAACAATACTTTCCCGTAAGAGGCCACAGTTTTCTTGCCGTGTGACAGGTCTCTGATGCGAGTACAGGCCAAAATAGAAACCACACGGTATTTGAGGGCCTTGTTATCAATATCCCAAAACCAGAAAAATTATCTGTAAAACAATACTTTCCCGTAAGAGGCCACAGTTTCTTGCCGCTGGTGACAGGTCTTTTGGGGTTATTAAAAGAGCAATAAAAAAACCAAGACAGAGTATATACACCCGAACAATATGAAACTTTGATAAAAGATGGCCACAAAAGGGAAAATTGAAACTGTAATGTTAAAAGACAGTAGCATTATCTTGGATTTTGATCAGTGGTGGCCTAAATACTTTAAAAAGTATGTAAATTCAACAGAAACCATGACTATGAAAAACAAAGATAGAAAAAAAAAGCTGAAAATATCTGAACTATACTATCTAGAAATGAATGAAGGTACTGTAAAAGGGAAGTGAAACAATCAATGGATTGGTAAGCAGCACATTTCCTCTCATGAAACCTAATGTTGTACATATACCATTACCCATCAGAGCGAGCTTACCACGGAAAGAACCTAATTAATGAAAAAAAGATTGAGGACATAAAAAAAGTTCAAAAATACATACCAGAAGAAGCAAATCATTCTACGACACTATCATAGCTTGGCCAACTACACGTCAAGATGACCTGGATTAAACTAATAATGGAAAAATTAAGTCCTTTTTAACAGTTAGACACACTGTTTTATCTATTTAGCAAATTAAAACATTAAATTGATTGTGTAATATGTGTTTATATGATCATTTTCCCTGTTTTTAATGGAGAAGAAAGGGCACGTATCCAAAACTAAAAAAAATTGTAGAGGCTACAATTAAAAAATTAAATATGTGAAATTTGTGTGGAATATGTATTTCAGTATACTTCTTCAGATAATCTATTAAAAATTCACAATAAACTCGGTTTCTTTAATACAAACGGTTTTTTTATTGCTGGTGTAAAATTAGAAAAACTGTGACATGTGCCCTTTCTGAAATAAACGATTCAATTTCTTTGTTGATTATTTCTGTATGTGTTTTTTTATAAGAACGTAAATATTAGATAACAAAACTAAACAATTTAGCTTTTAGAATAAATTTTAAAATAGTACAATGAGGATGTGAAACTTTGGGCTAATTTTTCTGCTGGCTCTAGGGCTTGTAAGAAAGTAATAGTTCTTAATCTATTACGACTGCGCACAGATTTCAGTGTTGAAAATGTTAGCTGAAAATATTGTATAGGTCCACATTCAAAATAGCTACTATAGATACTTTTCGTCTAAAAATAAAACAATGATTTCTTATTTTGGGTATTTTTTTGGTTCCTATACCTTTATTCTTATGAACACAGGTAATGTTCTCTGAAAGGTTAAACCTAATTTATGATTCTAGCATTTTGAAATATTATTCAACCATTATTATGCCAAGTAAACTGTACAATTCCAGCCAGAAACACAACCACGGGCGCGATATTAAAATGAGGCCATGGAATGAACTTTGCATAGCAATGATTAAGCATCCATTTGAAAAGTACACTTCAACAGCGAACACATGCTCCACCTATGAACATTCCATGAAACAAACTGACTGTATCAAAAATCTTATGACCTGCTCTCTAGAATGTGCCTACCCCAACCCTTATTGGAAAAACAATCGCTTCATGGCGCCTAATTCAAATAAGCAAGTTCCTCTGTCCCAACCTGTTTGATACAACTCTAGCTACAGAATACATTGTTAACACATTCACTGTGACATAAGTCATGTACCGAATTTAGGATAGCCTGAATACTAGTAATGTATGTTCACTACAGTCAGTACGTCCAACTATGATACATCTTTAGCTACAGAATGTTAACACCTTCCTGGGACTCAAGTAATGTACCGACTTTAGAACAGCCGGAATAATAGTAATGTGCGTCCACTGTAGTCAATGTGTTAAACCTCAAACACTTATTGTTTAATGCATTATTTTTTATAAGTAAGTACTTTTAAGGCATATATTTGAGTTTCAACATTTCATGGATACATGTATAGCATTGTCAAACTAACAGGTAAACAACAGTTGTTATGTTAACTGAAAAACACATGTACAATTTTTAGGGCCAATGGTGTTATAATATTTAAAGCTCTCCAGAAAATGTGATCTGTCGGTGAACAACAAAGAGACTGCATTAAAAAATATAGAAAATCAACGAGGGAAGATGAATGAAAAATGGTTTAACTGAATTAGAGGCAAAGAGTGTATGTTAATTAACATTCACAACGAAGGCCCTGACCCTGACTTGACATGCTGCATTGTCTCAGCTTTCCCATTAGGCAATCAAACAGTGGGGCACTTCTTCCTGTCCCACCTGCCTTCTTTTCATATGTTTTGGTAAGTATTTATAATTTTTCTTTAACCATGAGATTCATTACATTGTAAAAGAAAATAACTAATAATTTTAGCACAGTAAACATTCATTGTTAAGTATTAGGGTTGTATTTAGGCAAAATTCTATAATTTCACAATCTCAAAAATTAAAATGAAGCAAGCCCAATTTAAAATATTGAAAACATTGGGCTGAATCTCAAGATCACAAATAAAGTATTCAAGGAAAAACTAATTTTACTAATTTTTAATTGCACTGAAAATTAATAAACTAATTATTAAATACTTATATTAGTACTAAAACTTTGTAGAGCCCAGACAAGTGTTCACCGCTTCTTTCATGGTTCACTGCTACATCTAAAACTCAGAAAATTATCATTTCCTCTATCTCTGCAATTAAATACTCTAGTATTTCCACATTATCCCGATTCAAATCAATATTTCTTCAGCATTATATCTCACAGGTACATTTGCATACAATATCAGGTAATCGTAATGCTTAAGTTTACACGGCCACCCTCATGGCTGTCGTTTATTTCGGTTCAAATCATGTCAAAAAACTACTAACACAATTAGAAACAGAGGTTTTAATTGTAACAATTCCTGTTATAAAAAGAAGTTACAGGTTTCTTGAGAAACCTTCTCAACAGTTCATTCTCATGATATAAATGGTTTCTAACAAACTGTATCAATCATGGTGTCCTCATATGTGATAGACTCCATCCTCTGAATAAAACTGATTTGATAAAAAAAAGGCTGTATGGAGAAACAAACTTTTCAATCCAAAATGTCTCTATTTAATTAGTACACATTGTGTGTACTGAACAATGTCGTTATGTTAGCTTGCAAGTAAAGCAATACTCCACATTACACTCCATTTAATTCAATAAAGTATAAATCTAACGTTAAAGTCTTCTGGTTCACAATGAGTTGAATCATTGCTCACACAATTAAATTCTAGAGACATTTCTGTCTCGTTATTAAGAGCGATCTTCAGTCAACAAATGTTCAACTGAAACTGTCAATAATTTGTGTAAGCAATGTTTCAACACAATGTGAACAGAAAGAAAACTTTAATGTTAGTTATGATGCTAGGCCCTGTAAGCCAGTGATATCAAATTAAACCACTAACTTTAACTATTTTATGCAAAGCCCAAAAAAGCCTGTGCAAGCCAGATAGAGAAAGGATGCGTTGGAGGAATAACAACCTGAAAAATAACCAGGGGTCTTCTGGCTCCGGAAGATAGTACCCTGTAAGAGCCACTTGCCAGGATAACGGTGGTCCTCAAAGTCCCTTCTGGCAGGAAAAGTGGAAAGGAGGGACTTTGGTATTGCTGAATTGGCAGAAGAGGCAACCCAACTTCCCTGTTGGGCTAGTTCAACAGGGCTCACCTGGGGTACCGGATATGGGTAGAAACCCAGAAAAAAACCAACATGGCAGGTTATCAAGGATCTAGCCTTATGGTCCAGAAAGTCTGATCTCCAGTACTGGCGGCTGATGGGGTTGAGCAAGCAGGCTCTGGGTCATCGTCATCCGGTGACTGTAATGTCTTGGAGAAGGAACACTTGGCCTCCTTGGCAGATAATATATCAAGTGAAGAAAAGGACAGTGTAGTTTTGATGGAGACCACCATCCAGAGTCGGAAAACTCCTGAAAATTTAGAAAACGAAGCTGCTTACAGAGCATGGAAAGAGAGTGACGAGTTTGAGAAGACACTTCTATTACAGCATATCCAAATATACTAGTATTGGAAGATCCTCACCTAAAGACTGGTCCCATTCACTAGACAGACTAGACCTTTCCACACCATCAAGTCAAAAGGAAAGCAGAAGGCTCCCCTCGAAACAGTGGTGAGATGATGAGGGAAATAGAATATCAAAGAAGATAGGAGATCTTCAAGCCTTAATTCAGAACAACCCTAAGACAAAGACAGAGATTAAGACATCTGGAGAAGACCTGAAAGATTGGCTGTGACTCTGAATCAACTTGCAGTGGAGGTCAAGGAGATAAAATTAGGAAAGCCAACAGACAAACAAAGCAGAGCAAGACTTGTTGAGAGCAAAACTGTAGCAACTCAGACAATAATAGCAACTCCCAGCATGACAGGGGAGATAGCACATGATCTAGAACAGGTGTGCAGGGTCTCGAGATCCCAAGTGCCTGAACTCAAAAACCGTATAATTGCAGAAGGAGAGTATGGAGGGAATGGAACCCCCTACTGAAGATTTAAAAAACGAAGCTGCTTACAGAGCATGGAAAGAGAGTGACGAGTTTGAGGGAATGGAACCCCCTACTGAACATACAAGAATCCTTTTTGACTGTTTGCGTTTTGTGGTCTTAGTGCAAAACAAAGTTGGCTTCCAGGACGAAGAAGTAATCAATCTTCTTTCAAGGACTAGAAGCATGGTAGAAACAAAATCTATTGGCAGCATGAACATAACTCAACGTCTATATACTGAACGTTGCTCAGAGGGATTCACAAGTAAAATAAAATTATGGAGAATAGCAGAAATAGAAACTCTGAGCGATCATAGCAATTCCTGAAGAGATGGATCATGATAGACCGCACAAAATTGTACAACGCTGCTTCATTGAGGCTGGAATCCAGCTAGATTTCTGCTTGGGTAGGAAAAGAAGGAAATCACTAGAAACAAACCCATCAACGGATACAGAAGGCAACAGACAAGGAGGAGCACCCCATGGTAACACCTCAGAAAAATTGCCATCAAAAGTGGACAATAAAGCAACTCCAAGCAGAAAAGATGAAGTGAGTATTGCTGGCAAGGAAGGGCAGTCATATTTTGATATACTAAAAACCTTTAAGAGAGAGCTGGTTCCAGCTAAGTTCAACATGTAGACATTATCACTGCAAAAACAAGGAAAGATTACCTGCTCATTAAGGTGAAAGGGAAGAACAGGGCAACAGATTCACTTTGTAAAACTGTAAGAGGAAAGATTCCAGACTTAAGAATTCACGTAAAAAAAGAAAGAAAGGCAGTTTTACACATCAGCGACCTTGAGGGCTAGACAACTAAGGAGGATGTAAAACAAGAAGTCCAGTCTATACTAGGAATGGAAAACAAAGATGAAATTGCTGTCAAGTTTCTATGGCCGGCTTACAATGGTACCAAGAAGGCAACACTGAAAATCAGACTGGAGGTAGCTAGAAGACTGGATAAAGAAAAAAAGGATCCGTATTGGTTAGGTGTTTTGTCAGGTGAAGAGCAGAGAGGAAAACCAACGTTGCTGGGAAGTAGGGCACTTGGCAGGAAAGTGCAAGGGACCCGATAAGACAAATGTTTGTTTCAACTGTGGAGAGGAAGGACAAAAAAAGGCGGCTTGTAGGATGACAGGAAAAAAAGAAGATATGGCGGATGCATCAACAGTAAATGTACAAGATACTCCAACTAAACGTCAATAGGAGTAAAGCTGCTCATGACCTGCTATGTACAGACAATCCGTCAGGGGCAGATATTTTAATTGTAAGCGAACCAAATCGGTTATATTGTTTCAAAGGGAAATTGTAAAACTGACTGAGAAGGATGCTCTGCTATCTTGCTTCAGACCAGTGGGAAGGCCATTCTCAAGGGTGGAGCAGGACAGGGTTTTGTCTGGATTGAGCTCTTTGAACTGCGGATCTTTAGTTACTCACCTAACAGACTTAAAGAAGAAACAGAGGAAGCCCTGGATGACTTGGCCGATTGTATAAGGAGCAGCAGTAAAGCAGTCTTAGTGGCTGAAGACTTAAATGCTGTCACCAGATTGGAGAGAGTCACGCGAGGATGCCAGAGGGCGTTACTTGCTGGACTATGCTGCTGCTTTGGGATTGTCTTGTCTAAACAGAAGCAACCTTCTTACTTTTGTAAGAGGAAACTCAATGTCTATACTTGACCTAACATTTTGCTCAGAGGGATTCATAAGTAAAATGAAGTCATGTAGAGTAGCAGAAATAGAAACTCTGAGCGATCATAAATGCATAGAAATAATGGTGAAAGGTGCATCTACAAGGGATGCCCCACAAGCTAAGGGCTAGACTGTAAATACTGCAGGATTAGAGCGACTCAAAAATGTTCTGAATCAAACACTTGGAAGCAGTATTTAAACTCCAGAGGCTATAGCTTTGACTGAGGCTATAGTTACGGCATGAAATTCAAGCCTTCAGACTAAGAAGTAGAATACTAAAATTATAACCGGCTTATTGATAGACCTGGGATATAGCAGACCTATGAAGAAGCTGTTTGAAAGCAAGAAGGTTTCTTACTAGGGAGAATCGATGCTCAAGAGGATATTAAGCAAGAGCTGGCTCAGGTTAGATGATTGTTGGAAAGGGAAATCTTAAAATCAATGCGGGATAGGTAGAAGGAGCTGTGTGATGAAATGGGTGAGAACCCATAGAGCAAATGAAACTCGGGTGAAGACTTCCCATCCTACTAGATTAGTTGTTGAAGCGAGTGGTGGACACTTTGTTCCCAAAGCATCCTGCTGTGGGCTCCAAAGAAATAGCTGCAACAGAAATCCCAGCCTTCACTGTAAACTAGTAGGAGACAGCAAGTAGGAAGCTGAAATGAGAAAAGAGTCCAGGACCAGACAGAATCCCTCCAGAGGTTGTTAAAGTTAAGGAGTTAAGCCAGACGTTATTCTACGGGTCATGCATGATTCATGCCCTTATTAATGAGAAATTCCCTAAGGCATAGAAGATGGCGAACCATTTTCTTAAAAAAAAGAAGGTAAGCCAGAAGACCTGCTATCATCCTTTAAACCACTCTGTCTATTGAACTTACTAACTTACTGCTCAAAAGACTGGTAGAAGAAATAGAAGCGACAGGAGGGCTGACAGAGAACCAGTTTGGTGTCCGCAAGTGGGGCGATCTACTGCAGATGCTGCAAAAGAGGTGATGAGGTTGGAGGATTACGCTGCCAGTGGGAGACCGTGGCACATCCCGGTAGTGGTGACACTAAATATCCATAACGCTTTCAATGTCTTGTGGAGGAGTATCTTGGAATCACTTTAAAGGCGAAGAATCAGCCCGTACCTGATGCACATGATTCAGCTGTATTTGCAAGATAGATGAATCCTGGTGGCAGCAGAAAATAGCAACAATAAGTACCTGTACCAGAGGCAGAGGACGAAAAGTGAAAACTGCAAGCATTACAGAACGGTGGATACACCTGAACATATAGTGCTGGCATGCAAAGCATGGGATCGGATGCGGAGACCCTACACTCATGTTTTGGGCAACATTACTCCAGAAAATATAGTGAGAAAAATGCTACAGAGCCCAGCCAACTGGCATACACTTAAGAAGAAGGTGACATATTCTCCAGATATTAAGATTAAAGAAGAGCTTTATAGTGTAGTTAAGTAGCCCGCAGGCAACCACAAGGCTGAAGTAATGCTTCATGCGGTCCCAGTCTTGGGTAGAGTAGGGGGGGGAGGTTTTTAGTCAGAATCTGACACTACCTAGAAACACGGGCTGCTGGTGTCTTATGTAGGATTTTTCTCCTCCAAACAGGAAAAAACTATTTTATGCAATGATCAGTCAAACCAAATAAATAAAACGTTTTACATTAACAGTAATAAAACTGTCAAAAGCCAAGATTTACTAAAACTATAAAGAACCTTATCAATATAAATATTTTAGCTGTACATGTTTTTTATCTCTCCGGTTAAATTATTGTAGAACTATGCTTGTATACTGACACTTTTTGTGATAGAATGGTGGTGTGAGGGGATAACACAGTCATTCTGGTATTATATATAGTTGCGGCAGGCAAACTTGTCAAATCTGTTTCACAAAAAATATTGGTCTGTAAATACGCATTCCATATATTCATTATATGTAATGATACCTAATGTTTTGAATTTTGATTTCTACAGGTTGTGGCACCATAAACAGAAATTTTTAAAATTATAATTAAATGAATACAAGAAAATTAAACCATCCGTACTGTGTTTACATCACATTTCATGTTTTGTTATTTACTTAAAATACAAATGTAACAATTATCTAAATTTGCCCTACCAAGAATATTTTTTCAATAGAGGTTCCAGATTCTATAATGTAAGATTTTCATCAATGGATGTCCTAAGTATTTATCAGGTGTTTTTGTTTGTGTCTAAAAACTATGAAGTTTACCTTAATATAATTCATAAACAATTCCTTTAAAAAATGGTGTGGTAAAAATAAGTGCCAAAGGGAGAGAAATTCTAAGGTTTTTTTTAATAATTTGAAGAAAAGCATAATTTCCATGTAAATTATATAATATGTCACAAATAAGCAGTGAGCGCAATAAAAACTGATTGGACTCCATTTGAAGATATATGCCGTAAGGGACTGTTCCACTCTTCTCTATCTCCCCCTACCGCCAGTGTATATGTAGTCTTGATTCGGCTGTTCCGTAAGTTAATATTTTTACCCCACATCCATCAGTTCCATAAGCTGTTATCTCATTTCCAACTTTTTCTGATAAAACTTTTATACAGGCCTTAATGGTTAGTTGACAACAGCTGAAATTTAGACTATGTATGATCAGACAGTGGACTTACTGAGTGTTCTTGTCTTGAGTCTGCAGGATCTTCGTTAAAGGTTTTATCATTGAAGACAATTTGCAACATTGTTGTTTTAATGATTTACTATCTAGTCAGAAGTTTAAGCTTCACCTTTGGGTGACATGAAGGCTTCAGAAAGTGTCATACATTACCATTACTGGCGTTTTGGCTGAATTAAGAATGCTGATATTATGCACATCTGTTTGATAATAATGTCTTGAATTCAACCTCTCCATTTACGAAAATACATGGCATTCCATCAATGCTGGACTAACAATATGCTTATTGGAAACCTCAAGTTTTGTGACTGCATAGTTTTATCTTTTTCTAACAAACTATTATAATATGGTAACAGTAATATTTTAATCTTGATATGAAAATTTTACAATGTGAAAATTGAAACCATGTTTAAAGAAACAAATATAACTATGATTTGAGTGTCATAATTATTTTACTATGTTACCCCCATAACATAGCAAAAGTTGTTTTTCTTTACAAATAACACTATTGTACACTGATGTATATTTGGTTTGAATAAAGCTACTTGAAATTGAAATTAAATTGCCTGCCTGAGTTTTGTATATTTTCAAGCCTTTTGGAAATAAATTGTTCAATAACCACTAGATAATTTTAATTTTTTTGCAAAAAAATGAAGAATATAATACATATTCTTTCTGGTACAAAAACAATTTATTTTAAATATGTGTAGGTACATTTGCTTTAACTTTTTCGAAACTTTTGAGTTTCATTCAAAACTGTCCATATGTATTATTTTTTTAGCTATTTCATGAAAAAGGTCATGAAATTATAAACAACATATTGTAAAACTTTATGCACTTAGCTGCAATAATGTAAACCATAACAGAAACAAAAATCTGTTGCTATACAAACATCCAATATCAATATTGATATGATTACACCAATAACTGTAAATTCCATTGCCTTATTATTTGTTTCTACATAAAAACACCATTACAGAACAAAGTAAACAGTGCTACTAGCCAAAAACATAATTGCATGTGATAATAATAATAATAAATTCGTTTATTTGTCGTAAAACATGTTACATGCATTGACAAAGTCTAATTCAGCTACAGACTAAGTAGCATTGTCTCTAAATAATATTTAATAAGTATAATACATAAATATTATATATATAACAATATAAGACATTAATTGTCTAGTTGATAATTATACTAGTTATATTATGAGTTTATCTTAAAACAATCATTAAAAGTCTATTTTGTTAATAGAAAAAAACTCATCAATATTATATAAAGGGTTTTTTAATAGCCATTCATAAAGTTTATTTTTATAAATTTTAAGAGGGTATTTTTCTATCAAATGTTTCAATTTGTTATACACCTTCAAGCCAATTATAACATGACTATTCAAAGATTTGCTCAGTCGACAATATTCAATTAAAATGTTATTTTTGTTTCGTGTGTTATAATTATGTGTTTGTGTATGGTTTATTAAGTCCTTATTATTTAAAATGTAAACAGATAAGTCAAACAAATATAAATTAACTATTGTAAGTATTCCTTGGTTAATGAAAACAGGTTTACAATGATCAAGATATTCAGCTTTACCAACAATTCTAACAGCTTTCTTTTGAAGCACCAGTATTTCCTGAACTCTAGCACTATTTCCCCACAGTATTAATCCGTATCTCAAAATTGACTGAAAGTATCCAAAATATGCAGTCCGAACATAATTTTCACTTATGCAGCAAGATAGACGTCTCAATAAAAAAATAATTCTAGATAATTTAGTAGACAGAAAATCAATGTGAGGTCCCCATGAAAGATTATTATCAATATGAATTCCTAAAATTTTGATTACACTACTTGATTCAAAATTAAAACTATTTTCAGGAATTGATTTTAAAGTAAACAAAATGTTTTGAGTTTTAGTTTCATTCATTAAAAAACCGTTTTCTTTAAACCATATTGATGCCTTGTTTATTGTAGTGTCGGTTAATTTCTTTAGTTCATTCAGGTTATTACTACTATTGAAAAAAGTTGTGTCATCAGCGTAGAGAAGCGTATTAGCATCAACAGCCAATGTTATATCATTTATATATATATGATAAAAAGTAAGGGTCCAAGTACAGATCCCTGAGGGACACCGTACTCTATTTTGACTTCCTGTGACCAACTTCCTTTGATGTATACTTTTTGTGTTCTATTGATGAGGTATGATTTTATAAAATCAAGGGCACTTCCATGAATTCCATAATGCTTTAATTTGGCTAAAAGAGTACTGTGTTCTACACAATCAAAGGCCTTACTCAGGTCACATAAAGTGGCCTGAGCAAAGGCCTTATTTTCAAAAGTTGACAGTATATTTCGTATTAGCTTGTCAATGGCATCAATAGTGGATTTACCTCTTCTGAAACCAAATTGTGATGGACTTAAAATTTTATTTTCTTCTAAATAGTCACTTATTTGGTCATAGACCAGTAGTTCTAGTAATTTAGACAAGACTGGGATGACCGAAATTGGGCGGTAGCTACTTGGATCATTATAGGGACCTTTTTTAAAGACTGGACAAATTCTGGACACCTTCAGTTGCTCCGGAAAAATACCCTGACTCATACACATATTGAAGCAAAGTGTTAGTGGCTCAACAAAAGTATAAATCAATCTCTTTAACAGATTATTGGATATATTGTAGATGTCATTACTATCTGAATTGTTTAGTCTTTTAGCTGCATCAATTGTGTCAGATGGCTTGATTGATTTAAATGATAAAAATGATGAATTAATACAATTAGCTTTTAATGAATTTAAACTACTATTAATAAATGTACCGGTTTTCACTTTAATTTTTTTTATTGAGTCAATAAAAAAATTACTAAAATCTTCTGAAGTAATATCAGTTTGAAGCCTATGGGGTGTACTTTTACTCTTGCTTTTAATTATTTCCCATGCAGCTTTATTTTTATTGTTGCTGGTTTTAATATAATTGGTGTTGTGATTAAGTTTGGCGTTTTTAATAGATAATTTATATTCTTTTTTTAGGTGGTTAAAAAGTTGGAGAAGTTCATTCGAAGGCTCCCTAGAACTTCTGATTAAAGAGTCAAAACATAACAACTTTTCTTTCATATTCCTTAATTCACTAGTGTACCATTTATATTTAAAATTGCTTTTAGCTATAAATGATTTTTTCTTAATAACTGAGTAATAATTTATATTATTTAAAAGAATTTGAAAAAAGGACCAAAAAGATTGTTCAGCGTCAGTGAACTAAATTTCATTAATTAAATGTTCCCAGTCATAAGCATTCAAACTAGATATTAAGTTGCATATTTCTTGTTTAGGCAAGACAATTTGTAAGTACATGTTTTTTCCAATAAAACCATTTTTATCATTTGGTGCAGAAAGAGCTTGAGTATCTAGCACATTAAGGTCAGCCATTACACCATCATGATCAGAAAAGGGAAAACGAAAAATATTACAAGAGTTAACCCTATTCTGCCCACAATTGACAAAAATGTTGTCAAGGCAATTTGCACCTCGTGTGGGAGATTGATTCAGACAATAAAAATTGTACTCCCTTAATAAATTTAAAAAATATTTAACAGATGGTTTGTTTTTTGTAATATCAAATTTAATGTTCAAATCGCCTCCAATAACTATTGTATAATTGGCCCATTGAGTTAAATATAATAAAAGGTTTTCAAGTTTATTGAGAAAAATATTATGGTCACCATCAGTTGAATGGTACAATGACACAATAATTAACTTGAATTTATTTAACAACTAGCGGGCCCGGCGCGCTTTGCTGCGCATTTCAATAATTTTTTGCAAAAGTTGCCCGCGGCTTCGCACGCAATTTCCCGTTGAAAACAGTACACTATATTCACTTATTCTTTTTCTATCACATTCTAAACATTGCTGAGATAATTGATAGTCGTTCCATCGTGAGCCTCTTGGGCGTATTATGAAGGTATGTACCATATTCCTGCCTCTATCTAGCTGTTACCCACGGCTTCGCACGCAAATCTTAAGAACCGAAGTCCTTATATTACTTAGTAAATTTTTTTTTTTTACTATAATAAATTTTAGATTAAATTAGTTATATCTCCGATGCCACGATTGAGCTTGCTTTGTTGTCTCGATCGAGAGAATATGTACACACGGAGTTTTGAGAACCATACTTCTGTCAAAAAAAACAACTAAGGTTGATTTTATAACATTCTTTATATTTGTAGCCAACGTAAGATAGTAATTATGATATCTGCATTGCTCTTCTGATCAAGCATGAGCATGGTTTATATTAAATAAATATTGCAGTTAAAGGTGAATTTTTACGTCAAATTTGAATTGTATTATCTGGATAGTAAAGTCTATGTTTAACAGTGATTGCAGAAACAGTTTAAAACAAAATTTGTCGTTTCTCTTAAGCTTACTCTATGCTTTAAAACTATAAGTGTAATATATGTTTACAAAACAGCTGATTAAAAATTTGAAAAGACGTTAACATATGTTTGCTGCAATGCATTTCTTATGGGTATTTCTGTAACCAGTGGGGCGGAATCCTGAATCGGGAAAGGGATGGGCATAGCTTATAAACCTTCTCCGTGGAAAAATACATATACGTACAAATTTTCATCATGATCGGTCCAATAGTTCACGATTCCATAAAGGACAAACATACAAACATTCATTTTTATATATATATAGATACAGCGGTTACTTCAAAATGAAGTTCTATACAAAATTCTGCAACATCAAGAAAGAGGCCTTGCATGAAAATTATTGTGGACAAATATTAATGTTCCTCCTCTAATCCGGTTTGCTCTACAGAAAGCAGAAGCACAGTAAAAACCATTTGGAAATGAAGTTGCTACCACTGATTGTTTAAGAAAATGCTCTGATAAGCAAATGACATATAGGTTCAATTCATTTTGTATGAAAGTTTCTAGAACAGTGGTTTTGCCATTAAGACCTTGAATGTTTAAAAATAGCAATTTTATATTTATAATATTATTTTGTAAACGTGATGTGTTAGAACAATTTTCAAAATGACGAAAGTGCAAATTACCTGGTCTTAAGCTAATTAAATTTCTACAATTAGACTCCTCTCCCCCTCCAAAAAATGACTCGAGACCGATACACCCACAGAGTGCTCCAAAGGACACTGATTATTATCACTTGTGACATTCACCAAAGAAACTCGATCACTTGCAATGCTCTCATTTTGCTCACGGCACTTCACTTGTGAAGATGACGGAGTGTTGACCTCAGGTACGGGGCTCTCGTCTGTGACGTCAGTGACAGAGTTGGTCCAAGTACCTCCTTTACTTTCTGAGCTTGAATTTGGTGGATGACTGAAGACTTTTCTTGGCCCAGTTGCCCAGTTTTCTTGGTCTACTTCATGTTTTTTTCCATTAACACTGTTCACAAAATCAACTATCATAAAACCAAGTTTTCTCTTTCCTTTATAGTTTAAATGCAGACCCTGTCGTGTGAAGTGATAACGCTGGAAAGAATCCAAATCAATGAGGTGAACATTGTCCATTCTTAAAACAATTTCTCTTATGTAACTATTAGTCAGGGCTAGATCATAGTGTATTGAGTTGTCATGGTGTACATCATGTCTAGGGGGGATTGTTGTTACACACACTGGCTTAGACCTACTCAGAATTTGTAATTCATTTTCCATTTTTTTATAAATAACTTGAGGAGATCCTTTTAAAATATCATTTGTTCCTGCAAGTATTATTATAGGACGTTGTAGAGATTTAGCTGCTTGGTTGTAGACCTGTTGGACATCGGCTCCAGATTTAACTACTCCATCCACATAAATCTTTCCCTTACTGCATGAACCAATAATCTCTGGTAGTCCTTTACCTTGGCTGTCAGCGTACAATTCTACTTTTATTTTGTCAATTGAAAGTTCATAGTTGCTGTCATGGCGATACTCATGAACATGATTTGTCCTTTTTTTACTTGTTGTGTTAGTTTTGTATACATAATTTTTATTTTTATTAGACTCCTTTATCTGTAGTAAATTGTTTTTTTCAGTAAGTACATGGAAGCTATTTGATGTTGAGATAGCAGTTTCCCTTTCAGCAAATATTTTGTGTTTGGGTTTTAATTTATAACGCTTTGACCGTCTTTCAAACTGCCATGGGTTTTTTGGTTGTGTTTCTTTCACCTGATATGTAGTCATATTGCTGTCACTTTCAGAGATCAATGTCACAGGCTTTGTGTTTGCACTTACCACAATATTGCCTACTTGAGCTTGAGGTCCAGTAGAGGTAGATACAAAGTGCTTAAACATCATGTCAGATACAGTCTGACAATTCAGCAGTAAATGTGGATAGTTGTGCCAGAGTAGTGCCAGTTGGGAGCGTTTTGTTAAGATGTCAGAGTGACGAATTGTGCATACTAATCTGCTGCCTGTGTTATACCAGTGGGTCCAAAGAACCACAACCTATCAGTTGTATAAGAATGTCTGTGAAAATTGTTAAGTAAATTCCACAGTCAACAGTATTAGGCTGTTGAGGGACTTCGACAATTTGAAAAAGGACATCACCTTCCACACCCAAGTGCTCATGGACCTTCTCAGCCACCTTCTGTGCATGTTCCCTGTTGTATGTGCCACATGAATCGAAGTATAGAAATTTTTGCAGGTTTCTTACAAACAACATAAGGCTCCAATGAGATCCTTCTGTTTTGTATGAGCACTGAGTGTTCTCTGGATAATTGTCTTGCACATCTTGCTTCAAGTCATGAATTGGGAAGAGAACATAGTTTTTATTAAATAATTGTAAAGGCTCAAGTAAATGGTCATAGTCTTGAAGACATTTGATAGCATGGGTTACTACGGTATTCATAAGTAAGATTGTTTTATCCGACTTTGTGATTAAGGATGTTAGCGTATCATAATACAGCTGGATAGTATCATCAGTTACCCACTTATTTTCTAATAAAGAGAGACTAATAGAACTTTTCTCATTGGTATTGGTGCTCTTTGTACTTTGAGATTTTTTTACTTTGTCCACATCTATATTACTCGTATTAGTCTCTGTCTGCACTGATTCAGTATTTGGAGTTTTATTTAATGGGTTTTGATAGAGTAATGAGGGACTTGAAGAGGTTGTTTTATTAATTCCTGAAACATTCTTTTTTTGTTTATTTGAGGGGGTTTTCTGATGAAGTAGAGACAAGGATGGTTGACACCTTTGTGTTTTATCCAATTTTTCTATCTGAGACAGAGCCAGTTTGTAACTTTCTTTATGTTTTTTTGCTATAGAGTCGAGAGTATATTTCATTTTACATTCGTTATAATTAACAATATCCGTTTTATTAACGAAAGCAGTTTCATTTGTTGAAAAAAAGGTAATTTCATACTTGGTTATATTTTTGTAAGTTTCATCATCAATGCCAGTTACTTTTGCAGGCCAATGGGGAAACCCTTTCACTTTGGCAAATATTAAGTCATTGATTTTAATATCAGTTTTAGATATATTTCTCATTGGAGTAGCCATTGTAGATGTTAAATTTCACAGTTAAAATCAATCAATATATACTTTACCCAGCTTAATTTGTGCCAAGTTACAAACGATAAAATATAAACTAAATATATAGACAGGATATTATATACAAAATTACAAATTTATAAAATATATGTACAAGCAAAGTTAATCAGTAAAAATATCAATTAGTAAAAATGTAACTGGTGATAATCTTGTCAGAAAGTAGTTTAAGCATGAACCTGTTTATATGTTCAAGGTCAATGTCATATGGGGTTTGATTGTTGTCCCCAGTCTATGGCCAGATGAGTCAGAGTGATAGTTGTCCAATGGTTTAAATCACCAACTGAATGACATTGGCAATCAGCTGTTTTGACAAGTTTTAGCTTGATGTTGGCAGAATAACCAGTTATAGCTGAATAAAGTAGTTCTATTTTATTTATTCAATTCTATTTATTTAATTTATTTTATAGTGAGTAAACAGTTCTCAAAAGGAATAACTCTTAATAACAGCAGCACTATACAAAACATCTACTCTCTGCAAGTTCAATATATGTGCTCAGACAAAATATATGTTACAGAGCCTGAATGTAAGTACACTTTTAATTGTAAATAATCACTGAAAAGATTTGTTAAAAACATTAACTTATGGATTTTTTACTAGTAAAATACTGTACTTTTTTTTAAATTAAATCACAACACATAACAACTTTTACTTTAAATTAATAAATTTCATTAAAACCACAGAGGCTTAAAAACTGCAAAACACTTATAAATGGCTCCTTAATACCTCTTATAAATTCTTTGGCTGACAGACCATAACAACATCATAATCATAATTAATAATTATCATTGAAACAACCTACGAGGAAGAAAACATTAAACCCGGAACTAACTGATACATTGAAAAATATGAAATGCAGCGAAATTGTTACTCGGATATTTCAACTGTGATTATATAAAATACTGTCTAAATACAGATCGTCAAGCCAATCGCCACAGGCAATTTATGAGGTTTTCACCATGTTTCATATATACTGATGCCATAGCATGTAAAAGGTTAATGTTCATTTGTCACTCTTTATGCATTCTAGAAGCAACCTTCACAATCTACTCTTTGGTTATTTTTTACAAATATTTACCACAGTATTGTTATAGAAAGAAAAATCTGTTGTCTGCCATGAAATTGATTATACTCTTATTTTTTAATTACTCAGAAACAAAAAATATAAAACTATAAAAATAATAAACTTTTGTAACGTTGTGAATTAATTGTACATTAAAATATACTGTCACTAAAATGTTATCACTGTACACAACTTTGATTAAATTTTACAATAATCAACATAAAACATGTATTACTGGAAAGCTCTGTGTAAGAAAACAATAACAACATAAGAACAAATCACAAATTTTATTTCATCAAATTACATAGACGCTAAAACAAAGTTTAACATAGGAACTATAGAACAATAAGAAAACAAGCAAAACTTACATTGACTAGATTGGGTTTCTTAACAAAACAAGATTATATAACTCATTTATATCTTTGGAAAAAATCACTGTAAACAGTTTATAGTATTTGAAGACTGATAGAAGAAGCAGTGATGCTTCAAACCATTAATACATTAGTGTCAACAATACCTGAAATATTCACTTCCAATAAATATACTATCGTATCTACCATCAATTTCACTCTTATTTTGTTTAACACTGCTTCATAACATCATTACGACAAATTCTACTCTTATTATTAATAGAACAAGTTATAACTTTACGATTTGTCTTAATACTTCTGACAACTTAAAGAAGAAAGGAAATCTATAAACACAACAAAATGCCTGTAAGAAAACCAAGTAATAAATATGTTGAAACATTTCATTTCAGATATTATGTGGCAACATATTGAACAACTTAAAACAAACAGCACATCTTTGAAATTCTAGAGATGTGCAACAATGGTAAAACATGATGTGTGATGTATTACTTTATTAAATTGTTTGCTCATACAGATAATAATCACACCATTTTATACGTGTGGAATATAAAATAGTAACACAAAGCTTTTACAGGAACTAAAATATAAAATACTGGGACAGACACAAAACAGTCATATTAAAGATGGGACAATCACCAGTCACATTTATTTGAATGTGTAATGTGTTTTGAAGTCAACTGCTGTTGACTATCTCCACCTGGCACCAAACTGCTGCCGTCCATAAGTGCCATGGAACAAAGAGTCTCATTCGTGTGATATTTCTTTTCTCATATTTTGTAGTCTGTATTCTCATCTTGAACTTTTCATGACCGACATAACAAAGCTCATCTACACCTCAACATTACCTTTTAATTAACGTACTAATATTGTTACAAATAGGTCATATGTACAAAATAATACCTCAACCATAAATTAAAGTAGTGAGATGAAACATTCAGAACCCCAAATTGTCCTATAAGTTGGTTATTTTATAGGACAAACATTTATATTTAAATTTTCTGAACTTTTCACTTGATATGGACATCTATTTGACACATTTTGAAGGTAATAATTAGGAATATTAAGATATGTAAAATATGATATTACCTCTACATTATACAGGAATAAAATTCTTACGTGAATTCTTTTCTCAGTTTAATCTGTTAAATCCTTAACTATCTTACAATTGCTCTTTGCACCATTGAGGCAAAATTTGTTTCATTGTCCAGATAATTTCTTGAACACTGACGTTTTTTACTGAGATATTAGGCATTCTCAAATTAATACCTGCTTTAAAACCTGCTGAATAAACTCAATTTTTAACTTATTATAAATTTTGTAACCATATACACACAGATATATCACAAAACAAACAGAGTAAATCAGTCATATTAGTTTTTATCCTTTTACATTTATGCCTTAATTGTACATTACCTTTTATTATAAAACATTATTTTTAAGAAATTACTGTTGTAGAAAACTAAAGGTATTTGTCTAGTAACAGTATATAGAATAAAACATTTTTCAGACCTATAACACTTAATAAACTGTAATAAAGCTTAATCTTACAAGTTTTTATACTACTATTTTCAGAGTGGTAGTACTATTTAAACTGTGAAGGTCATGTGGAAAGTAAAGAATGTTTCTATTTGACATCTGCAGACCGGTCAATGGTGATAATACACTCCACTTTAGAAAGATGATGACAGTAATCCTCTATGTGTCTTAGTTGGTATCTTGAATATTGTAACAATTGTGGGACTTCAAAATGACAAATGAATTTGACAATCTACCAGAGGATCGGCACAGCCAGGTTGAGACATTTGCCTAAATGGACTTTTTAAGCTGAAGTTTTGTCATTACACTAGCATAAACTTTTGAACTTGAAAACATTACACAGTTCACTTATAACCCTGGGAAGACTTTAAATTTTGTTGCACATTTCAAAGCTCCACAATTGACTAGTATGTCTGTAGAGGACTTCTGTAAATATCAGACCAAAGCAGCACAATGTTACACTTGGGATGTTGGTGGCCGAGGACTATGTGCTAAATAATAACTTTCTTTACTCTGCTGATGATTGAACATATACATCAAACTGCAAAAGGCACTTAGTATTTTTCATTGGTATGGTTTAATTTTGGAACTTTAAAATTAATTAAATCTTTCATCAGTGCTTCAACAATGAACTTCTTGTTTAGTATCATAACTCTAATGATCATATGACAGCAAGCATGGACGTTTGGAAAGAGTTAGCTAACTTGACCTTTGTATCCATCTTGAAATGTTTTAGCTTTGAAGGAGAGGTATTGCTAAATGATAAATCTGATAATACAGGTTGGCTTCCAGAAAAATGTTTTCACAACACTAGTGTATACCATAGTTATATTACTTGAAAAAAGCTGCACACAAGAAAAAGGGCACATAATTGCCATATTAGAAGAATTGCCATACCTTATAATACCTTAAATGTGAAAATTGAACATTCACTAAATAGATGAGATTTAGAAAACTTGCCTACTACAACTCCTCCAGCCAAGCATTGTGTATATTGAAGCTGTATCCAGCAATGGGAAATGTTTTACACAATCCTATTATCACTTCTAAATTTGAGTTATGATGGTCACTAATATAAGCAATTTCTTAAGAAGTTCAGCATCCTCCTTCTACAGTAAATTTCTTGAGTTGGTTATGTATTTTTACAATCACGACCCATGCTCAGAGCTTCAGAGAAAACAGAATGTTGGAAAACTTGTTAAAATGAGCACAGAGACTTCAAATAATACATAACAAATTGCACCATAATGAATTTAAACATAACAACTCTACAATAAATATTAAACATTACAATAACTTTTTAGTAACAATGTTTGAAATTTGTACAATCTCATAAAAGTTTAATGGTCTTACTGTTTTCACTAAAAGTAACTCTGAAAATAGCTTACATAATTTCATTGCTTTGGCTTAAAATATCAGTACTTAATTGTTATTCTTTGACATATATAAATGCAAAAACTAACAGTTTGTCATGATCTATACAAATTACAAAACCTTCAATATACCAAAAATAGGCCAAACACTTTACTTATGTATTTATACATAAAACACACACATATATAAAATTACATATATCAGTCTTATTAAGATACGCAACGGGAATGAACGATTAAAAAAAGGACACTTACCATGTATATTAATTAATAATTTATCAGATAAATTGTATAACATACTGTTTCATCATTGCACAGCAAAGTATTATAAGCAAAATCAGAACTAAAGAGATTCCAAATAAATCCATGCATCTTTTCAAATCTTGGGCATTACGAACTTTACTCTGACAAAAATTTAATAATATTCCATTGTATTTCATTTTTTTAATAATTAATTATTTGTCTAGGAAAAGACATTTTATTTTGATTCCAGAAAGGTTTGGAATTGAAACTTTACACTTCGGTTCTTGTAACTCAATTCTAATCTCTAATTTTTGTGTCATATTAATATGGAGGTATCACAGATCTAAGTAATAATGTATTATCAAAATAGATTTTCATAAGCTTTGGCAACAAACTGGGTACACTACGAGACGTATCAGTTGTGAATCACTCACTTACAATCATCACAGTCAATAAACCCAGGGATTAATTGATAGCTCTCATGGTTTCATTTAACACTGATAAGTAAATTGAAATTAGAATTGAGTACAAATACAGAAGTATGATGTTATTTTCTTGCCTAATCATTAACTTATTTCGATGTGGGTGTTATATCATTTTGGGTATTTTTATGTATTAAAATAACATATGTGAAATTGACATTAATTAATAGAGAATAGATAGCAATCAAATTTATCATTTGAAATGTAGAAAAAACTTTAAGATTAGAATTTATGTACTGCATTTATTGAATATGCACCTGTTGCAAATTACCTGTAAAATAATTAAAATCAAACTATGAATCAAGTGAACATTTTTGGAATGAGAATAAAATGTTTTTTGGAATCGGCCTATTAAAATTGTTGTTTATAACACTCCCATGAGAAAGCAACTATATGTATCAAAGTAATTCTGAAATTGGAATGCTTATGTTTGAAAAATCTAACATGCAATAAAAAATGAGCTTTAAATTTTAATAACTAAGTTAAAAAATGAGATATTGTTTAGGAATACATTATTACTGCTGAACTTAATTTTAAAAGTGAATGTAAAAATTTTAAGGCTTTACAACTTGAAATATAAAATTATGCAGCATCAGCTTTACTTGTATGCTTGAATACTGGAATAAGAAAAGACAGCTAGACAGTCTTAAAATTACGCAGTCTTATCAGGTTATCTGTTAAAAACTATGAAATTCCAGTCATGAGTCCACAAATACTAGAGTAACAACTTATCTCAAATGGCTAACTTTGGGTTGGCCCATTAAAAAAGGCTAACATTCTAAAATATTTTAATGAAAATATAGAACAATTGACACAATAGCTAAACAGAAAAGGTAATTTTCAATGCCAATTACAAAAAAACAAAGCTATTTCTTATGTTTGTTAACTAACTGATATTTTCTAGTATGTACTTATACGCAGTTATTTTGTGTTGAATTTTTTGGTTTATGATTCATCTGGAACAATAATGGTGCACTCAGAAAATGTACTGAACAAAATTAATTTTTCTTTAAAAATGCTTTGATTTTTTTTTTAACCTTCTGTTTCTTAAGAGTTCTGGGCCAACCTTTAAAATTACTTAAAAAGGCAACTGCATATTTATAATTTTCATACATTTTACAATAATGTACATACAAAATATTACAAGATTTTAGTATCTGTCTAAATACATAGCTATACACTGTACTATTGGACCTCAACAAGTGAATAATAACTCAACAATAGAAAACTGACCATGAAAATGCCAACTGAGTATTGCAGAGTATCTGAGTAGTAGAGATCATTTCATTTTACATAACTACTCATTCCCAATGAGAAGCTCGTATTTTAGAATTAAACTTCCAATGTAAAATATAACTGATGCTGCAAGGAACATACAGTAAATCTCACCATGTCAGAACAGTAACATCGCCAAGTCAGGGGTGTATATCATTCTAAATAAATGTTTTAGCCATAATTTTAATAAATGTTTTGGCCTTAATTTTATATTAACTAACTCAGGACATGAGGTGATTTGTTGCCAATTATTACTAGTGGAGTTCTTCCTCACTCCCACTGACAAATGTTATTACTTAGCTTTTTAGTAAGTCACTAAATGTGGCATCATAAAATTCAATTTGAAACTGCTTTATAACATGAAAACCTCTTACTACCATTACTTTATTTTACAGAATAAACCTGTTTTAAAAAACAATGAATTTCAATCTAACTTATCTAGTAATACCACATAAACACTTTTCAATGAATATGTATAAAAACTAAACTGGTATATGTAGCTCAATACAAAAACATAATATAAGTATTAGATTAACCTCTTCAATAGCTTGACCACAAGTGATCTATTGGTCAGTTAGCATTTTCAAGGTGTTTGCTATTGATACTGAATTGTTACATTTCTTAAAATAGAGTAATATGAGTGAACAATTTGTTTGAACTGAAAAAATTATCAAGTTTTAAAGACGTTTCTTAGTTCAAGTCAACTTCTATTAATACCAGCTTATTTAATTTTTTTAATACTACCATAAAATTACAAAAATATTTGTATTATTATTAATACAGCTCTTTAATTCAAACAATTGTATGTATTGAGCAAACAAATTCTTCAAGCTAAAAATATAATGGTCAGACCTTAATCTAATACAGTAGTTACAGTTTACTACATAAATATTTCTATATAAAACACTAGTTAAAATGTTTGTGTTTTATACTCATTAAGTAAAACAAAAATAAACTTCTTTGAACTTTAAAAACACATATTTATAAAACGAACATATAAGGTATCAACAACTTTAACTTGTTAAAATATTATGCTTCTAATATATTTTTTTGTGGCATAACAGTATTTCATATGATTTAAATTTTAACTTTCAAAATGCTTATATATTTCCTTTACATAAGCGATAACCTTTTGCCAGTCAGGTCTTTCATTATGAGCCATATCATGGATGTCCTGAAAAAAAAAAACAACAACACATAATAGAATTTTTAAAAGTACTTCTACAGTATTTACACAAGATAATAATGTAGTATTTTAAATATAAATCCTACTATTATTGTAGTAGAAAAGTTTGTACATATTAATTTTTATCCTACCATTATGTAAAATGACTGCACCAAATGAGTATTTGAATGAAATGTTTTTAATTAACTTAAATTATGCATAAAAATAACATATAGAATTATTTATGTTTTTAAATGATCATAGAAATTATCCTACTAATTTTTAAATGTCCCATTCTAAAGGATGTAGATGTCTCAAAATGTCAAGACAGTTGAAATATTTATTCACATTTAATGTTTTGCAAGTAGTGACTCTTTATTGTTTCAGTCCATTGAAATATTACTTTTGTGCAGCACAGAGTTAAATCAGATAAGAAAATTGAAGGTTTTAGTTGAAAGATACTTCAAAATGCAGATTTTAAATAATATTAAGTATACAGTGATATTCTTGATAATTAGAGCACTACAAATTACAATAACGAAAGTAATATCAAACCTTTCCTACAGAAAGTGCCAATGACAAATCCAAACTATTTAATGCATTGTGGATAGTATTTAAAAATGATTATAAAACTCTTCAATTCTCTATTGTATGGACTTTAATACGATGAGAATTTAATTATATTGTTCACTTTTAAAACAAGTTGAAGATGTTTCTTTTTCTTCTGATTTTGTTGAGGCCATATAAATAATAAAATCTGACATATAATTTAATTGGCTGAGCTTTAGCAAAGCCTAGCACTCATGGGCTGGAAATATTAAATTTCTGTCTGTACATCTATCTGCACAATATATTGAAAACAAGCTGACCTATAGACTTACAACTATGTATAAAGCTCCATTCATTGCGGAACACTGAGTTAGATGATGTTACATGTCACTCCATGAGATTTGGCTGAGCGTTCACAAATATTTTTACATCGGTCTCATGGGCAACCATGACAGCAATGATAAAATATCAGAATAAGTAAATTTGCAAACAAACTCAATATAGATTCAAACATGTGATATATTAACACATGTAGCCTAACTATCCCAACAGATACATCATTTTATAGTGACTGGGTGTGTAGACTTTTATTATTTAAACATTGATATGAAACCCAATTTAATAAATAAACATTTGATGTATTATCTGGCAAGACATGACAAGAAAGGTTTCTTATGTACACTTTACATTTTGCATGAAATTTTAGTTTATTAAGAAATTCATTTGACATATTCTAATGTAATATGTACATGGAACGAATAAATAAATTGATAGATTAAATGTTTTACTGGTTTACACGTAGCAGAATAGTAAACTTTACTTCTCTTACCTAATCTTATTTTAACTTATCCAAAGAATGCTTTATTACAAGGAAAAACTTCACACAAATGTATTATTGAATGTGAAAGATTCGCTAGTTTTTGTTTTAATATTTTAGATACTTTACTTACGCGTTGTGATTTATAACACATCTAGGTAGATTCAGGAATTGTAAACAGCTTATATGTATAAAATAATATATTCATTGAACACGTTACCTGTTTTAACCCTTAAAGCGCCAAACAGTTTCAGCTAAACTCTGGATTAGCGCTCATTTATTATAAAAAATTAAAATTAGATTTTCTCAACGCTAATTTTAATTTCTTTTTTTAGGTAACAAAATAAAACAGAAACTGCAAAAAAATATCTTTTATTATATTTATTGCTCAAAATACACATGATTTAATACGTAGCGTTCCAGCTCCTTTATAAATTTTACCCAATGCTTACTGTTTCCTTTTATTATTATGTATATCAATGATGACATTGCGTGCTTATATGTACTAGAATAGAACTAGAAAATAAGTATATTACATATTTAATACAAAGTTATAATAAAAAATTAAATTTACATGCCAAAAATTTGAAAACCAAATATTTTCCAAATTATTAGTCCTCTAACGGGTGTTATTTTTATAATAATTACAAAATGGTTTTTAGATGTTTATAGAAGTAAATAAAATATTGTAACACTTATTGGAGTAAAAACAAGCCTAAATAAAAAAAATAAACATAAATGTAGAATTTCGGAACAAGAGCTAAAATACATAATTATAAATATAAGGAGTAAAAATATTTCTATGAGGAAAAAAGACTTTTATCGCCATTCAAGAAACTGTTTATTTCAAAAGTTTATAAATATATAACTTTCATAAAAAGATGATCATATAACACATAAAACCACACAGTAGTTTACCGATCAACTATTCGCACTGCTTCAACAGGATATGAAGAAGAACACAAGAGCTGCCCGGCGCGCGCGGCGAGGCAGTGACGTACGCATAAATGCGCTTGCGGCGTTGAGCAATACTACCAAATTGCCAGCTGTTCAACAAAAACCGGTTCAGTATCGATCGTTAAACACAAAGATTGTCACGTGATGTGGCACAGCCCCGCTACACTACTGTAACATACACCCCTCACAGTCTAGCGGACAAACTCTGAACTAACAGTGCAAAATAGTAAAAACAAGTATATTGCGCGTCTACGCGCTTACGGCGTTCAGAGCAAAGTCGATCCTCGCGCGCATATGCGCTTACGGCGCTTTAAGGGTTAATTGAGTGTGTGTTTAAGGAATAATGAATTTTTATTTTATTTTTGTATCTCTTTTAGCAAGTAGGGATTAAATTTGGGTAACCGAAATCTTTATTGATTCAATGCAGAAGGAAAGAGACGTCCACCGAGTTAGTAAAGATTCTCATTAGAATTTAGAATAGTGAGAACTAAAAAATGTATCAGAGAGTCAGTAATGTAAGAGTCAGTTTTAACTGTATTCATTACGACAACACCATGGACAGATAAATATTTATATGACCAAAGCTGAACCTTTAAATATGGAGAAAAAAAATATTTTTAATTGAATGCTTGATAAAAGAATTATTTGTGACCTTTGAGTCAATCACTTTCAGTTCTAAACTCCAGTTTATTAGACAAAACTATCCATCAAACAAACTGAGTAAAGCTAACTAAAACAGAAATGCTGATTTCAATTCACTTAATTGCACCAATAATTCTAACTTTATTTAGAGATGAGATACTCTCTTATTAAACAGGCCACCCTTACACAGTGTGATGTAGCTTTATTAGATATTATTTTTGAACTTAAAAAACATTCTGAAAGTTCGGATCACAGGAATGGCCCAGAAATGGAAACAGCGAATACACATGATTACTATTATATGCAGTAACTTTTCTTGATTAGAAGTGACCTTGTGATTGCCACCTTATTATGTTTAGTATTACTCTATTAAAATCAAAGCACATATCAGTGAGATGTCTCCAAATTAAAAAGAGTGCAACATAACATTATTTCAAACTAGAAAGACTTCAGAGCATGAACATGCAGTGACATTGGCAGATGTGATAACATAAAAAGTGGTTGTTGCTAATGCTGAACAATTTTTAAGTTATAAGTAGGTTTGATATGAATAAAATGTAGAAACTACCCGCTAGCTGTAGCTTATATTTCTCTGGACTGACAAGACACTACTTAATTTTGATATGAATAAAACAGGTTACTAATTCTTCTATCTTGTCATTTATAAGACTTTGGTCGATCACACTTAATTGACCTTGACGATTGTCTGTTATCAATATGGCTATATTCATGCAAGTGGTTCGTGTTCAAACATTTATTTTATGAATACCAATAATCTGTTTAATTAAACTCAGCTGGTTATAAAAGAGTAACAATACATTTTTCTTGAAAGACAGGTAATTTAAATACTTCAATGTTTTTTTAAATACTGGATATTTCCTTGGAAAAATAAAGCCAAGTCTTTTTCACAATTTTTTACTTTATTGGTTTGTTTTCTGCAAGTCAAGGTTCATGCAAACTGTGAAATTTCTTTATACCACAGCATTAAATATGTAACAAATATCAGACAGCATTTTTATGAAATAATTTGGGAACCGATGTGTTTACAGTATGTGAATGGTTAGGTGATTATTGTTTCTAATTTTGTAACTATGATCAAAAACTTTTTAATATTAATTATGTTCAGAATCAAAATGGTGATAATTATTTTCAAGAAACAAAAATCTTTAAAAAATACAATTTTCCATCTTTATTAGCCTCTGGGTTGTTAAAATAATGAGATAAAAGGGTAACTTTACCATCCTTGTTTTTTATGCCCAATACGCGTTTAAATGTTGAAACACTATCCTCCTCTGCAGAGTCGTTAATGGTATTAAAATAGAGTTTAAATAAGATCCATTCACATACACGAACATAAATTAAATAAAAAACCTTAAGTATTGTTAAGGCAAGTTACCTTTTAATCACATCACAAAATACAATAACATTATACCCTCCTGCAGAAAAGTTTTACAACACAACAATGATGATATATTTCGAATTTTTGGGATAGGATGACAAAATTTATACTTGTAACACTAAAAACCAGAAAAGTTACTTGTTTAGAGTGTTTTTACAATTTTGTGGAAATAATGGAAAACTTTAAATTGTAATACTTGAGGTTAACTGTTAATTTAATACAAATTGATATTAAACTATCAATATTTGATCAAAGATCAGAAATATTTTTCAGACTAGGTTGGGAATGAATATTTTTTTCTCAACCTGTAAAAAAACCTTTGTTACACTAAAAGCATATATAAAAACTATTGAATACACCATAGTGTAGGGAAAAAGAAATTTTGTTCTATAAATAATAATTTGCAGTGGCAAATAAAACCTTTATTTTGGTTCAGTTTTATGTAATAGGTAGGTCTGATATCTGATTCAAGTCAAAGTTGGTTGCATCTAGACATTAAGATGTAACTTCTTCTACTCTAATAGTTGTACCCAGTAGATTCTACTTTTATTCTAGACTGGAAGTTACTTCTACGTAGTACTAGCTCATGTTTATTCACCTAAAATAGTTATTGCTAAGTCAAAGGACTAGATTCTAAGTTTCATTTCACTTCGCCAATTGTTAACGCATGGCTTTACCTTGAACAATGTACTGCCAGCCAGACATAATTCAAACCAGTGCAGAGTATTATATAAAACACTGATAGATAATATAAATCATCTATAATATAAATAGTAAACTAATCTAACCATAGTAATAATGCTATGTAATAAGTATGGCTTCCTTTAATGACACAATACATTGGTACTTACAAGTATCGTAGGGATTCCAACGGATTCGGCCGTGGAAAAAGCAACTTGAAAATTGTGTTCATGTTCAGAAGGCGACAATGAGTCATAGGGGACCTTATCTGGGAGATATGTGTGCAATAGAGCACACAGGGCCAGCCCATCAGACCAGGAGCTGCTAAAGTTGGTTATATCGATGTTTGCATAATTTTCAGTCTTAACTTGACACCATTTTAGAAGAGCATTTCGCTTCGATCCCCTCTTCTTCGCAGTTAAACTATCAAGTGGATCAAATTTTTCGTTTAAAACTCTTTTCCTTGTCTTCTGTAAATATTTGTCAATGTTAAACAAGACATAATAACAAAAAGGATATAAAGAAAGAAAACTCTCAGAACGCAATCCATACCAAATAACACAAGTTCTTTCTAAAAAGTATATTTTGATCTAACAAATAAAATCAGAAAAAGTCCCTAAATCCAGAAGCATCATACATGAGGTGATGCAGAAGATTGTCAACGTATTTTATAAACAAAGTAGATACTATCTATATGACCTTATCACCTAATCACAGGACCAGCAGTTAACTTTGTGACAGCAAATGACTTGTTAAGCTTTGCTGGTGTGAAGAGATAAGATGCCATAGCCCCTCTTAAAAATTGCACATAATTGTTGTGAATATTTTTGCTACAACACCTAAAATAGAAATGCAGAGAGATTTAAATAAAATAAATAGTTGGAATTAAAACTCACTTTCATTTTATGTATTTCCTCCTAAAAAGATTTTAAAATTAAATTATGCTAGAGATTTCCATTAATAATGATTGACCCGTAAAACAAAATGATGATCATCAAGTTCATTATTGATATGTGATATTTAAAAATGCTAATAAAAATAATAACTCAATAAGTAAATTATACGCATATCGAAAGTTTTAAATAAATCTATACTAAGTGTATAGATCCGGAATGGAATTATACTTTAATGTAATTACTGAGTATCACAACACACAAAATATTAAGGCTAATTCAAATTCAAAACAACTTTATTCATATAATTTGTACAATTACATTTAAAATCATACAAATAAAGAATGGCAGCAGTCAAATTTTCTTTAAAATAGTTTTATATTTCCATAAATTCTTCAAATGAATATTAAACTTTATTAGGCAAAAATAGTTTAAGGTGTTTTTTGAACAATTAATTATTATCTATACTAAGTCCTTGGAAATTTTATTTGTAAACTTAATGCTATATCTCATAATAAAATAGCCAACCATAATTCAAACAAACAAAAGCAAAATAAACTGCTTCTTTTAAATTAGGTTGTCAGCATTGGATCACAGCACTTGTGGTGGCACAAATGTTAACCTACCAAATCAACTAAAGCATACACTTTTAAATTATGCAGTAAAACACTTAAAAAGAAGCAAATATAGATTTTATAATCCAGGATCAACAGCTTTTTTAATAAGTAATATTAGTAATAATAATTACCTGGTTCTACTATACTGTCAGAAATTTTTTGTTTATTTGAAGTGACTTGCAAATCACGGAGAGGTGCAGGTGCTGTTTCCCGTTGAGGACTTGTCAGTGTAGAACCACTTTGTGATTCAATCCATGCTATGACAACAAATAAATTTCAAGTTTATTTGTTAACATTTAAGTGTTGTTTTTAATCTTAACTATACATTCAAAATTATATTTTAAATTTTATTTGTTCTCAACCAAAAGAAAAGAGAACCAAAATAACCTCCAGTCTTGCAACCTATTGTCTGAATAAAATTGATACCTGAGGACTTAGTAATCTAGTTTTAAATGCAGAACTAAACAAGCTAAAAGAAATGTAAGTTTCATTTTTTTATATCTTTATTCAGTACGTATTAAACATGGTTATCCATGGTTTTTATTAGGATTCAGACCACAAAAGAAAATACAAGAGCAGGAGAAAATAGTTTACTTCACTTGAGGATACTGTATTTTAAATTGATCAAAAACAGATTCAAACATCAGAGTTTAGAACAGGGAGAGTTAATAGATGTATTAAGAGTATGGCAACTAGAACCATTTGTATGTTTCTCAGAGTATATATACAAAAGACAAAATATGCATCAGGGTCCAAAATACAAGACAGGTCTACTTTTTAAAAAATGCCAAGGTATGATCTGTAAGAGTAGTTTTTAACTGTATTCAATAAGATAACACCACGAAATAACATATAAATATTTATATAACCAAAGCTCAATCTGTAAAAATGTAAAGTATAATTCTGTTCTACTTTGAAGCAGTATTTAATTAATATACAATTTTAACTGAGAAGAAACCCAGTATGGATCACTTCTGGCTGGTTTATACCTTCCAGTTGAACCCACCACTGGGCACAGCAAAAACCGATGTGTTACTTCAATCTGGGCAACCTTATGGATGTCCAGCAGCGGCACATTACTAACCGCAAATGTCGAGATTCTGGGGTGCAAGGACAATTCGATATGTCTAGTCTACTGTGGAAGATGACTGTTGGAGTTGGTGGGGTTTGTTCCTTAACCTCAGAGGTTCTTGCTAGCCTCAACAAGGGTGTGCCACCCCCTGCCTACTGTTCAGAGCTGGCCTCCCCTTCTTCCGGGAAGACATGACTTTGAGATGTAGTGCCCTAATTCTTCCTCATGGATCTTGATAGGCTACTCCCTAACCTTACCCATCCTGAATATCCTGTCACTCACTCCGGAAACAGCGCAAAGGTTCTTACAGGACTAAGTGCAATTTATAAGCTTCTTGTCCTAAAGAACAACTGAGAAGATGTATAATTAATTACATTATGTAATCGCAGGCCTAAGACATGACTGTTTAAATTATTCATCCAACGAGGTAGTACTTATTTAAGTCTCCAAAGGCCTTGTGGCAGTAATTGATCTTGGTAAATATGTGAGTTTGGTTATACATAATAACCTATTTTTGGTTTATGGTAAAGCAGTGAAATTTGAAGCTTTGTTTAGAATATACGTTCTTCTATATTGTTATATGCAATTTAAATTAACATAGGCTACCATTTTATTTTAAACAATTTATGTATGGCCATACATTGCAAGTTTTTTATGAAATAGTTTATTTCAAGACTGAATGTACCTTGTAACGTTTCCTTACATATTGCACATTTTCAGTCTTTACCTGATTAACAATTTTGTAAGGTTTTTTGCTGGTACGTTTTGGCAGCCAGCATATCACCTCTTGTTATTAAATGGACCTGTACATTATTATCCGTGAATATTTTATACCAATAGTTTAAGTGCAACATGGATATTTAATACAATTTTCAATGTACAAGTCAGTTTTTAGAAAGACTTTATATATGTTCATTTTCAAATTAAGAACTAATTACTTATGACACTAAGTAAAACAGTCAAATATTTTTATTGTAATTGATGAATAACCTAATCCTGTGATACTCCTAATCTTAATCTAACAAACAACCTCACTTGCAAACCCCAATGTGTACCTTTAACAGTGCTACACTTAAGTGATTCTTGTATTGTTGTCTTACACTACATTTAATAGACATTTTCTCAACAATTTAGCTTCCTGTTGTGGTATCACAAGAATATTAAATATTTATGTTCTAATATCTGATGTTCCAGTTATATTTTTATTCAAAACTACAATAAAATTTGATATGTGAACACACAATGATCTGAGTTTTTGAGATCTCATTTTGATTGAAACAGGGCCTACAAACCAGGATATGGTCATCAAGTCTGAACAATTTTCTATAAATAACAACATCCTTTGTGCCTATGAGGAGGAAAATACAATATTTTAAAATTCAACAAGTGGTTTTTCTACTGTTAATCATACCAGGTTTGGTTTGTTTAGAAGCATTTTTTTCAATGCTCTCAATCAGAGATTTCACAGAAACGCATTGAGTAGAGGGTCTGGAGTAGGTTTTCTTTACTGGAAGTTCTCTTGATAAGTGCAATCCAAGTTCTTTTGCACTAGGTTTCTTGTCATCAGTAGGCCGTTTATCTTGAGTTGGTTCCTTCCCTATAAAAACCCATAAAAAATATTATTTAAATTGTAAAGTTCAGTACAGCAAATCATACCTGAAAACAATCATTAAATAAGCCTTCAAGCTAACATAAACTAAAATAAGCCTTCAAGCTAACATAAATTAAAATAAGCCTTCAAGCTAACATAAATTAAAATAAGCCTTCAAGCTAACATAAATTAAAATAAGTTTTAAGTAAAATTTACTTTTATTTAACCCATTGAGAGCAACAAAAAACCTTTAATGTGACACCCAGCGGGCGGAGTTGTTTACAGCAGTAGGCAGTCTGCCACCCCGACGCGGCGCATACACAGTTTACTTGCGGTAATTTTAAATGCACTATTTTAACACATTATATAATTTTATGTAATACAATATGCATTTATTTATTTAGTTAACCCTTTAAAGAGTGCGTGTAAACTCTACATAATGAGTAAGGACGTCATATGACGTATATCTTATAGTGCCCTAAAAGAGTATGGACATCATATGACGTTTAGCCTCTCTATTATCTTAAATGCATTGCTATTACTGATTACCTTTAGGTAGATTAGTCTGTAAAGTGGTTCCATCTATCAGCAACATACTTATCTTCCATGTTTGTGCTTGCATTCACTTTTAATCTGATTTTACCACCAGATTGCAGCAGCCACCCAGTAGAAGCCACTGACTCAAGGTCGTGTTGTGCGCGCATCGCTTTGCTGTTAGAATATGCCACCACATTATACTAGCCCTAGCCATTCCTTGTATACTGCATACTGTGGCCATATTTATCTTGTAAGAGTGACTTGTATTTGTTGAGCAACCTAGTTTCTTACTGTTGTCCAAATGGTAGACAATATTTATCGAGTCTGTCATAGTGTAGAAATAAGACATTTGATTTACGACTACAGTGAGTGATCAAATTGCAGTTAGTGAAGATCAAGTTTTGCAATCAGATGAAGACCTTCTTGACACGGAGGGACACCTCTTGCGAGTGCTCAACCTGCGGTGTTGCTCTTTGTATATATCCCTGTTTTGAGGACTTTCATACTAAGAAAAACTACTGAAATATTGACTTCTACAACAAGTGGTCCTTTTTTATTAAGCTTTCAAATGTAAATACATGTTTTTTTAAGAGATTTTAAAGTTTTTTTCATTTTTACTCCTTATGGTAATATTTTTTATTTCATCCATTACTCATTTTAGACTATCAAAAGAAGACGTCATATGATGTACATACTCCTTAAAGGGTTAAGTATTGAGCTAAAATAATAAAATAAATCTAGAATAAGATTCAGCTTGTTCGTTGAAGGCTTCGCACAGCTCAGGATTGTACACTAATATTCACGGATAAACTCAAACTAATTCATCATCAAACAAATCAACATTGTTACCATATTCTCCATCACTGCAACTTTCTAATAACAAGTTCTGAAGAACACACGTTATCGTCCCAAAACTGAAAGTGAAGATCATATTAATAACAGCTGATAACATTCCAACTGATATTATTTGAAAAATACAAGCTAATACTTCGAAAAAAATACAGTACCAAACATAACTGAGAGCATCCGAGTGCATTCTAGTGGAAAAAAACGTATGATTTGTATGTGAACATTGATTACAGAAAACACAACTGTATGTTTCTGCTTTCAGAATAAACAACATATTTGCTACAAGTAGTATTATCGTTGCAGAACATTATTTTCTAATTCGCTGCAAAATAATAAATATGTTCTAGAATATTGTTATAAACAAAATTTTTTTATTGATTACAGAAAACACAACTGTATGTTCTGCTTTCAGAATAAATGATGACAGAACACAACCAAATACAAAATGTCACTGGGATTCTTTTCTATTAGGACTTTTACTCTTATAAACACATAATGTGACATTCCGGAATGCCATTACTCCCCAAGTGATTAACAATAGGTCAATATATGCTTCAACTGCCAATCAAATGATGTTCCATTTTCAACTTCTACAGCTTTTTTATCGAAAAGAGGTTGAAATACAGGTTAAATAAATGTACTTGACATTTATTTCACTAACAAATGTTTTACAACAAAAATTTAACTGACTTTATATTATTAATTTGCACTGATTGTTTTAATTATATTTGACCTCTTGTTGACATGTTTTAATTGCATAAATTGTATTGTAAGAATGAATAAAAATGGCTACTGATTACAAGTATCATGGCTTTTAATATATCACACTGCTGGCCAATATATGAAGAATGAATCAGAAAGTTATCTGCATAAAAGTTACTGAAGTGCGATTGATTCACAATCTGCACTATAAGTAACACCAATACATTGCAGAATCTTCCATAGATGCCCCCACAATACAAGCACAAATAATGTAATCAACTACTGGCTCTTAAATATTTTGTGTTTGCCTTTAAGATAATGCAAGAATAGAATCATGACAACACAACTTAAATAAACACAGGAGCTGTGAGCCACAATGTGTTCATTAGATTATAATCATGGACTATGAAACAGCAAGATGTAAGGATTCTCATTCACGTTGGATTATTTGGTTTCAACTGTTAGAATTGTCCATATGTTACTTGTGTGGGGAAGCCTTTCAGATGAATACTTGATCGGAAAACTGATGGGATTTCCACCAGCTGTTATCCAACCAATGCACTTTAACAAAAACTTATATACGTGATGGATTCAGCCAGCTGGCCATCTGCAGACTGGTGACAAACTGCACGAGCTGCTGTCTGAGCTGTGTTTAAACTGCACGATTAACCAGATCTTTATTTAAGGATATGTCAAACTATTTCTTGATTTCATAAGTTTCATAATTACATACACAAGATCCCTTCCCTTCATGAAATGCTTGATGAAAACTTGACAACTAGTTTGTGACATCATACTGGATCATCCATCAACAGGACACGGTCAACCAGTTGACTGCCAAATTGTCAAAACCAAGAGCGACATTCATGTGCATGTGGAGAAGGGAAAGGTGTAAGTGACAACTCATTGCTTTGCCCAAACCTTTTAAGGACACTGATTAAATGGTTAAAAATCGATGTATTAATAAACTACAAAAGCTATCTGAACTTTTTCATGAAGAGATATACTACTCCATTAAACTTTAAATGTACAAAGCAACACCTTTAAGAAATAGTAAACTTGGTTTTTAGCAAATACTTTAATATGCAGACATCAACTCCTCTATCTCAACATAATCATTTTTGTTTGAATATAGCTAAGATCTAAATGATGATTTTAATTCAAAGGCAGCACCCATATAGCTACAAACTTGATGGTGAAGTAGCAATTAACAACTTTAATAGTGAATAACTGAATTTCTAGCATTATCCATTTTTGGTTAGTTGTAAATCAAATATGTATACAATTTCATAACATACAGCAAAAAAATGTATACATAGAACAAAAACAATGTCATCTATCCATAAGGTTTCAAACCTTTAAAAAACTACTTAAGCTAATACGTAATTATATTAAACTCATTTTAACACAACTAAACTCACATGCACCATTATTATGGTCTTAGTGCTTTGTAATAATGTTGTCTTTAAAAGAGTTAGTGCAATGAAGGACCAATCTCAACATAGGAATGTGATAGAAACAATGAAGTAGCAGCAACAACATTACTGATCGAGAAGTATACTGATCTCATTGAGTAGGACAAAAGGTAAAAGGATTAAAGGTTTGGTTTCGTAGGAGTTAAAATTAAATAAATAAACAAGGCAGCTAATGTTCCTACTACAACTTGCAAAGAGGTTGCAGTAAAAAACTTACCAGTTTCGATTTGTGACTTTAACAGACAAATCTGTTGTTCTAGATCTTTCACGTAGTCTTCTGTTATGCCAAGCTGAATTTGGCAATCAGTTTTAAATTCATTTGCGACTCTCACTGCAACTAATAAATCACCTTGCAGCTCATTCCAGCTGGCCGTCTGAAATTTAAAAATATATTATTTATTTACCTTTGTACACTAATAAATAACTATACAGTTCACTCAACTGTTAGTAGATGCTTGAGCTAGTCATGGGTGACTTAATAAATCTTATAAAAGGTATGGCACAAATTTTAAAAATATCATTTCTACATTGTTAGTGCTACATATATGACCAGGTTACAACACAGAGCATTTACATGTAATGGACAAATATTTGGCCTACACACAGGGCTGGATTTACATATGGGCTGAATTTTAGTCAGTTAATCATACAGTGTTCTACCAAAATTTCATGTTTCCCGGTGTTACTTTTGAGAAATTTAACTTATTTCAACCCAAGTGTAATGATTTACTACAGTATTTTCCATTAAATAATGCAGTATGGTTGTGGGGTAATGCCAGTAAAACAGATTTGATTTTTCCTTCAAAAAAGTGTATGACATAAGTTTTTCTGGACAGACAGCATCATGTAAGATCTTATTCCAGAAATTACAAATTTCAACTGTTCCTTTCTTATATATTTTAAATTGCATACTTTACATAACACATTACTTAGATTCTGTGTACTAAAACCACCATGGTCGCTAGTACTGCACAGAACACAGAATTGATTTTTAATACCAAATCCAGATTGAAGTTTACTGAGAGATCTCAATTAACTTAAATATGTGGATTGCGAGGAGAGAGACCTCATTATTCTGTGAATAAGTTGTACAGTAATCTACCCGAATACAATAAATCTATATGTAATATAAATTCATTTAACCCTCTAAGTGGCAAGCGCCGTCTGAGACGTATGATTCACGCCGCCGCGAAGGGGCTAGCACCGTCACAGCCGTCGCTTCACATTTAAGGCCGCTGCTCCGCAACCGTCTATTATTTTTAGGCCTAGTTTGAACTATCGTATTCTCCATGAAATTTCCTATACATATCATATAGTATAGTGTGTATTCATGTTACTAATGTTTGCTGGCTTAAATGATTCCGACGGTTTTCATATGACCTGGCGGCAGACGAGAGAACAGCTGTCTACTCGTCTCGTCACTGTTTTGTTTGGCGACTTTGCGTACTATTATTGTCAGTATATTATTGTTTATCGCGTTGTTCGTGTTACCGGTAAATGTTTAGGTTATTCGTTCGTCATGGAAAATGTTGGGGTACTTTGGAATTATACCGACTACACCAGTATGAGGAACACAAACAAATAAATTTATAGAAAAAAAAACATTATAGAACGAAAAAGCAACGCTTCAATTACAAACTTACAATGATTATTAATTGTTAATGGGTTTCCTGTGACGCCCAGAAAGCAGCAATATCAAGGATGAGTGAGTCTAGTGGATTTCCGCCTTCAGCAGCAACTGCCGACCGCAACGCATATTTTAGATGTAGGCAACTAGTCATGATCTTGTAAAAAACGAATGGCCCCCTCTTCGCTCCTGGGTAAATCCCAAATTCTCATAGTGTCACCCATCACCAATTTATTACACACACAGTAAAACACGGAAGTACAACAAAGCGACAGACACTTCGGCACGAAAAGTACAAGAATGCGGCGCACAAGCTGAACGGGCGGCAAGAATCTGTAGTCACGTTATCTACTAGATCGCTCGACTTTGACCTCTGTCTGAGGATGGGGGGGGTTTGCGATAAGACAATTCCTGTTTTATATTTACGAAATATACTGTGCTATGACAAACTAAGCCACTATTATAATATTATAGGCCCTACACTACTGGGAGAAAAGACAAGCCCCTTCTAGTGACTCAGGAGTAAAAAAACCAGTTTATACATAGATTTAGTTTTTCCCATCTAACTTTTTTGTTCTTGTAAATAGAAAAAAATGTATTAGAAGTAATTTGTTTAGAATAAAATTGTGTATATTCTGTGAATTTGACATTATTTTGTAGCTCCAGTAGTTTCAAAGTGACGGACAGTAGAACTTAAAAATTATTTTTTCTAAAAAAATTTTTTTACACATCTACAACGATATTAATCTGAAAATAATGGTAAGGCACCAAATATTATATTTATTCTTATTCTATAGTTCATAAGGAAAACAAAAATATATAATGTTGCTAGGTTATCACTTAGATAATATTTTCTAAAAATAAGTTTAACGATCACGGCAATTTACCCAAAAACGGCCTGCCACTTATAGGGTTAAGGAATCGGTTAAGACTTATTTGTGTGATAAAGTATTTTATAGTATTACCAAGGATTTTGAAATCATAGCTAAATTTATTTATATATATATATATATATATATATTTTAAGCCTAGAACTGGCAATGGTTGTTCCTGAAATGCCACAGTATTTTAGATTGATATGTAATGGGTCTTTCAGACAAGTATTTATACCAATTACGAGGGTCTTCCAGAAAGTAAAGAACGTTTTGTTATAAGTCAATAAAAACAAAAGATAAGAGCATGAAAATTTATTTATAAATACTTATAAACTTACTCTATTTTTCTACAAAATCGCCGGAACTGTCAAGGCACTTGTTGTAGCGTGGCACAGTTTTTCTATACCGACGTTATACTGTTCTGCCGCGAAGGAATGAAGCCACGTTTTTACTCCTTCTTTGAGGTCTTCGTCACCCAAAAAGTTTTTTCCGCCTAAAAACACTTTCAACTTTGGAAACAAGTGATAGTCACTCGGAGCCAGATCTGGACTATACGGAGGGTGTCCGAAGATTTGCCATTTGAAAGAATTGAGTTCTGCTTTGGTTCGTGCACTACAATGAGGCCGAGCATTGTCGTGGATCAGCACCACTTTCGACGACAGCATTCCGCGTCGTTTGTTCTGAATAGCGCGGCGAAGCCGATGCAAGGTCTCGATGTAGGCCTCTGAGTTGATTGTTTCGCCTCTCGGCATGAACTCCACATGGATTAGGCCTTTTCGGTCCCAAAAAACTGTTGCCATCAATTTCCTGGTGTTCAAATTTGGTTTTTCTTTCCTGTTTTTTGTTGGTGAATTCGAGTGATGCCATTCCATTGACTGGAGCTTTGTTTTCGGGGTTCGATAGGAAACCCAAGTTTCGTCACCCGTTACGATGCGGTCAAGAAACGCAACACCTTCTTCGTCATACTGAGTCAAAAACTCAAGAGCTGCTCCCATCCGTTTAGTCTTGTGGACATCAGTAAGAATCTTAGGCACCCAACGAGCACACATTTTCTGATAACCAAGACGTTCAGTCACTATTTCGTGCAAAAGCGACCTTGAAATTTGTGGAAAAGATTCCACTAGACCACTCAAAGTGAAACGACGGTTTTGTTGAATTTTTCCATCAACTTTCGCTGCCAACTCGTCAGTAACGAGTGACGGCCTTCCACTTCGTTCCTCGTCGTGCACATTAGTTCGACCTTCCTTAAATTGAATGCACCATTTTCTCACTGATGACTCGTTCATCGCATTGTCACCGTAAACTGCCTTAATTTGCCTATAAATTTCAATAGGTCGAACATTCTGTGCATTCAGAAACCGTATCACACTACGCAGTTCACACTTGGCGGGATTTTCAATTAACGCCGCCATTTTAAACTTTCACAGGAGACGCAAACGTGACCTCACGGTACCGCTACTCAGCTCACACTGAGGCAGAAGGTGTGGCTAACGAACAAGCTATCTACCGCGGTGGTGGGGGAACTGCGCCGCCCGTGATGCGCAATCGTTCTTTACTTTCTGGAAGATCCTCGTAACTTACTCCAAATGTAACATATTATACATGATTTTTTTTTCAGAAAAGACTACAGAATCTAAATATGCCTAAATAAATTAGATAAATTAGAAAAAACACAAAAATTTTGTTTTACTTTTTTTACACAAAAACTTCCTGTGTATCAAGTGAGAAATCTGAGATATACATTTTGCTCCAAATTTTATGCTTATTTCGGAAATATATAGTTTGTTGCACTGTAAATGCATAAAATTATATTTATAGCAGTTTATAAAAAAGTCTGTACCCGTATTTTATTCTACGAGGCAGAAAATACGAGGTCCAGAAAGTGTACTGGTACTCTCACAGCTGTAGGGAATACTTTTTGGACATGTTGGCAACACTGCCGCGTAGCTCGACTCCTCCCCTTCAAAACGAGACCAATTCCAGGTTAGTGTGTTGAAAATTCTTGACGCAGTACCGTCTCTCACGAAAAATTTTGATCGTATCTCCCGCCAAGTGCGAAATTCGTCGTGCCGTCATTCGCTACCTCGTTGTGAAGGGAAGAGCTCCGGTTGAAATTTATAATGAGGAGAAAACTGTTTAGACTGCCTCTTAGTCTCATAGTGTAGTAGGTAACCAAAGTTTCGTCTCCAGTAACAATAAAGTAGAGAAAATCATCGCCTTCAAGTTCGTAGCGTTCCAAAAACTCTTTGTAGCTCTGCACTCGATTCTACTTGTGCTGTTCTGTCAGCTGTTTTGGGACCCATCTCGCAGACAATTTCCAATATCCGAGACTTTCTATGATTGTTTCGTTATCAGGGATCTGGAGATTTGCGGAAACATCGCAGAAAGTTCATCTAACGTCAATCTGCGATCGTCACGGACCGCACTCATCTGATCGTCATGATTCAGAATCTAACTAAATAGTTTAATAATGAAATATAAAACAAAACAAATATAACCTATACAAATTATGTGGCAACGACTGATCAAATATGATGAAACAAACGTTATGTAACAAGCGCTACAGTTGTCGTCAGCTGTCTACCGATAGACCAGTGTGGGGCGGAATAACATTTTGCAATGTACAAAGAGAATGCAACATAATACCAAAGACCAACAAAACCGGTATCAATATGTAGAGATTCTTATTCTTTACATGGGTGTGAGATAAAACGTGATTGGTTAATAATTACACGTTCACGAGTCATGAAAACAAAACAGTGCAAATGGACCGCATATGCGGTGATTGCCAGTTCTAGGGTTAAATAATGGTACTATTTTAAAATTTGACTAATTTAATTAATTGATTTAGGTTAAGATAACTTGACAATGTCACCAGTTTTGTCTCTTTGCTATACATGTAATTCGGAAATATGACAATAAAGAAAGAAAAATTTGTATGTAACATCACTGCAGGAAATAAATAATATTCTTTGCCTGTTTTATGAATCACAGATTAAAACAGCTTTGAAAAACTATAATATAATATCGATAACTAGATTGACAAGCTAAGAGTATTAACTGAATACTGTAATAAAGCTGTATTGTCAAATATCTGATGATGTAAGATGTCACCGTAGTAGCAACGTTTTATTGGAAGTAAAAATCAGCAATGCAGTCGGAGTGGCAACATCCAAGTCGAAAGGGTTAAATAAGGTTCAAAGAGTGATACAATAGAAAACTATTACTAATACAATCTTACGTATACTTGTACCCATTATAATACTGGACATTATATTATCTGAACAGACTATCTATCTAATACCACTTAAAAGCAGGATAAACCTAAATCAGTTAAATGTCACCTTATAGGGTATATGTTGTGTGTGCTCTGTACATTTATGTACCCTTAAAGTGATTCATAGATTTCCAATAGCATGTTTTAAACTTACAAATTAATGACTTACAGCTCTTGGGGACATTTCTTATCTTAACTTCATTCTCAATTTTCATAATTAACAAGTTTCCTGTCTTAATTTTTCTATTGTAATGTAAAACGTACCTCCGATTGTCTAAGTTCTTTTTCTTGGACATATTTTTGTTCTGTATCTTTTAATTTTAAGATGGAGTCTTCTAACATAACATCCATTTTCCTTATTTTTTCCAACGCATGCGTTAGATCATTCTCGGTTTTTTCGTAAAGCTCATCTAGTTCTTTAACTTTATATTTTAGAGATTGAATTTCTTCATCTGCTTTAATTTTTTCTTCTTTACGTAGCACTATATTTTGTTCCAATGCAGATCTGGTCGATCCTGCATTTTTTTGCGACTCCTGAAACAATAAGAAATAGAACTCACAATTTGTGTCAACATCTATTTTTGTTTAGGAAATTTAATCTACTAATCTTTTGAACATTATTGGACCTATCTACAATTGGATGTTTCTACAATTAGACCAACTAATTAAAAATTCTATCCATCAGATCTTTTCACTTTTAGTGATTCTCTCACAATCATAATACCTTTGTATCCATAAAAAGGAAACTGATAGTATAAAAAACAACAATACATTTCAATTTTTTTAATTTGTCTTGTGTTATTTTATAGTATAAATGACCATTTCAAATACCGACCTTCTCTTAATATGAAAAGAGAAATTATTGATCTCATCAACTCAAAAATAACAGATTTAATATACAATAAATCTTTTATATATGATAAATAAATACATCACAATAGAATTTATTTTACTCTTTAAAACATAGTTATAATATAAAAATATCAAATCTGCCACTAATTTATATATAACACTTGACATATTTTTAACCTATTAATGAGCAGTCCATAATTTTCCCCCCAAAATCATATTAATTTGAAAAATTATTATTTATAAGGTTGTACTTTTTCAAAATATAGTAAAGCTTGATACAAAACGTAAATATATGAATTACAAAGTATATTTACAAATTTGTTAAAACCTTTTTAAATGCATTATTTACCATGTGCACAAAACATATTTTAACCCTTTGCACTCGAATAGAGTTTTTAGAAATTATCCTTACAAGTCGTATGTCCACTGGGAAATGGCCGCGCTACTGTTTATACCGGCTCCGCTTTCATATTACAGTTCTTGTTCTTCCTAGCTCGTACGGCCACTGTGAGTGGCCAATACATAATCCGCTGAACGCTCGCATGGCCACTGGGAATGGCCATTGCACTTTGTATCCATGGAAACTATTTTTTTGGATGTTTTAAATTATACTAGTTACACTAAATTGTGCTGCGACCTATAGGGAATCTCTTGAACTAGGTAGAAAAAGCGCGGTACTTTCTGCCTATTTATATAATCTCTGTTCTATTGGCGGCCAACTTGACTCTATACCAGCTGTTTTTATTTAAACATCTGATCCTTGTGATTGAAATAGGAGACTTTCTGTTTCAATTATCGTGGATGTTTATGCGTGTGAGCTAATCGCTGTGTGTAAAGTTTGATAAGTGCAGCAATATGGATAAAGACTTTAATTTAAATTCCGATGAAATCATCAGACATGTGTTTGAATCAGATTCAGATTGTGGAAACGTTGATTCAGATCACGAAAGTGATGTTGGACTCAAACTTAGGTGAAGAGTACGAGGCATTGATTAAACAGTGAACTGAGTGATGGACTAGGTTATGTTGGAAACGGAACTCAAGAAGATACAGAAGTTGAAGAAGAACAGTTGGACGAAATTAGAGAAGAGGAGGAGAACGAAATCAGAGAAGAAGAGGAGGTGTGGAGGGAATGGACTGAAGGTGATACAAAACTTTGTTAAATTTCAGTGGTCAAATGACTCAGGTTACAAACCACCACCACTAGGGCAAAATCAACTTCGCCCCTTGAATATTTCCAGCTTTTCTTTACAGATAATCTCATATCTGAAATAGTTAAAGAAACTAATAGATACGCGAATGAAAAAAATAAAAAAAAAAAACACTCCATTGCAGAAACGATCCATGTGGTGGTCATGGAAAGATGTAGATCTGATAGAAATGAAAGCTTTCCTAGGAGTCCTAATAAACATGGCAATGAACCCTAAGCCAGAACTCGGTGACTATTTCTCCACGGATTGGATTGACTACCAGCCTTTTTTTAAAGACGTATTATCAAAAGAGAGATTTTTACAAATATTTTGGAATCTCCACATAAGTCCTCCTCCAACTGGCCCAATCCACGGGACCTTGACAAGATTTGGGAAAGTACGCAATGTGCGTGCTGTACTTAGACAAAAAGTACAGGGAATACTATGTGCCAGAAAAAAAAGTCAGCATTGACGAAAGTACTGTTGGATTTAAGGGGAAAATTTCTTTCAAGGTCTATAACAAAGACAAAACCCACCAAATGGGGGATAAAAGGTGTTTGTTCTATCTGAATCCAAGTCTGGTTACATTTGTGCCCTGGAACCATACTTTGGAAAATGCACTACAGGACAAAATGATTCGGCAAGACTTAGGTGTCACCAGTCGAGTTGTTTTACATCTTGTTTAATAAGATTAAAGAAACCTATAGTAACATTGAAGGCCTACATGTGTTTACCGACAGGTATTACACTAATTTGGATTTGGCTCAGGCACTCTATGAAATGAAAATCCATTTAACTGGCACTATTATGAGAAATAGAAAAGGCTTACCTGAGCAAGTTAGACCAAAAAGAAGTAAAGAAGGGGAGTAATAGAAGAGAAGTTACCCAAGTAAAGTTGAAGAAGGGCGAAATTAAAGCCTTCAGAAAAGACGACAAGTACAATCTTTTGCTATGGAAGGATTTCAAATGAAGTAACAATGTTGAGCACTTTGTATGATAGTAGCACACAAACTGTGAGGCGTGTTGTTAAAAGAGGGGTAATAGAAGAGGTGAACAAGTCCTACTGTTGTATGTAAATACAACGAATCAATGGGAGGTGTAGACATTGCCGACCAATATATTTCGTCATACAGTTTCAACCAGAAAATCACTAAAGTGGGTGGAGGAAAAATTTTTTTCTGGTTGGTCGAAACAGCCATCGTAAACGCGTATTTGTTGTTCAACATGAACCAAGACAAAAAAGTCAGACAGAGAAAGTTTCGAAAGGAGCTCATTTAAAGGACTTGTTTCTGATGTCAGAAATGTCAAGAAACGTGGAAGACCATCAGACATACAGGATGAAGAGAGATTAAACGGAAAGTTGCACATAATTTGGCCCATGGGGCCTGGGTAAATCTAAGGACTGTTTTGTGTGCAGTGACCGAAGTGCTGGTGGATCAAGGAAGCGTACCAAGTACATATGCAAGAACGTGCACTTGTTACAGCCTGGTTAGTGCATTGGACCATGTTTTTGTGAAGCAATACCACACAGCTAAAAAACTCAAAGTTTAAAAAATACACCAGATAGTTATTATTGTTTTAGTGTTTTATACAACAAAGATTTCATGTAAGCTCTAATCAATTTCATTTAATTAATTATTAACTGTATATTTTAATTTTATAAATAACAATTATTATTAAGCCAGAAAAACATCTTTATTTTAAAATAAACTTCATTGATATAACTAAAACAATACTTTGTTGTTTGTAGTTTTAGTGTTTTCAATACAACAAAGATTTCATGTAAGCTCTAATCAATTTCATTTAATTAATTATTAACATGTATATTTTAATTTTATAAATAACAATTTATTATTAAGCCAGAAAAACATCTTTATTTTAAATAAACTTCATTGATATAACTAAAACAATACTTTGTGTTGTTTGTAGTTTTAGTGTTTTCAATACAACAAAGATTTTCATGTAAGCTCTAATCAATTTCATTTAATTAATTATTAACATGTATATTTTAATTTTATAAATAACAATTATTATTAAGCCAGAAAAACATCTTTATTTTAAATAATACTTCATTGATATAACTAAAACAATACTTTGTTGTTTGTAGTTTTAGTGTTTTCAATACAACAAAGATTTCATGTAAGCTCTAATCAATTTCATTTAATTTAATTATTAACATGTATATTTTAATTTTATAAATAACAATTATTATTAAGCCAGAAAAACATCTTTATTTTAAATAAACTTCATTGATATAAGTAAAAACAAAGTTTTCAAACAAAATGTGTTTGCTTGTCTTGAAATGCCTTGTACGTCCATTTCAGGTGAATGTTGATAAAATAATTGCGAGCTGATGACACCAGCCAGCCAATATGGCGGCCGAGTTGCGACAGACGAGCCCGTGAGCGGCCCACCTCACGGTGGCCATGCGACCTGAGAGATCTGTGCAAGCGAGAAAATAATGCAAGTTATGTAAGCGTAGGGCACGGCCACTGACAGTGGCCATTCGAGTGCAAAGGGTTAATGTGTTATACCATGTGTACAAGAGTTTTAAAATGTAATACAAGACAAAAAAATATTACCTGGAGGTCAAGTTCAAGATTTGCAACTTTTTCCTTTAATTTAATAATTTCATTAGTGCTTTTAGCCAGCCTCTCTTCTACAGAAGCCAGCTTCTTTTCTACCAAATCCTTGTCTTTTAAAGCATTTTCCAACATGGAAAACATTTTATTGTCATGCCCCGTACTTGGTTCAGTAGCCTGGAGTTCCGCTACCTACAGCAAAAATTACACATTCAAGTGAAAAATGTGAAAGAGAATATATTCAGATATTAATGTTAATAGTTTTGTTCACTGCTTGGGAAGAAGTGGTATCTCAAATTTTGACCCAGCTCTTGATGTTAATAAAAATTACAACAATTTTTTAAGTAACTTCATAATGACATTGAATAATATCTTCCCTCATAAAACTTTTAAGAGGACCACCAAGACTAAACCGGTAGTCTTGAATTGGGTTACTCTGGGTATTGAAATATCTAGTAAGAAGAAAAGGGAACTTCATTGGGAAGCAAAAATAAACAGAAATGAGTTTTTAAATTATGTCAAGTCTTACAAAAAAACATTCAAAAAAGTAGTAAAGGCAGCAAAAATAATGGCAAATAGCGCCTACATAGTTCAATCTGAAAATAAATCTAAAGCTGCCTGGCAAATTGTAAATACAAAACTTGGCCACAATGGTATTAAAACTATAACTGGTATTGTATTGAATAGGTCCAAGGATGGAGAAGACATTTCTAGTCCTCAAGTTGTAGCTGAGAATTTTAATGATTATTTTACAAAATATAGTTTTAAATACCAATGTAAAGAGAGCCACCGTTAATGGAGTTCATGTGTCAATGAACTCACTTGTTGTGAGGCTGGGGTTTCATTCTCTAGCTTCAACCCTTGCAATATTGGTGAAATTACTAAAATAATCTTATCAATGAAAAATAAAAACTCATTAGGATGGGATGAAATACCTATCAAGTTGATAAAAACCACTGTTCATATAATATCAAGGCCCCTCACATTAATTATCAACCAATGTCTAAGAGAAGGAGTTTTCCCAGAAAAATTGAAATATTCACAAATATCACCAGTTTTTAAGAAAGGCTCAAAAAAGGATTTAAGCAATTATCGCCCCATATCAGTTTTAAGCAATCTGTCAAAAATATTTGAAAAAGTAATTAACTTAAGACTTGTAAATTATTTTGAAAATAATCACTTACTTTACAGTAAACAGTTTGGTTTTCGCAAAAATGTTGGGACAAGGTCAGCTCTCACAGAATTTACAAATGAGGTGATGGTGGCACTTGACAGGTCACAGGCTACAGCGGGTGTTTTCTGTGACCTGTCTAAGGCCTTTGACTGCGTGGACCATGGAGTATTGTTACTCAAATTAAACGATTACGGTATAAAAGAAAATTGCTTTAGTCTGTTGTTGAAATCGTATCTCACAAATCGAAAACAAAGAACTGTTATATTGGATAAAAATTCAAAATTTTTTTCTAATTGTAAGGATATATCTACAGGTGTCCCTCAAGGTTCTATTTTGGGTCCCCTTTTATTTTTAATTTATGTTAATGACCTGCCAAAAGCCATAGATAGAGACTTAATCTTGTTTGCCGACGATACAACAGCATTAATTTAAAAACAGATTAAATACTGAGCTCCCTGATTCAATTTCAGATGCATCTAATGCTATGGATTCTTGGTTTAGTGCTAATGGTTTAAAACTAAACATTGATAAAACCCAAATTATAAAATTCTTATTAAGGAAAACCGCTGAAACTTTAAATGTTCCAAATTTAGTACCTTCTCATAAATTTCTGGGAGTATTTTTTGACGAAAACCTTAGTTGGAAAGTACATTTAGAAAATGTTGTAAAAAAGATTAGGTCAATATCTTTTGTATTTTTGCATATGAGAGACTGTGTCCCCCTTGATACCATAAAAACTATTTATCATGCATACGTAGAGTCAACCCTGAGATACGGTATAGTTCTGTGGGGCCAATCCTCAAATATCAAGTATGTTTTAAATATCCAAAAAAGAATAATTCACATAGTTACAAACTCCAACCCACGTAGTTCATGTAGAACTCATTTTGTGAATTTAAAAATTTTAACAGTAATAGGATTGTACATCCATGAAATTTTAACTTATATTCACTTTGAAAAAAAATGCTTTGCCAGACCATCTCAGGTTTCAGCATAATTATAATACAAGAAATGGCCTCGTTTTAAGATATCCATCCCATCGCTTAGCTCTTTTTCAAAAAAGTCCTATATATGCGGGGTTGAAACTGTACAATGGGTTACCTGCGGCATATAAGGAAATGAACCAAAAAGAGTTCAAAGAAAAATTGAAAAATGAACTATTGAACACAGCATTTTATTCATTACAAGAATATTTTGAAAGTGATTTGTATCTTGGTTTTTAGGATAAGTATTTTATTTTCTCTGTAATTGCAAATTGATACTAATTGACCTTATTAATTTTTTATAAGGTTTGACGATGCACCTGTTTTCTATGTGTATGTACATATTGTAAACGTCTTGTGCAAATAAAGTATGTCTATGTCTATGTCTAATATTGGTGGAAGGACCTTGGATTTAATTTAATATAAATTTAATTTAAATATTCAAAGTCTGCAGAGAAACTTTGATGAACTGTGCATATATCTTAACGGACTTTCATCAACGTACAATATAATAGTATTAATGGAGGTGTGGATCAAGAGCGGGGAAGAAGACAAGAAACAGATACCGGGATACAACATGATACTACAGCCAAGGACAGTGAATCAATCAGGGGGTGTCCTTATCTACGTGGACTATGACCTCCAATACTCGCACCGACTCATCTCTTGTTCTACTGCAGAAATAGTTCATATTGATTTTAACGTTACCATCAACAATAATTCATTAAGTATAACACTTTTTAGGGTTTATCGAAATTGTAAATATACATTTAAGAAATTTTAAAATGATTTTATAAATATATTACATACAACAAACGACCCTACTATAACTATAGGAGACATGAATATATGTTTAATGAAAGAGGGGGTTCAGCTATGGATTATTTAAACTTAATTTCATCATATGAATTTCAAAGCTTGGTGAATGTACCAACTAGAGTTTTAATAATACTGAAACATGTATTGACCATTTGCTGTTAAGAAATTCAACAAATTTAAACTATGAAAGTAATGTTGTGAAATTGGAAACAACCGATCACTTTGCTCTCAGTCTCACTTTGTTTGTGAATAGTAATACATTAAATGAATTAAAGTTCATTAAGGCTCTGGATCAGAAGCTTTTTTATAGACAGTTAAATTTAGCTGACTGGAATCCGATGTACAATGAAATGAATGTAAATAAGTGTGTACAAAATTGTTATAAGATATATAATAATTGTTATAATAATGCATGTTTTTTGAAAAAACTTAAAAGTAAGAGTAGAAAAAGAAAGGAGTGGATTTCAGATCGCCTTATTTGTTTAATAAACAGAAAGAATAACTCGTTTGTTATGTACAATAACGATAGAAGTAATTTGGTTTTAAGGTCAGAGTATAAGAGGTATGCAAAAAATGTAACAAAGCAAATTAAAAAGGAAAAGTTAAATTATTTTTCTTCATTAATAGATAAGTGTTAAGGCGATTCAAAAAAGTACTGGAATGTTATTAAAAAATTATTAAAAGAAAGAAAAAGTCCTTGGACAGTATAAAACTTAATGGTAGGTTGGTAAAGGTGGTAGATAATGAAAAAATTGTTACTGACGCATTTAATTCATATTTTACAATATTTGACATATGTACTTATGATGAATTGTTAAAAGCCATTAAACAAATAAAAAATAAGCCTTGTTGTGGCGTTGATAGAATCAGCATTGGTACAATAAAACGTAATGTAAATCTCTTTGCGCCATTGCTCCACAGTATATTTGTCACGTCTTTGGATCAGAGAATAATTCCTATAGAGTTTAAAACTGCATCAGTTGTGCCGATTTATAAGACAGGTATCAATCACTTTTTTCTTCGTACCGCCCTGTATCTGTAATAAGCACTGTGGCGAAGATTTTTGAGAGTATAATTAAAAAGCAGTTACTACATTATTTCCACAATAGATCTTTGTTCTCCAACAATCAATTTATGTTTTTGCCGGGCAGAGGTATGGATTTAGCCATAGAAAAGCATGTTAAAAGTATAGCAGCATCTACAGACAAAAGTATGTATACATTAGCTGTTTATCTGGACTTTCAGAGAGCATTTGATGTATTAGACATAGACATTTTAATATATAAATTTAGAAAACATGGCATTGGGGGTGCAGCACTGGCATGGTTGGATTCATTTTGCAGGGGTAGAAGGCAGGTTGTGAAAATAAATAAATGTTATAGTGATGTGTTGGAGCTACGGTACGGAACAGCTCAAGGTGGGGTATTAGGACCAATTATTTTTCTGATTTACATTAATGATCTTTTGAATATTGACCTTCACTCATCTGTGTTTGCCTATGCGGATGACACAGCACTTGTATGCTCTGCCTATAATAGGCAATCACTGCAATATAAAATAAACAGTGATCTAGAAAAAATATCTCAATGACTAATTAGCAATAAATTATTGATAAATACCAGTAAATCAAAGTGTATTATGTTTTTTGACTACTGTGAGACTAAGAAAAATCTTACAAATGTTTTCAAACTGTTTTGTCACGTGCATCATTGTATTTACGGTTGTTCTTGTTCCAGTATTGAGGTAGTTGAGTTTGTAAGATATCTGGGGATTTACATTGATCAATTTTTAAAGTGTAGACAGCATGTGAATATTTTATCACAAATATTGAGGAAAATAACTTATGCACTATATCATTTAAAAGGAAACTCAAAATAAGATCAATTAAAGCAGATTTATATGTCTTGGTTTGAGAGTGTATTGAGATATGGAATTGTACATTTTGGAGGTACCTACCCAACCATTTTAAAGCCAGTTGTAATGAATCAAAGGCGTGCCTTACAAATTATATATAATATAAAACATAATGATAGATTAAGCTACATTTAAGATTATGAACATTTAAATGTTCTATATATTTTGATCACAAGGTTAAAAAAGTACATTAAAAATGTAGGATTAAGATATATTACGTTATACTTGTAGGAAATAATAACTTTGGCATATTTTATAGAAAACAATATGTATACTATTTTAGATTATTATAAATTTAAAACATATAAAAATGTTTTAATAAGTTTTTCTTGGTTAAATCATAAGGCAAGAATACAATAGGACTTAACACAAAATTTAGCTATAAAAGTTATGAAACTGCAACTTTGTACTTATATAAAGGTCAACACAACAGATTCAGCTACGGTCACTTAAGGTAGTAGTAATAGTAACACATGACAAAAGCTTGGTGCTTCATGCAATGACTTGTGAGAGCTTTGGTAATATTTAACACGCTTGTTATAATTAAAACATTATTTATACAGCTTAAGAACCATTACTCCAATTTTCTTCTATAGAATAATTTTGAAAATATTAGTTGGAAAATAAATATATTTAAAAAAAGTTTAATAAGATTAGCTCAAAATTAAGTAAGCAAGAACTCCAAAATTGATGATGCTGTTACAAAGTTTAAAATAGTTTATGATACAAATAAATTTTTTTTCACCACCACTAACAGAAAAACACCACGTCAGAAAATACATACTATGACAATGAGATATATAGGATGCAGATTGCCATTTAAGAGTTGTGAGATAACTTATGGTTGAAAACGGTATTCAGAATTCCAAAATTTGTTAAAATTTCCTCCGAGTTAGGATAATTGTTCAACAAACAACTAATTTGGACAAGACATTTTTGCAAAGTTTTATATTAATGAGTACATAAAATTAAGAAATAAAACATTACAATGGCAAAATACTGTCGGATGCTGAACGTTACTTGATAAATTTAAGAATTCATAGTATTGCAGTTTTGGATCATCAAAGAAAAATGATTTTAAGTGACATACCATTTAATCAAATGTTAACACATAAATTGTTAGTAATGATTAACAATGTACTTAAATAGTTATAAGTTATCACAGGAATATATGTAGAGCTATTTGTTTCTTAGTTTTTAGTAAAAGTGGTAATAATAATAATCCTGATGTTAATTTCAATGGTCATTACTGCTCGTTGATCTTTAGAAAAAGTATTGTACCACCACAAAATAATAATTATTCAGAATATTATCTAAATCACCAGAATTCAGTTCTAAATTTTTCGGAAGCAATGATTCTAACAACGATTTTGAAATTCGTGACCATTTTGAAGTTCATGCATAGTGTTACTGTATCAATCCAAACGGTCTGACAAACTCTGCACCAAATGCATAATTACAAAGATATGTATTTCAAGGGTCCAGTGTTCAAATGACATAGCTAAATATTATTGGCAAAATAGTCATGAATTAACTCTTATAAGGCTTATTGGAAATAACTTTCTTAAAATTGTTTCTTGTCATGTAGCACAAAAAATAACTAACCTGGTTAATTCTTCGAAGTTAAGTTTCCATCAGAAATATGTTGATTTTATTTGGCAATGTATAAACTCTTGTCTTATTATGTAAGAAATATACATGAATATTAAATATAAAAAACAAGGTGATCACAACATACCAAGTACTGCAGGTGCTGTTTTTACTGACACCTGGTGGAAAGAGGAGTGCCCAACCCTTAAAGACTGAGTCTTGGCCACTCATTAGTCTATCCCGTAGTTTTATACATCAATGGTTATAATAAAAGCTAGAGCATACTGTGATAAAAAGTGATGTATCATATGTTATCATTTTATACGCTAACACTTATATGTCCATGGAAACAAATAATGAGTTTCAGTTACTATTTTCAATTTATATACATATATCATGTATTTATAAAAAACCATATAAAATTATACATTATCTAAGACTGGAATAAATTTAGGATGTTTTTGGCTATTTTGACATTTTTAATTTATTCACACAACTGTCAATCGTTCTTTATAACTTTCACTAACCAAAAAATTTGACATTTATATTATAGGTTGTATTATACATCTCTGTTCATTTTAAACACAATTATGCCAATTTTACTATAGGTCGATTTATATAAAACTAAGAGTTTTTAAAAACATTTCGATAAAAATACTAAAATCTTAGTAAGAGAACAATCAACAGCCAGGTCGAGAGTCAAAGAAAACATTGTAACCCAATCACAGGTTATATAGCTGAGTCCAAATGTAAGAAATATGATCCTGATTCTAAAATCTGATGCCACTGTGGTTAAACACAAACTATGCAGTTTGACATGAAGAACAAAACTTTCACACTAATGTCCTACACTACAGGTCTGATTTCACTCTCTATCAGTTTTTTGTCATAATGAATGACTAATTGCAAGTTGTCGTTATGTTTTGTTACTGTTGAGTTCAGTAACCAAATCATTACCTGGGAATCTTTAGATTAAACACATGCACATACTTACCCTGCTAAACTCAATTTGTAGTAAATGAGTCAGTCTGTATATCTCTGATTGCCCAAAGGCAGCTTTCTCTTTAAATTTACGCAGTTCATCATCTATCTCTTTCCTTTCATATTGTGTCTCCTCAACAATATGTTCCAGCACCTTAATCCGTTCTAGAAGCTGCAAGTTTTCTTTCTTGGCTGTCTCATTTTCCCTTTGAGACTCAGTCATTTGTACTAAAAGTTCACCCTTTTCTTTCTGAAGAGATTCTCTCTCAACTTGCCCTTTCTAAAAAAAAAAGAAAACCAAGCAAAGCACTATATCAGTAGAGTTTATAACATTATATCTTGTGAATTATGAGTGGAATAAGTAAATTTTAAGCGTATCCAACCCAAAATCTTCTATATTTACAGTTAAGCCATCTTATTTAAAACACATGGACTCGTCTTATTGAATAATTAGTTATTATCTCTGTTAAAAAATGCACATATGAAATTAATGATACCTAACTATTACTATGTAGTTGTTTAAAGTATACTAATAAAGGGGATTATTCCTTTTCTTTTTGACATATTCATTACCTCTGGAACAGGCAAACGCCTGATAGACGAGGTTTTATTCACAGTCTTGGTGGCAAAGCCCAATATACAGCATTTTAACATACTTTATACTTTTGTAGTTATGTCTTTAAAATACACTCAAACAGCATCGGTTTTGATACTAATCGAAAAGAGTTCAATTCATATAGACAATAAATACTCTGAAAATTTTAATGTTTCATTACACATCTATATATTTTGTAATGTCTATATATTTAGTGTGTGTTTTGTTCTTTTGTTTACATTCTCCTGTCTAATGCACCGACTGCGTGCACTGTGAATTATCAGTTGGTTCACTCCACTGTTATTATTTGTTTGTCTTTATGATTATTTAGATACCTATCAGACTATTTACAATAATAGGATATTAGTGAATTGCCATTATTTCCGAAGTCATTTAAGTGACCCATGATGACATGTAAATTGAAGAATAAGTCTATAGCAGGAAACTACAAGTGCTGAGTTTTCGACAGTGCTGTCATCCGGTACAGCCAGGTGTATTTGCCATACACAGAGCTGCTCCGCAGTCAGCATATATGAAGTGTATTTCTCGTCCACTGTGACAAATTTCAGCAAAATCTTCATTTATTAAACTGTCACCAGAATTCCCTGATTCATCACGTCAGAATGTGGTTAATAAATTGAGTCCACATCCTGATTGTCCATCATTCTCAGATAGTAGTTACACACTGCTGAATGCCTAACTCACAAGAACGCATCTGGACAAATCTAAAATTGATAAAACGTCCTTATCATAATTACAAATAATTCCTGCCATAACGACTGAACTACAATGAAATTGAAAATTAAAAAAATACATCAACTTTAAGAATGCAAAAAAGGAGGACACAATAATGTCCAGGTAAAACTTCACCATCTGCTTTCATGATAGTTCCTTAGTTGACCGTCACAGTGTAGTAGCAATTTAACAGTACTACTGTGGATTTACAGCTTTTCAAATAAACACTACTAGAGTTCAATGTGTATCATATTACAGCTGCTAGGTGTTGTGAAGTGAAGTGAACTACATGGAATATAATTCAATATGCAGATGACACTTCTGCTGTAGTAACAGCAAGTGACCCATGACTCCTTAAGTCTGAGGTTATTGAATGTATAAAGTGTCTGAATTATTGGTTTACAATTAATGGATTATAAATGAATGAGAAAAACCACAACTGCTTTCATTATGAACAACAGGAAGTTCAATAGACTTGATCACTCTGAAAAATATCTTTGAAACATGATTATTGAAATATCTTGGTACATCAATTAATTCCAAACAAAAATTTTTTAACCATACCGACCAAATAGGAAAAAAGCTTAATTCCACATGTTTTATTCAAAAACTTTTGTCAAACTGTGTGGATTTTTGCACAATCTGAAGTGTATATTACGCCACTTCCCATAGTATAATGACTCATGGTTTAATCATCTGGGGCGGCTCAACATTGAGTAGTTTTAATAAAATATTTGTTTTACAGAAATGAGGGTTAAGAATCTTACAAATAAACCATTTGATGAAAATTGTAAACCACTATTTAGATCCTGAAATATTTTTAACTTTGCCTTGGCAGTATATTCTAGATATTTGTAAATTTTATATCAAGAACATAACTAGTTTCTTCTAAGTTTCAAGAAATTCAACAAGTTCATATAACACAAGAAACAATTTTTAACAATTCCTTTACATAATACTTCCAAAATTGAACATTCACCTTATTTCATGACAAAGTACAAGGCGTGTTCAGAAAGTAAGTACCGCTTTTAAAAAATAAGTAAAACGATTTTTTCTTAACAAAATTTGATTTTAACATGAAGGCCCAATAAACCTATTATCTGACATAGTTTCCACCGATGTTCAAACACTTTTCATAGCGGGTGACCAATCTGTCTATACCCTCTTCTTAGAAAGTTCCCACCAACGAAAGTAGCCCTGACTCCACGGCAGTTTTCACTTCATCATCCGTTTCAAAGCGTTGGCCACCTATCTCGTGCTTCATATGCAGGAAAAATTGGTAATCAGACAGTGCCAAGTCCGGGCTGTATGGCGGGTGATCGAACTGGTCCCAACGAAATTGTCGAACCAATGTTTGAGTGTCACCAGTAATATAGAGCCGAGCATTGTCATGGAGCAACACAATTCCGTTACTTAGCATTCCTCTCGTTTGTTTTGAATTGCCCGTCTTAGTTTTCTTAAGGTTTTGCAATAACTTGACGCATTAATGGTTTCATCTCTTGGGAGAAAATCAATCAGCAAAACAACTTTCCGATCCCAAAAGACAGTTAAGTTAAAAATGTGCATGATTTATTGTGCAGATATTGTCGTCTTGAATTTTTGTTTCTTCAAAGATTGCGTTTGTCACCACTCCATTGACTGTTATTTGGATTCCGGTCTGACATGACGGACCCAAGTTTCATTACCTGTCACAATTTTGTTTCAAAAATCCTCACCATCATCACTGTGCTGTGTGAGAAAAGTCAAAGCACTTCCGAGTTTCTTGGTTTAGTCCACGTCAGTGAGCATTTTTGGAACCCATCGAGAACACAGTCTGCGATAACCTAACCGGTCCGTAACAATTTCGTACAAAAGAGTGCGTGAAATTTGTTGGAAATCATCAGATAGCATTGTCATAGTGAAACATTGGTTCTCATGGATTTTTTCGTAAACTGCCCTTATCAGATCATCGGTGACAAGAGAAGGCCGACTGCTCCGATTCTCATCATGCACATTTGTTCGATCGCCATTGAACATTCTAACCCACTTTCTCACGATTCCGCTACTCATTACGTCTTCCCCGTAAACATCTCGAAGTTTTGACGATAAATTTCAGTCAGTTTCACATTCCTTGCATTCAAAAATCTTATTACTAAATGAATCTCACAATCGGTGGGATCACTATTTGTCTTAAACATTTTAAACGTTCCACCGGGTGAGTTGTGGTGGGGGTAGAGATGTGGAGGGGATATTGTTCCGTAGCGGTGTACGTGCCATTTTCAGTGTTCGCCATGGCTTGGCTCGGTGAGCATCGGGCGTTTGCTGTGGAGGAATTTATGTCTGAAGAAGATTATGAAACTCGCAGGGCTGCATGTGATGACACTTTGCAAAACATTCCCCCAGATGCTGTCTTCATTTCTTCTGGTGAAGCCCACTTCCACTTGTGTGGAACTGTTAACAAACAGAATTTCCACTACTGGGCTGCAGAAAATCCTAGGGAACTCCACCAACAACCACTACACAGCCCAAAAGTCACAGTTTGGTGCGCCGTTGCGGAATTTGGTGTGTAGGGACCCTACTTTTTTGAAGAAGATGGACAAACAGTAACGGTCAATGCCGATCGCTATTGTCACATCATAGAGACATTTCTCCGACCCAAGATCAACCAGTTTGTTTTATACTATGAGGAAGAAGAAGTTTGGTTCCAACAGGACGGAGCCACAGCTCACACTGCTTGGCGGTCCATGGAAATGTTAAGAGAGTTGTTCCCTGGACGTCTTGTTTCTTTAAGAGGAGACATTTCCTGGTCTCCAAGGTCACCTTGTGATTTCTTTCTGTGGGGTTACCTAAAGGCTGAAGTGTACAAACATCGTCCCAGAACTCTGCAAGAGCTAAAAGATGCCATTAGGCAGGAAGTGGCAGCCATTCCAAGGGAAGTTACACAACAACTTCAGGGAAAGACTTCGTGAATGTCTTAACAATGGGGTACAACATTTATCGGACATAATTTTCTAAACCAAGTAAAGTGTACTAAGTGATGTAAAATGGCATCATATAGGTTATTCACAAATATAAGTAATTGTTCTGTATGTTTCTTATTCTTTTTGCAAATGCCTATTGAAATCAGGGAGGTTTTTTTGCCGGACCCTGTACTACAAACCAATTAAAATCATTGCCAACTTTATACATTTTTATGGGAATGGAATAATGAATGAAAGCAGAGTGAGAGAGTGGTGGATTGATTTTAAAAATGCCCACACTTATATTCAAGACAAGGATTGCAGTGGTCGGCCAAGGCTGGTCATTGAAGACTAGTTAATGAAAATCAACGATATCATTTGTAAAAATTGCAAATGTACAATCATTGAAATTTCTATTTTCCCCAAATTTCACAAAGTGCATAAAATTGTTGTGGAGAAGCTTGGCTATCACAAGTTTTTTGTCAAGTAGGTTCCAAAAATTCTTACAGAAGAACATTAAAAAAATAAAGGCTTGATGCATCACTGAATTTCCGTGAAGACCAAGATAAACACGGTAATGAATTTCTCATTCGTATTGTAACTGGTGATGAAAAAGGGTGAAGTTAACTATGAAACGAAAAGGCAGTCTATGGAACGGGAACATACTCATTCTTCCATAAAAACTAAGAAAATATTTCCAAACTCTGTCAGCCAAAAAGATTATGGCAACCGTTTACTGTGACAGTAAGAGTGTGTTTCTGGCTTATTTGCCACTACAGAAAGTACGGCAAGCAATAAAAAAAGCTCTAGGGAAAACTGAGCTTTAATACTGTTTCAATCATACTTAACAACTATTGGATGATTTTAGCTTAGTTTTTTGATTTTTCTTAAATAACTCCAAAACATTTTTGGACTGGATGGGATTACATCCTGGACATGGTTAATGTGTGCATCAAAACACTGCTTTGACATATCATGGCACCGTTGCCTTAATAAGACAAATTCATGATAAAGTGCATGGCTCATAGTTTCTTTATAACGTCTATGAGCGATCTTCTTACGAATAATTAGATTTTTCAACTCCTTATTAAACCATTGTGGAAATTGAGAACTACCAGTTTTACATTGGAGTATGTTACAGCACGAGATCCCGTATTACATTAGTAAAAGTGAAACCAAGCCAACCACAGATGCAAAATGCAGATCCTCAATCACAGAGCTAACATTGCAGCATCTGAAGTCAGGTATCAAAACTAGTTCAGAAAGAGGGGTCTCACAATGCACCCCAACTTCAATTTTCAATGAAGGATGTGAAGTGCCCTCCATCATTAGAGGTGTAAGGTCTCTTCTTACAGATATGTTTACATATGTAGTAAATATTAAGTCAAGTGTTACTTTTCTTGTATTTGGTACGTTATTAACTTGCCTTAGACCAAAAGCTGAAGCCAAATTTATTAAAGACCTTGAAGGAGGGGAAGCATAATGGTAGAACAAAGGTGCGGCAACGCAATGATGTGCAAATTAGAACATCATTCGGGTTACAAAAGGCTATTACCTCCACTACCGCAGCGCTATAGGCCAAAGATACTTCTCTATTGGTTATTTTGGGGGAATGTACACCACACTAAACAGTAAGTGGAAGCCCTTATTGAGTGAAATCTTATTAAATAGAATTCTATTTCAATAGCTGAGGTCTTGACTTCTACAAAGGGAAACATTTTCTTGACAGCGATTAAAACACCAGCACCACTAAGTCTGTGACTTGTTTCTACTAAGCGATCTTTTCTTAGAATATAATAGCTAGACATTTCAATTTCATTGCTTTTTATTGAAGACTCAAGATTGGTCTCTGTTAACACGACAATGTCGATATTGCAATAGAATGCTGCAATTGCTGCAGTTTTCTATGAAGCCCATTCACATTCTGACAGAAAATAGATAAGCTGGTTCGACCGTTAAAGTAGCTTAGTTTTTTTGACTTCTCTATTATTTTCAGAACTCCATTCAAGTAATTAATTGTGAATTCTTTTCACCCCCAGCTCCACGCCTTTTTAGCTCATCACAGTTTTTGACACAGATGATGCCAATTGTGGGTTAATGGCAGTAATAACATCTTTAGAAAATAAACGGCAAAAGTCTATAGCCTCTTTGGCACATCTAAGTATTAATTTGATGGGGCACGAACCAGACGAGGAAGAACCTTTTCCAATTCTGAAGAAAGTAAATGTATCCGGCTTTATTTTGAGTATATCAAAGATTTGCTTGATTATTGTTTTGTCTTGTTCCTTTTTATCCTTTGGATAATGTTTATTTGATTCAGGAATATTGTACAGAATTCAATTTTTAATCTATTAGCACGTTCATTCAACTCCTCAAATAGCGCTTCAGAATGTTCACTCATATCAATGTGTTTTTTTTCATGTTCTCCATGTCACCAACCACATCCAGTAGATTTGCTCCCACCGCTTCCAAACAATGCTTAAATTGCTCAAGTTTTGTAATAATTATCTGAAACTCCTTCTTAAAGTCATCCCCAAGACCCGTAGTGGCTTCTATAATTTCTTCTTTTGTAGCCAATGATGACATTTTATCCACTAAAGTAGATACCATTTTGGTTAAGTTAGCTAATTCATTGGAAAATCCTTATTTTCAGTCCAATTGGTTACAGGGCCACTGTAGGGTTGAGTCCTTGGCTAGTTTATTATACTCAGCTGCAGGCATGTGAACACACTCTGCATGAAACCATCGAGAGCAAGCGCCACTACATTCAATACCTTCATCAGAGTCTAGGACTTTTTTAAGAATACAGGACATACAAATCTAGGTGGTACCATTACTCATTCACTATGTGTTGTTTACTTTGTAGATGCGTTGCTTAAGTGATAGCAAATACGTAATTGGGACAGTATAATTACGCAAAAGTAAACTTTCAATTAGTAAAGTGGTTGCATCATAAGAATTATCTAATAGCTCTACACATTATAATGTTTGCTCTTGAGTGAAGACAAAATTAAGAAGGCTGTGGATTTTCTTTCTTGGGATATTTCCCCTTCACAATTTCAGAAAATGACAGACAGCAGAAAGTTGATACACCTAGTCCAAGGAACAAAGGAAATGGAATATTAAGAGACTTGTGGACTGTGGTTAACAAATTTATAATGGTTTCATTGTTAAATAGTCAGTTAATTCCCCACATTTATTGACACATAGACTTACGAAACTAAGAATGTGTAGAAAACATGTTATACGGACAAGAGGTTGACGAGGTTGAATATAAACTCGCTAACAGGCTTCATATGAACTAACATTGTTATATTATTATGTCCACTTTAGTGAACTGACTAGTTTTATAAATGGCTGAACTGACCATTGCTGTACTAAAAGGTAATTCACGTGATGTTTACAAGAAAGAGCTACCTCAATGCCATAAAAATTTTGATTTCTATGAATTTAGCAATGTAGGCGATCTGATTGTCTCCATACCTTAACTTGCAGCTGTTACGGTCATTGTCTCATCTACCTACATATCATACAGTTCATTATGTTATAACTGTTGTAAACAAGTTCATTTTAAGTTATTTTTATAGCAATTAATTCCAAAATAATGGCAAGCATACACTGCAAATGAATTTTTACTGTGCAATATCTCTGAACAGCAGAGGACATATTTGTATAATTACACAAGTAACAATATAAATTAAAATTAGTGAACGTTTCTTGTTTACTGCCAAGCAGCGGTTGTCCCAAAAACACTCTTGGATGGTGTGATACTATCGTGGGGACATGTAAGAGAGTGTTTGTTTCAGTACACTCACTCAAGAGGATGCAGAACTTCTCACCAGAAAGTGTGAAACTTACACTCGTAAAACACTGATTTTCCCTCATTTTTAATATTGCAACTCTGTCATCAATATGACTGTGGATCTGGCTAACAAATTTCAGTAATGCTAAAATTACTGCTTGCGTTTTGTATTTTATGTTAGACATAACAACCATAACAAGCATATTTATATTCAAAATTCTATTCTAAAATTGGCCGATATAAGATTAATAACAATTCTGATATTGGTATATTCTAATCTTATATTCTAGCCTATATATTTGGGTGACAAATTCAAATTTATTACTGAAATAAATCCAACAGAGAAAAGAATGGCCTCATCAATGCTTCCTATTCCTCACCATGGAACCTCAACTTACAAAAGATCTCGGGCAATGATAACCACAGAGTTTTTGGTCTTAGAAAATAAAATAAACCATTTGTCGTCACTGCTTGCCGAGTATAGAATTCCCTTTCTACCCATATTAAGTCAGTTGTAAGGTAAAACCGGTTTACAGCCTTACTGAATTCTCAATAGCTAGAAAAAATATCAGTGATGGGTTAGTTGTGATATGCCTTGAAGGACGGATAGAGTTGTGATGAATAAGTGTATGAATGAGTTGTACATATAAATTTTCAAAAAGACTTATTACATAATTTTGTATGTTTTCCAAATGTTGTAGTAGTTTTCCTTGACTTAAGAAATTGTATTATGACATTAGGGTTAATTGTACCCTTGATACGTTAAAAATTAAGTAATTTATCATTGCCCCCACACAGTCAAAGCAGACACGTGGCTATGTATGAACATAGATAGACATAGAAAATAGAACTGCAAGCTAAATATTATTTACAAAACTACGATATTTGTTAACTTTCTTATCTACCTATATGTGTTTTCATGCAAAATACGACACAAACATATTTTAGCAATCAGTAATTTGTGTACTACCTACACAAATTACTGAAGAATTACATACACAAATTACTTTTAAAATCTATTTTCTTTTCAAATCTATTGTAATTATTTCATCTATCTATGTTTCATTCATACATACAGAAAGAACGATAGTATGTTTTGGTAATAAGCATGTGATCAGTTATCTTCCGTGATCGGTTATTTGAAGATTCAGTGGATTCGACACAGACTTTCCAAGTAAATTATAAGCACTTTTTTTGATTTTATTTATTATTTTGTGATAAAATATTTTGAAAATATTGGTATCAAAATCAAGTGAAAACCACAATATCATCTAAACAGTAAGATATCAGAATCAACTCATCCATAAGATTACACTTGTAAGCTATTTTTAGATAAACGCTATTAACTTTCAGTTAAAAGTAATTTAAAAAAGGAAACGCAAGAAGGAAAACCAATTTAAGAAGATGGGCATTAGAACCTTGAAAAAGCTAGACTTAATACAATAGACTCAACACTACCACCACCACTATTTATATACCATTAATGTCCCAAAACTTTGCTGATATGTCTTCTGACATTAGAGAACTTGTAACCTGTCAGACTCAAGACAACCTAGGCCATGACAGTGAAATCTAATTTTCCGTTTATGTTTTCTGGAACCCTAAACTAAGCCAATATTTCAGCAAAAGTCCAAAATTAATATTAAATTTATTTATTGTAAATTTAATACAAACAGTGAAATATTTTTATATCAACATTTACATAAGAAGAAACTTAGATTTTTCGAAACCTGTCACTCTCACCACTTTATGCGTGTGCAGTGTGCACCTACGATCCTACATTTGCAGGATATCAGGTAATGATTATTAATTAACTTATTATTTTGCAGTGCACATCATTCTTTAACTTTTGATATATTTTGGAAAAATGTAGCTAATTTTTGAAAATGATTGTACCCATAGTAAAAAATTTAAACATTCCAGTACAATTGGTGACTTTTACAATTTATTTTATTTTTAATAATGAGAACCTGTATACCATTATATTTTTCTGAAACTAGAAAAAATATGAAGAATAAATTGCTACCTTAAAAGCTAATAGTTGTTATAATATCACTGTTTACAAAGGCACAGTTCCACCACTTTTCAAAAGTGTATTACACATGTAGGTTTATGATATAACTTTATTTTTTAAGTACGGGTGCAAAACAATCAAACATGGTGGCCTGCCAACTGGGGTAAAAATGACAGCCAGTTCCAGGGTTTCAATGCTACAAATACAACATTCTTCAAAATAAATGTTGACTAATGTGATCCTGAATATAGGCTTTGTGTAATAAACTGTTTCGACGCATAGGATAATGTGTAATAAAACTCGTTTTAAGAAACATATCACAATACCTCAAGTACAGGAATCCTTTTTTTAGTTCATAACAAGACAAAAGATTTCTGAAGATCATAATCAGATAACACAATCCTTTTCAAACCACAAGGTATTTATACTAACATGAATGAAAAAAATCTTTTCTAAATTGAAATTCATATTTATTGCCTGGCTAGCAATATTTCCGGAATAAAAATATTTTCCTGGCAGTATTTCTACTGATCTACTAATAGACATTTATGCAACCTTTTAACCCATTGAGTCCCGCTGCCGCAAAGTTGTGGGCGTGACAAGTGTGCAATCGTGGCTCATCGGCACAGGGTTGTTGCCGCTTGCTCGCCTTTTAATTTCGCATTTCTCTAGATACACGCGTTGAATATACTGGGATTCACAGCAGAATACTGGCTTTCTCTTGAGGTCTATTTCGATTTGCATTACAATACTTGGCAGCCTATTTTTAGACCAAACGTCGAGGCATTTCAGCTGGCAGTTATTATTTGGAAACACAAATATGGCTTTGTGTAAGAGTGAGTTATCTGATACAGATATCAATGAATAATTGTATCATGAGATTAGTGAGTAATCTCTGATAGTGACAAAGAAAGGAAGTAAATATTTTCAGTTGTGAAAGATGTGATTTTATTTTTAACGAACTAGTTTGTGATTCAGACTTGAGCTATGATCTAGGCTATGTTGATGAACAAATATATATATATATATATATATATGTATATATATATATATATATATATATATATATATATATATACATATATATATATACACATATATATATATATATACATATATTTGTTATATATACATATATTACATTACATATAATAAAAATGTGAACATATAAATACAAAAACATCAATAACATTAACAATAATTTAATGTATTTCATTGGGAATTCATTACCTTGAGAAGTTCTATGAGCTTTTTTTCCCTCTCTGGTAAGTTAATATCATCTGCAGTTTCATGCAGCAGTTTCTGTAAATTTATATTCTCAGTTTTTGCCGAATAGAGTCTTTCCGATTGCCGACACAATGAGTCAAGCAACATTTTTTTCTCTTCCTTGTAACGTTCTCTTTCATTTCTGGTCTCATCCAGCTGTGCTTGAAGGTCAGACAGCTCCTGGATTGTTGCTTGCAGTTCTTCATTGGTGCTGAAATTCAATATTACAGTATTTACATAAGGACATGGAAGTGATCTACAGTATAAAACCAATGTTTACTCGCACATTATGAGCAGTCTACAGAACAATCTCATATAACAACTATGACTGTCTTAAACTAGAACCATTTGTATTATATTTAACAAAAATCTAATACTTTATTTAACTATAGTTAATGATTGTACATACTGAGCACTCCACGTTACATCTTTAATAATAAATATTTGAAACATATTAATTTTTAAATCAGTTTCCAATTACTTTTTAATTTTACTGTTTTTCCTACAATAAAAGCAAAGGACAAACAACAAATATATTCCAATATTGGCTCCCTTTAAGACCTAACAATGAATTTAAAATACTGACAAAATTCTTTAGTAACAAGAAAACCCTTATCTTCTTTCTTTACAAATTAACATCAATTTAATATTTGTAATTTCATATTTCTATTTTTAAACTATGAACTTTTAAACTATGAACGGCACACTTCCAAAATATAATGATTGAAATTTGAATGAAGTACTTGTTTGGATCCACCTTCAATGAGCTTAGAAAATATACTTAGTACTTTCTGTGGAATTATAATGATCAACAAATCAAATAAGAAGAGTTTATGTGCCATTTTAAATTTAAGTTTGTTGTTATAACATTTCCATTATTATCCTATTAGCATAAAGTATGTTTGAATTGTAACAAAGTTTTTAAAATACCACATATTATATATTAAAACATAATAATTAAGTAATTATTATATGATATTTAAACAGAACAAGTTTTAATGATATATTTTTATTCTATTAAAAGTTTTATGACAATTGTAACATCTGGACAGTTACAGGATGGGGGTGGCAAATAAGTGGGATGGGTGGTAAATTTGCATCTGTTACAACTGGATTGATCATCAAAACTTTGCCACATGCAATTATATAAAACAAGTCAAAAAAATTTTACTTGAGGAACCTTTTAAATTACAATTGCTGTTCAGAAAGAAACTAATGTTTTGACATGGTGCGGCAATAGGCAGGACTAGTGCCGCCATCTTGGCATCAGTTTTCCTACACTCAGTACGCAATTGTGCATCGTGCCTATCGTACTTTGTATACAGTGGAGTGGTGAAATGAACACTGCAACTGAAAATCTCACCATTTGTGAAGTTCAATGTGTGATAAGGTTTTTTTTTGTGAAAATTCATAAACCAATTGAAATTTAACGCCAAGTTTGGTGATGTGTACGGTGAAGGAATAATGAGTGAAAGCCAAGTGAGGCAGTGGTGCATTGATTTTTTAAATGGGCGAACCAGTGTTCAAGATGAGCAACGCAGAGGTATGAGAGTGTTATGAGTGATGAATTGGTGGCGAAAATTCAATTTAAAAATCTGTGAATCGTCATTTTACCATTACGGAACTCTCAGAAACTTTTTTTACAAATTTCACAGTTTAATTCATGAGATTGGTAAACCTGATTACCACTAATTTTGTGCCAGGTCGGTTCCGAAAATCTCAACAGAAGACCACAAAAAACAGAAACTTGTTGCTTCGATAAAAAAGGAAACAAAGTCATTGATCGTATCATAACCGGTGACGAGGTTTTGACTTTAGGTTCTGGTGCAATTTACATGTATTTGCTGTCAGCAGTCAACGTGTTAGGGAGTTATTCTCATTGATTTTCTTAAATGTGGCTAAACTGTCAACTAAGAGAGGTAGGTATTGCCAAACACTTAAAAACTTAATACACAGGATAAAAAAAATGTGGAAGTGTCTGGAAAGTTTTTTTCTCTACAATAAAGCTAGTCCACACAGGGCCAATTGTACACAAGAGCTCTTGGATTGTTTTGGATGGGAAGTTTTGAATCATCCACCACAGAGCCCGGATTTGGCCCTGAGTGACTACCACATGTTCCCAGTGATGAAGACATGGCTCGATATGCAACAATTTGACATTGACGCTAAAATGCATGCCGGTGTAAACCAGTGGTTGAACTCACAAGCGGCAGATTTCTACAGAGGGTATTGAAAAGCTTGTACCATATTATGATAAATGTTTTAATTTAAATGGAGATTTTATAGAGAAATAGCCTAAAAATTTACCTTCAAAATGTAAATAATAAAAACTTTTATTTTAATTTTATTAAATTTTTACTTCAAAACATCTGTTCGTTTTATCACATTTTTACTTCAAAACATCTGTTACTCTCCAGACAGCCCTCTTAGATTTATACAAATAACAAATTGATTATGAAAAAAATTAAATCCTTACAGTATACTTTGAAAAACCAATTATTCACATTGATGGTAACAAATTACTGCATGAAATTCCAAACATAATCACAAAAAAAACTTTGAAGAGATATGAAAAATAGCTACCTGCAATGGGTTTCTTCCATGTTCCGTATATGTTCTTGCAAAATTGACATCTCAGATGTAGAACTTTGTGAGCTCCTATCATATTTACAATGTTCAGACTTTGTTTTCTGTAAAACACCAATCAGTAAGTAAGTAAATACATACATTACAAACATAATTAAGTATATCCTAACAAATTTTATTTGTTTTGTTTTAAGTTGTTAATGCCAGTTTTAGAGAACGTAATCATGAGAAAGGTTATTTAAAGACATTCTTTTTAAATTAAAGGTAAAATATCATGGTACTTGTTTTAAAAAGCAATATTTAACATTTTCAATCACAGCTGTTTTTAAAAGTATCTACCAATTAAATAAATAATAAATTTTAAACTCGAAAGTGTATCACTATATTTTATAAAGCGTGTGTTTACGAAAGTTACATTTTTTATGGCTAGCCCTAATCAGACCAATTTATTAACTAATAATTATTATGTAACACGATTTAACATTCCCTTAATTTAAAAGAAATAAAGAAGTTCAAGCGGCAGTTTACTGTATCATGTAATGTAGGCATAGTTTTAATAGGTCAATGTAAACTATTTGAAAACAAAGCAATTAGGTGGATCGTTTGTATCCTGTATATGACCACTTGTTTGCTATTTGCTTTTACTACACATTATATAGTGTCATATTAAATCTTTCAAATAAATAAACTGTAGAAAATTAGTGCCTGTCCAGTCGGCAACCAAGGTGAACTAAACTCGATGGTATCTTATCAATTATTGAATGACAAATGTCTTCTGGTGTACGAAATAACCAAAGAAGTTAAAAAATATTGAGATTCATTAACAATTTCAGATAATTTTAATTTGTGTGGAGTTTATAAAGATGGGTGCTAACACTTAAAGAAAATGATTTGTATAAAATAAGCTAAATTTATCTAATTAAGAAATAACATTTTAAGTACCCTGACAATGTGTAATGTTTCAAACTTACAATCAATATAAGGAGAATTTAATATGGTTTGACACCATTGTTCATTAAAACTTACAAGGAACTCCTTACATAATAATAAAAAATGTAACTTCTCCTGTAATGGTAACAAACTAAATTGCAAAATAATGTTACTCTCTAAATATCTTTATGGAGATAAAAGACAAATCAATATTTATAATTTTGATAACAAATTATAGCTTTTTACAAGTTATTACAAATATAGCTTTTACCTTAAGCAAATAACTTATTACATATGGCAACTACGATGTATAATCAAAATAATCATTTACAACACTTCTGAAATGAAAGTAAACATTTTTTAAACCTAGTATCACTGTGTCCTCAATTGTTTTTACTACTTTATGATAATTAACATTGCTATACTGTTTTTATTCTACACTTTAAATCCTTCATGTTTTGTTCCTAAAACATAAACATACTATTCATATATTTTTAATGTTAGAGAAGTAGGGTCAAATGAAGTTGTATTATGTTGTTTTATTTTTTGACATAATGTTATTAAAGATTAAGAGTACTAAACTTTGCATCACACATCATATTCAACAGTCTGTTTAAAATAATGTTAAACAAAATAATTAAGCTTAAAGAAGATCATTATAAGCATGAATTGTAATATTTGATATCTACAAAAACATAATAATTCTCAAATTGTACACTTAAACCTTCACTAAATGTTATATACATTTTCTATTTCCATTTGCTTTCTAAGAAATAACATGTACTTCTAGTAATTAATAGAAATTATTAGACATTTCATTCTTACCTTATCATCAGTTTCAACTTGCAGACTTTGATCTATAACCTGTAATAGAGTAAACATTAGAGGCATAATTGTTGTATAGGAAATGAAAGATGAAATACATGTTTCACACAATTAAAACAATGATAAATTCTGCTAGAACACTTTCATATTAAATATTTTTATATAAAGACTAAACAAATATTTCCTTTAAAATAGATTATTTTAATACATTTGTTATTGATATGTAAATATCCAACACAACATTACAACAGTTATATTTATGTTTATTTATATTATATATTTAACTAACCCCTTTTAAAGAGTATATTAATATATTGAATGCAACTAAGAAATCTTAAAATGCAAACATTATTAGATCCTTACAAAATACTCTTTGTAAACATAAGAGGAAGGGTAAAACTAAAATAAAAAGAAAATACTACCCAAATGATCATTCTATCTGTTTACAATATGGTGTTTTTGAGGAAGTAATTCATGTCTCTTACTCAAAGTAACCTACCAAATCAGATGAGTAACCTACCTCTTCACTTCAAACTGATCACTAAAAAACAGGCAGTGAAACAATAGCCTACTACCAAAAACAATTTGATAGGTGCTGATTAGACGCAGAAACAAAACTCCTTAGTCTAAAACATCATCTTGCATGACTAACTTGGAACTATTAACTCAAGGGGAAATGGGGGAGGAACACATACATCCACACGCCGCTGTCAGGAACTGATCGAGACTGGGATAGCCAATTCAAATTTTTAAGCTAACCGAACTTTATTATTTGTTCCCAATCCTTTATTGGAAATGAGGAATACATGGTCTGGGTATAGAAAAATCATTGCTCCACCATTTTATTAATAAAACTTACCAATATCAATTCTTCCATTTCCTTGATCAAAGTTGTAGAAAGGTCAAATCTTTCTTTTAACAGTCTCTCTAACTGATCCAACAACACGTCATCAGATTGATTTCCTTCATTTCCCGCACTTAACAAGGTCACCTAAAAACAAATAGTAAGAAGTAACATCGTGTGAACATACAGTTTATCATTTAGTAACTAGTAATTGTTTAAGCTAGATTAACCTTTTAAGGTTTAAATATTTTATTATCACAATACTTTCACTATGTAGGAAGAAAACTGAAAGTAATAGGACTAGGATTAATAGGTAAGTAGGATGCTGGTATAGTGGTTGATACACCAGGATATATCAGTAGTTTATGTCACCTTCCGGCCACCACATGTTGTATTGAACTGAAACTGTGCTGTACTGTTAAAACATGTTATTTAAGTGTCATAACTAAAAGCAGTACTCTCAATTTCAATTGCCATCTAATGTCCTTTTACCATGTTGATCAAGCTAATTACAGTCTTCAATGAATTTTGTTCTGCTATTCAAGTTTCAGTTTTATGCTAGTACTGTACTACAGGGTTCGGAAAAAACCTCCCCGGTTTGAGCAAGTCACTGCGTGAGTTGTAGTGGGGGTAGAGATGTGGAGGGGGTATTGTTCCGCAGCGGCGTACGTGCCATTTTCAGTGTTTGCCATGGCTTGGCTCGTTGAGCATCGGGCATTTGTTGTGGAGGAGTTTATTAAAAATGGCGGTTTTGTGATTTCTACTCAACAAGCGTTTCGGATTCGATTGGAACTTGGCCGACGTGATAGTGTTCCTGATGCGAAAACGATTAGACTGTGGGTTTCAAACTTTAGACAAACAGGGTCAGCACTAAAAAGAAAACCAACTGGCCGACCTCATACTGCAATAACACCGGAGAATGTGGCGCGAGTGAGAACATCCATCCAACAGTCTCCAAAGCGTTCAGCGGTTAAACATGCAGCTACCCTGGGATTGTCAGAAAGGAGTGTAAGGAGAATTCTGCATAAGGAACTTCATCTGCATCCCTACAAAATAATGGTTGCCTAAAAGTTGTCTAAAGAAGATTATGAGACATAGCAGGACTAGAAGACTCGCGAGAACACCAGCAGGGAGACCGGACAACGACCAAGGCAGCTACGAACCACAACAGCAGCAACACAGGACCAGGACGGTACGAGGGTTTCATGCCCGACCGATGGACGGCAATGGGCAGCAGGAAGATGGCTTACTCAAAGACTTATAAATAATGTTTAAAAAGTAAGTTAAAAGATTTTGATTTCTTTGAATTAGCTACAAAATATGAAATAGTTTTTTTTTATTGAAAACATTTATAACGGTGATTGAGAGGGATTTTGATTATAACAAATTTAGAACAAGAGGGATTTTGATTATAACAAACTTAGAACAAGAGGGATTTTGATTATAAAAAGTTTAAAGCCTTTCAAATTTATTTTAATTTTGCTACAAATGATATATTTACGGAAGGAGTATAGACGGTTCAATTATTTTTGATAAATTCAAAATCAGCCCTTGCCAAAAATCTAGGATTCTGTAAAATGGGAATTATGACAGGCAAATTAGTGAAAATCAAAAATTTTGTAAATAGTACTATTACAGAAGTATACAAAAATATTGGGAATAGGAGAAAAATCAAAAGATTTAACAATAAATTCAAGGAAGCGCAAAATTTTAGGATTAGTGAATGATATGGATTTAGTAATCTTGAATGGAAGGACGTGAGGGGTTTAATATATATATATACATATGAATGGTTTAACGTAAATAATCTTAATATATATTTTACCTACTATTTACTTCATATCAAAGTTTCAGTTTATCAGCAAAACAGTGTACAGTACCATATTTTTATATGTCACGTCTTGAAACCCCATCATGGATACTCCTGCATTTTCCGTTATCGCTAAAGGTGAATCACCACTCCGCAATCTGATCGATTTGGACGTTACCGTGATTCGAACAAATTTAGTTAATTTAAAGAACTGTACACGTTAGAATTTCAATTGACAGTGTTTCGTGTAAAAGTGCGATGGTAAACATATTGTATGTATATATCTCTTTCAATTATTATTTCGTGTTCCAATTTTGACTGCAATACTCTACGTTTCATTAAAATTAATAATTTTAAATTTATATACAGTACTTGTTATAATTTCTTACTACTCATTTCCTGATAAAGTATTCATAATCAAACCTACTTAATTAATGTAGCTGTTGAAGACCTCTTTATATTGGAGTCTGCCAATTCAACCTTGATATAATAAATAACAGAATATAAATGGTAAAACTTTATGTATCAAAGTCTGCCCCAAACAGCCTTAATATAACAAACCTCATTATATTGAAATTCTCAATATATCAGTTTTGTATTTCTGCTTGAGGTTTGATATAACGAGGTTCCACCGTACTTGCTTCCGATCTAGTACATTCAATCAAACACACAGAGAACTCTTCCTGAAATTTCTAGAAACTTTTCTGATAACAAAAAAATTATGAACCGTCTGCTCCTTTTCACTTTTTCATTCATTTTCTCTATAAAATCATCAGTAAACCACTAACCTCTTTTCCGTCCATTTCAAAATCTCATGACAAACATTATTTCAGCCATCTTTTAAAACTCATATCCATTTGATTACAGTTCTATCACTAATCGTGTTTTGCCCATATACTTTACAGTTCTGACGGTGAATGTCAACTGTTTTGATGCCTTTAGTATGAAAACATATAACAGCATGTATTTAAAAGTCATTGAGATTCTCTGTTTTGATGCCTTTAGTATGAAAACATATAACAGCATGTATTTAAAAGACATTGGGATTCTCAATTGATGGAGGTATTTTAAACATGCATAAACAGATGCAAACGGTTGATTTTTGCTGAATAGGCGGTTTGTGGCTTGCCAACAGATGTAGGTATAGAAGTCTACCCCAAATAGTCTTGAATTATCGAACCTCGTTATATCAAAGTTTTCTATTTCCTCTTGAGATTCGATATATCAATATTCAACTGTACTTTCTTGTGATATTTCAAACATAAAAACTTATACACTGCAGAAGTGAAAAACACCAACTGCTGCGCTGCAGTGGCAGAAAGTAGGTACTTTGATATTATCTGGAGGCCACTCTGTCCCTATGTACTATTTGTTATTAGGCTATATGAGTAGGTAAATACAAACATACGTATTATAAATATAAAAAGTTAAAGTTGACATTTACAGGCGCTCATGTGATCTGAGTTTGAATTTAGGTACTATCTCAAGGGGGTTTTTCTTTTTTCCACCAGAAATACAAGGTGGCAACAAAGGCGTCACCATAGACCGCACTGAGGGCCAGGGACATTTCCAATCGGTAATTTCCCAGCCTCAGATCACATCTCAGATCATCCAACTTTTCAGACATCAGATCACTATGGACATCTAGCACGATCCCTAAATTCAAGCTCAGAATACATGAGTACTCCCGAATGTCAACTTTAACTTTGATTAAAAAACCTGCGCGGAAGCAAATTTCTGAGCATTACCACGCAGGAGGGGCCCCCCTGCGGTGGGGAGTTGGTGCGGGGAGTGGGACCAGCACATTCTTGTATCTGTTTATCAGCTGTCTGGATCGTGTCTCGCTCTCACAGTTTTGTTTACACTGCAGCAACTTTACCTGTTCTATAACTATATTTTTTTTTTGTAGGCATATACAAGTGTCGCAGTCTAAGCGTAAAATATTAATTGAACAGATTAATATAGCCATAGATGTATCCAGGAAGCTTGCATTTTGTTTTGAGGTTAGCTGTGCAGTGGCAGTGGCCATTAGAGATGTGTCGTTCAATTCGAACGGGTCAGTCAAGTGAACAAGTGATCCAGATCAGTGTCTCAAAAGACCGTTCACCTAGAACGTGAATAAGTTTGATATTTTTTTCAAACCAGACATGTTATTTTTCATGATTGTAAAAACTTATAATATTATTATTAAGTTTATTTAAAAACTCTTATCCATGAAAAATAGCTTAAAATCATATGGAACTAACTAAAACTATAGAGTTAATGCATTAGGTTACACTAGGTTCTCAAAATTGTTCATTTGTTACTTTCGTTTACTGCTAACCGATTAAGAATAAAACTGTAATCGCATAACTCAACAAGGGGATCAGGGAGTCTCCCCATTTGTAGGGAATAACCTTAATTATAATAAATCAAAGACATAACAATCAACCAAGTCTTATATTAACGTATTAACGTTTAAAATATTTAGCAATGTATCTGGTAACTTACAATTACATTTTTTAAATCAGTTTTAATAGATACATTTGCATTTAATAGATTCCTGAAATAATACATTTATTGTTACATATCTATTCATTCACTGTACGGTATGCTGTTTCTTCCTCTATTCAAATACTTTTATACTAGCGGATCCTTTCGTTCACTCGGTCATTACATCCAGTCGTTCATTCGTTAATTTTGTTCAGTCAACACGATGACCGGTATAACACACTCTAGCGGGAAGGCTCAGTAACTCTGTACTGACCGGTTCAACTGAACAAATCGCAGCAGTGAACGAGACCGACTGAGCCGGATCAATCAGATGACCTAATAGAGCGAATGCCAAAAGTGGTGGGGATACTGGGAGAGGGCAGCATCACAGCGTCGGAGGGGTATTTACCCAACCCAGCGTGAACTCAAATCATCCAGGGTCTTTTTGTAAGCGGTTTACCTATAGTTACATATTTATAATAACCTAATCAAAACCTATCGCTACAGTATAATAAGTGGCCACCAACACTATCTGATGATTATTGATTTTAAATATCGATACTATCGAATATGACATTTGACCTATAGGTATTCATAATTAATCATTGCCAACTTTCTTTATTTAGACTAGTGACGTCATTACAAGTTATTGCTAGTGACATCATTACCTCTGTTGTTATTTCGTTTATGTAGGAGAAGGCTAGAGACAACAACAAGAACAATGGTGATAAAGATGCAAATATTGGCTCAAAATATTTTTATAACAATGAGCAATATTTTAAATGGTTGCAAGAAAATGAGATAGCTCCTTAAATCCGAAGTATCCTGTTTACAGTGAAGAGATGAAAACTAGAATTGAAGGTGAAAATCACATAGTACTTTGCACTTGAGAAGACTTTTTTTAATATTCTAAATTTGGTATTATGAATATATACCAAAAATCATGTACTATTTTAGTTTAAATCAAACAAAGTATGACATTTTAATGAATAAATAGTTTTGACGGCCCCAGTACACGTAGAATTGGCTTCAGATTACTACGTAAGTAAGTATTACACTGCTCAAACAGACTTTAAATAAAGTTTAGATATTTTATGAAATCTGAAACAAATACATTTTTTTTACATATAAAAACATAGCTTTTCTATATTAACAAGCTTAAAACGTAATTCAGCTCGACCTCATTGTTCAAAATTTAATCAAAGTAAAAAGTGTTTGGAAATAAATTCAAATATAAAATCATTTGTTTCGTTATTGACTAATAGCAACAGAAAAGTGACGTACGTGTCGGTGTTTCACAAGCAGTCATGTTTATCTTTGAAAATACAAAAAGTAAGTAAATGTTGTTTTTTTTTTAATTATATATTATATTTTAATTTGTAAATTATATTAGTATTTATACATTAATTTCCAAGATTGAAAACTAGCCAAACCATTTTGTTCTTTGAAATACCTATTACGTTATTTGGTCCAACATTTTGTTTTCAGTCCTTTGGATGGTCATGAATATCGATTCCATATCATTCGATCATCATCATCCGATTGTGTTCCTGGCCTATTTAACTATTTATATTGCATGATAACAAGTACAGTAGTAGATAAAGACACAGTGGTCTCTGGATAATACCAAAGGTCTATGAGGTTAAAGGCTGACTCAGCAAATCACGAATTTGACGTTATTAACGTATTCTGCTCATCCTCCTGAATAAAAATATATATGGTTTCAGGGTGGTTCAAATGACAAATAACATGGTTTTAGGGGCTATATTCATAAAAAGTTAAGTTTTTAATATATTTATGTTTTGTTTGTGTGCTGTGTGTCTCGATATCTGAGTACCTTAATGTTATCTGTGGCTGGGACTAATAACGTATCTGTTATCTGAGCGGTTCGGGGCTGTGATCCAGTGCTTCACAAGAAATCGTGTACTGTAGTTTGGAATGAGAGAGTGTTTGTCAATCATGGATCAACCATCCACCAGTTCGACGAATCGTAAAATTGTGTGTGTGTATGTGTGTGTGTGTAGGAGTGTTTTGTCGGGCATGTTAGTAGATTTACATTTCGACCGAAATGAGATTATGTCCTTTTAATGGTAAGTGTCCTCTATTACTGTCAATTTATATATTAATTTTGTTGTTTTACATGATTTATTACTTTTTTACACTTTACATAAATTTCTTTGCTTTACTTATCAATGTGGCTATAATTAGGCTATATTCCTAATCAGCCCCTCTAGAATTTGATATTTTACTGATAGGTACTATCTCGAGGGATGTTTTTCATTCGTTGACATTAGCGCAGGGCAGCACCGCAATCTGCGCTTATGGCCGGAGGCACTCGTCTCATCCCCATAACAACTAATTAATTTTGTAATGGAAATTAAGAAAAACATTGTTCATTTGGGTCAAAATTCTGCTTATTCCAGTATTATTTTTCACTTACGATTCAAAAGATGGCGACGTATCCGATGATGTCATCACAAAGTTGAATCACGGTCACCAAAGGTCACGATGCCCAACATGGAAATATTGCTCCGCATGTGAAAAGTGGTTCAATTCGGTATGTTCTACAACCCCGTATTTCTCATTTCCACCCCGTGAAACCATAGGCCATATTGTTTTGTTCGGTAGGACGACTCCAAACCACATTATTGTTTTGTTCAGTAGGACGATTCCAATAAGTTTATAACATGAAACTTATATTTTGCCGCTCCGGCCGTTACTTTCACAATGACCATACCAAATTACCAGAAACGGAAATTCTAAGCAATATATGGATCAACCTCGATATTTCTCATATTACAATATAATGTTCCAATAGTCAATTAGAAAAGGAAATGACTAGAATTTCTTGCCGGAAATCAGTTATAACAAACTATAAATGACGCTAACGTAAACTCGCACGAATTACACAAAAAAGGATTAACATCCGAACGGCTGCACATCACGATAGCAACTGATTAGGACCGGCGGCCAGAAACTGATAACGCCGAGATAACGCCGCACGGACTGAAATTTATTCAGTATATACCCAGATCACGCACGATGCCTGCCCGCTGCGCAGCACTTCGCGCTGCTTGCTCTTTTAGAAAAAAATTAACTCGAGTAGTTCCAAATTTGAAGCCCAGATCACGTCAGTGCCCCTGATCACTAATAGGTAATTCTAAGCAATATATGACCGTCTGGCGGTTGCCTGCTCCCTATAACTGCTTTCCGGCAAGAAATTCTAGTCATTTCCTTTTCTAATTGACTATTGGAACATTATATTGTAATATGAGAAATATCGAGGTTGACCCATATATTGCTTAGAATTACCCCAGAAACTACCAGTAGAATGGACTGATGGTAGGCTATAGGCTATTTCCTACCATCAGCATGGAACGCCTTTTGCTGATGGCAACAAAAGAAAAATATCCCTTGAGTACCTCAGCTATCTGTAAAATATCAAAATTCTATAGGTCAGGAAGCACTACCCCTTTATCTATCCAATTCCATAGGGTTTGTCATGAAAACAAATGCTTGAGAACTAAAAAATAATACAAATCCATATTACCATTGTACTCAACATAGTAACACACCAATTGAGGAATCTACATATATAAGACAAGATAGCAATAAGTACTAAGCCACCCAATAGCCTATGGTAAACCATCTCTAGACTAAAGCCTATGGTAGTCCACCTTTAGACTAAGTATATGGTTAAGAAAATTCTCAAGTTAGGATAGAATGACACCAAGTAACACAAACAAATAATTAAACATTTAAGATAAATAATATGGTAACAAAGTCAGAGCGGTGATACAGAATTTAGAAATGAATTATTAACTTTATCCATCTACCAACCTGATATAGGCTCTATACCAATGTCTGTTTTAACCTAGTGAAGATATAATGAATTGTCACTTACCTGCAGAAGTCTCCTCAGTTTACTGGACAGCTCGATTTCAAGAACAAGCTTGTCCTTAATACTGTTTAACAGTAATTTAGTACTATTCTCCATGTTAATATTTTTAATTGAATACGAATAACAACTGACTTCACATCGTCCACCTTCTGCAGCCGTATCTGTAGAGAGAGGTATGGCCGCCAATTTATTTGGTGGCGGTAAACTCTGGCCGTTCGGTTTTGGAGGCAAATTCGTTAAACCAATATGGCTACCTGATGGATTTGGCGAAGTTGATTTACTGGCTCTCTCCCTTTTTTTAAACAGAGATCTAAGTTTATGCATTCTATGTAAAACAAAGATTAAGACCAAATATGCTGTAAATCTACGTAAACGTTAAACAATTCTTTCGAAATCTAAAATATTTCATAACACTAATGTAGTCCACCTCTAACTTTCCATCACACTTGACAACTAAGACAAGGACTGTATTATGCTAGTTCTGTTTGTTTTGTTTTGGTATGTTCAGTACGAGCAAGATGAGTTTTTGTTATATAGTCTACGACCGTAATGGTCGGTACTTGGTAGAATATTTGCACAAGCTTAAGAAAATTACTTTTGCAGAATTGATCGGTGAAAACTAAATCATTTGAATATTATTTATAGTAGAGTATGGATAATAACAAAAATGACTATCTAATACATACACAGATGCGTTTACAAGGATATAAAATGAGGTTTTGTACATAATTATTTCGGTAAATTAAAAAAAACTGTTATAAAATTAAAAAGCTATTAAAGACAATCCAATATACAAGATAGGTCTTTTATGTAACAAAAGTGATGATAAGTTGACCTGAAATCCCAACAAAATATTTAAAAATATATTACTAGGTCACTACATAAACACACTTGAGAAAAATATCATACTAGACAACTTGTGAAGTTGAATTATGAAATTTCAAGTTATGTTTTAAATTTATCAATTCTGTTTTTATCCATTAATGATTACTGCATCGGTGTTATATTGACATTTACCACGCTAAAAAGGCAAATGATATTCAAAATGGGATATCGTCTCTCCAGACGAGAGATTCACAACATAAACAACTTTATGTGTACTCTTAAATTATGACATAGTTTGTTGTGTAACATTATTCGACTTTATGTTATACAACCATCGATTGACTCATATAATATGGAAAAGAGTTACTAGTTATATTCTTCCCGTATTTGGATGATGAACAATCAGATAAATAACTGTGATTAGTAGTTTCTTAACCGGTGGATATTACTGTGTTCTGGTATGGGAAACATTTGTATGGTTGAAATTTTGATTTTTAATAGACCTATTGAAATCAAAGAATATATAAATATGCGTTTATGAGGATACGCATGACATATAATTATTGATTCCAGCGAAAAATAACTCATTGACATACACCTAGCTTTTCGATATTTAGTAGTTAATTAAGCCACTGAAACAATTATTCTATCTAATAAAATTTATCGATGACAATATATAAGTGACATCACTTTGATTTTACTTGTCACGCTTGGTGGTAGTAGCTAGTAAAATCATTAATATAAATATTAGTCTCTAAATTATGAATTTAGCTCATATTACATTAAACAATTACTTACAAAACAACATAATACTGGTACATTCATATTTTCAGTTGGTTTTATATTTCAAAACCTTACATGTTGTAGTGATAAAATCAATACTTAAATGTAATATTGGTTCACCAATTCTATATTTATGATTACTAAATGCCATTCGTCTGGTAACCAAAAACGGAGGCCAAGATGGTGGTAGCTCGTATGGCGGGTATCCAAAGGATGGCCTGCCTTGCCATCAGTGGGACTTTTTCTAGTGCGCCAGGCGCAGCTCTAGACTATTGTCTCAACCTCGCCCCCCTGGATATTGTCATTCGGGCTATGGCCAGGAGGAGTGCTTACTGTCTTCAGCAGATGGGACTCTGGTCGGACTGCAGCGGTGGGCACTGTAGAATTAGCACCCTGATACAAATTGGATGCTCTGCATATGATCTCTGATCAGATGCCACAAAAGATTTCCTTTGACAAATCCTTTAGGATTGTTGTACCCTCTAGGGATGATTGGTCGGAGGGAAAGAAACCTCTTCCACCAGCGGAGCTTGAATGGTTCACAGACGGCTCTAAAACAAAAAGCGGCACAGGCGCTGGAATTCTGGGAGAGAGACCATGTAGGGAGCTGGTGGTCTCTATGGGTCCGTATCCGACAGGTTTTCAAGCGGAGGTCGCAGCTATTATGGAATGTGCTCGTGAGATTCTTCGTCTACGATATAGGAGCAAGACGATTAATATTTTCACGGACAGTTAGGCAGCGCTGATGGCGTTGGACTCTTGCGTGATCAAGTCCAAACTGGTTTGGAATTGCTGTCAGGCCGTTTCCTCCCTTGCCAGAATCAACAATGTGACCGTTTGTTAGGTTCCTGGTCATGAGGGGATTCCTAGGAACAAAAGAGCTGATGCCCTAGCCAACCGGGGCTCAGCGACAATTATGACGGGCCCTCAACCGTTCTGCGGTGTTCCAAGGTGTTAAACCTTTAGGTTTGTCTCGAAATGGATTCACGCGGAGCATGAGAGAAGGTGGAGTTTGCATTCGGGCCTGAGAATGAGTAGAATGGTATTACAGTCACCTTCCTCCAGGGTGGCGTCGGACCTTCTCTTATTAAATAGATCAATGTCTTCTCGGGTTATTGGTCTCATCACGAGGCATGGTCACCTGAGGAAGCATCTTCACAGAGTCGACATCCTTCAGGAGGATCCGCTCTGTAGAAGGTGTAATGAACAGGAGGAAACTGCTCTTTGACTGCCCTTCAATAGCAAGGGAGAGGTATGCCATCTTTGGTAGTTTGGACAGGGGTGGTGAATTTTCCCAGGAGGACATGATAGGTTGTTTTCGGCGGCTTGTGGAACTGCTGAAATTATAGACTGGTAGGCCTCATGGTGTGTTTCCGGGGTTCCCCTTGAGGCTTAAGTGCATGGCAGTAGGCCGCCCCAAGGGGAAAAATACTATTAATGTATTATAGAAAAAGTATAGGAGAAGTTTATGGAACTGTTGAATTCTCAACATAACCATTGAATAACAATCACGTTTAAATCTGTTGATTGAATGTTCAGTTTGAAATTTATATCGTCATACATACAAAGTACTGATAGTAAAATGAAATGTGGCCGAGCACTTATTTTATATGACAGAATCTTAACGATAAAACATGTCTGGAAATCGTTCTCAACACAAAAGGTGTAATTTAGCCTACTATGCTCACCGTAGCGTTACATGTGGCGTTTGCTTCAGCGAACATGTTAACAGCACAGCAGTCACATGGTTTGAAACAATTGTTTCATATAAATGTTGTCGTTGTGTAGACAGTCTATCGTAGACAGAGTTACAAGTTACAATGAATTATTTACATTCCTTGCCGATATGTTTTATTTTCTATAATATACATTACGAATCATCTGGTAGTTATTTTATACAAAATAATATCTGCCAAATATATTTCATCATGTGACAAAACTTCCGTCTCAGATTTGCATTTAAAAGTAATAAATTTGTTCAACCATGAAATTTACGAGAAACGGAAAGCTTTGTATGTTTTGTAATCCTAGTTCAATTTGAACCACTTTTGGAACACAGAAGAGAAAGCCATATTTTAATTTTTGTTGGAAAATGTAGTGTATACTCAAGTGGTAAGTGGCGTTTCTGTGTTTAGTGATTTGCATGCTGCATAAGTGCGCAAGTATAGATGTAACAAGTTTCGGTGGCTGGCGCTGTCTCAGAAGTACAAAGTTGTAGCCTTGATTATGGATACTCAGAAGGATCCATAATCTAGGGTTGAAGACATCACATCGTCTTCTAGTCGTGACACGAAACCTTGGCGCGGAATGCGATCACCTCAAGCCGGTGAGTTTTTAAGTCAAGTCTCATGCCCCAAATGAATTACTACATGGAATTCCCATGACAGATACATTACATGTTAAAGTTAAAACAAGATGGATATCAGGGTTGAGGCAGTTTAGCGCGGGCGTTCAAGTAATTTATCCACTAATATCACTCCTGAGTCTTCGCTGAATTAAAACTCAACTCAACTTAAAACATCTTCTCTTTTGACAGTTTAGAAAAACCGTATAATATGTCAAGAAATACAATTCTTAATATGCACAACATTTCCTAGAAGGTAAAATAAATGTTTCTTAATTATTAGTTACTGATAACAATAAAGATGAGACTTAGTTGTCCTCATACTAAGCACTATACAAATAACTAAAATAACTCTCTTTGTTCGTAACTGAGTACAAAGTGCCCGATGCTGTAACATCGCTGCTACAAAAGATGTCTCTTTAACCTCCTTCCAAATGACTGAAGGACTTTTCGACCTTAAGCTCCCCTGGCAGCGCATTGTAAAGCCTGATTCCATTACAATGAAGATTATGTTCAAAGAAAGTAGTTCTGTGTTTGGGGATGAGAATTTGGTAATTTTCAAATTCAAATCTTATAATTACTGTAAACAATTTACATTACATAGTAAAACTCGGCCATTTAATATACGATTCTGCAATAATCCCACAGTGTCACATTCACACATACAAATGTTGCACTCATTCACTCAAGTAGCTCGGCAATTTACATAATCTTCAACGCCAGGGTATGTTTTTAAAATGGGTGGTCTCCCAGTTACATGCCAATAACTCGGTGACATTATAAAATACCATTGACGCCAAAAAGAGTTTAAGACGGGTTTAACGCCTTAGGCGTTAATGCATTTTTAATGGAAGCTGGCAATCTGTTGATAAAATGGACACCTGCTTGCGAAGGCAAGTGTTCATAAACCCGCTTTCTGTGTTGTCCGGAACGGTAGTTGTCTCTGCCTCTTGTCTCATATCCATGCACTTCACGGCCACTCATAACGGTACATTTAGACATTCGAATCGCTTTCATTTGAAGTTTGAAGGCTCTCAAAAATTGATTGCACTACAGCCCCATAACACCAATCCGTAGGTAAGATGTGGGTAAATAAAACCCACGCCGTTATCAGTACCTGTCTCGGGCAGTACTTGGCAAAAGACCTCATAATATAAATGCCCGAGGCTGATTTGGTACAAACTAAGTCGATGTGAGCACTTCATGTCAACCCTTGATCAAGGTGTATTCCAAGGAAATTAGTAGATTGTGTTTCTTCTAGAACGGAGTCTGTCAACATTATGGCAGTCCCACACCTAGAATCACCACTACGCAAAGAGAAGTTCAAAACATTTTGATGCGTCTGTTGTTAGATTGAAACTTTGGAAGTGTTGGACGCAGTTGTTCGTCAACAAAAGCTTGTTGTTCCAACACTTCCATTGATTTTCCATGGAAGCAGAGAGTCGTGTCATCATCATGCCGCATGAGTCTCCCGTGCAGTAGTGACGACTATATCATTGACACAGACCAGGAAAAGAATTGGACTGAGGATGGAGCCCTGAGGAACACCATACTTCATTTATATTGACGTTGAAAGTTGATTGGATATTTGAACCACTTGGGTTCTGTGGCTTATGAATGAACTGAGCCAAGAAAGAGGCACTCCTCGAATGCCATGCGATTCCAGTTTGTCAGCAGTGTATTATATGGCCAACACAGTAAAATGCTTGGGATAAGTCGAGAACACATGTAATGTGGGGTTTCGACTATCTAATTCCTTTATCGTCAATTTGGCCTTTATGAAGCCCTATTGGTCATCACAGAGCTGGTTGTGACTATTAAGAAATCCAAGCATTCTTACCAAAAACGGGTTTTTAAACATTTTTTCCGAAACAGACAAAATGGAGACAGGCCAATAGTTATTGATGGAATATGGATAATCTTTTTTTTGAAAATCGGAGTAACTTCAGCCATTTTCAGAAGTGAGGGAAAAACTCCTGTCTGGAAAGACAAATTCACTAATTGAATTAGGGTACTCACAATGTGTTGGGAACACTTTTTTATGAGCCACATGGACATTAAATTGAGATCGGTTGATTTTTGGCTGGGAGCTGTTTGAAAATTTCGGTTAGCTCTTTCTTAAGAACAGGTGACAACACCATATAATATGCTGCAGTGCACTGTCTTGGCGTTTAGGTAACCTGGGGCTTAGAAGGACGAGGATCCAGCAAACAAACATCACATGCGAAAATCCGTTAAACTCAAGGGCAACCTAGGCTTTATCTTGCACCAATTTATCTCCAATTTTTACTTTGATTGGCGTGGAAGTTTTGGTTTTATTGTTAATGGTATCCCACACAGTTTTGGAAACGTTTTAGGAAGAAAGAATTTTATTTTAGACATCATATGCTTTCGCCGCCTGGATCACATTTCTATAAATCTTTTTATAATTTTGAAATTTTCATTTGCAGTAGTCCGGTAAATTTCTGAGAAAAATTTCAGTTTTTCTCTCGAAAACAGTATTCCTTTCGTGATCCAGTTATTATTTGTCTTTTTAGGGCAAACTTTGATTGTTTTTGTAGGACAGCATAGATCGAGATTGTAGTTAAACCAATTTTATTAAATGATTGAAACTGCTGTTCTATGGGTTCTGTTAAATTTAGAAAATTCCATTGTTCTTTTAAAAGAGAAGCACTGAGAAGAACAATGTTATTTGGCCTTGTGTTTCTTATGGTTTTTGTAATTTTGGGTTCCCTCTCGATTTGTTTCCCCATAATTATAGCCTCTTGGCTGTAGTGGTCCGAGATGGCTGTATTAACCACAGACACTGCGACTTTTGGAATTTCGGAGACGACGTTGTCGATGGCCGTTTGTGTTGTTGGCGTTACTCTCGTTGGAGATTTAACCAACAGCTCCAAGCTGAAGGACCGCAGCATATCGACAAGTCGTACTGCGGTAGAAAGAGTGTTATTTTAGCGCATTGACATCGAAATCGCCCATGAGGACATAATTCAGCTGAGGGTTGGTCAGGTCTGTCAGTTAAGATTCTAATTTTGCTAAGTTAAAACATCATCGCTTTCGTTGGGAAACCTGTAAATACCGACAGCGATTGTTTTTGACTTGTTGAAGTTGACTTTGATTCCAGCTGCTTTGAAGTTATTTTCCACTGTTTCCTTGAATGAAAAAATTGTGAACTTGAAGGTTTTTTTTAGAAACATCGAGACTCCCTCTCTTTTGTAGAGTAGTCTGCAATAAGAACTAACCTGATTGAAATTTCAAATTTTGCAAAATTTAATGTTTGTGTTGATAAACCCATTTTTTATCACAAGTATATCTATATTCTGTTCTTCACAGACGAGTTGCAATTCGTCGAGCTTGTTGGTTGCGAATTGGGCGTTTTGGTGTAGCAGCCGGATGAAATTTTTATTTAGAAAATTTGCATTAGTTTGTCGTTGATTTGGTGCATCTGTCAAATTGTTCTGGCGCTGAAATATGGGGTCTCTGAAAGAGCGGTTTTTAATTATATTTTGTCCTAGGTCTGAATTCGTATAATTGTACGAGTCTTTAAAAAACAGGTTCCTTGACTAGAGCCTTCTTGGCCGTGTCGGTATAGGAGTCGTGAGGAAGTACGAATGCCTCTTCAGTTTGACGGCGCACCCTTGTTCCGGAAAGTTGGCTGCGGGGCTTCAGTCTTCCTCAAAGTCTCCACACATTCAGCAGCGAGGCTCTCCACCACGAGCCCCGCCAGCTTACGCTTGTCGCTCATGGTGAGGTATTGGCCGAGGGCTGTGAAACACTATCGGCTGATCCTGTTGAAGTCGACTACGCGAGTTCCGTATATCACAGCCAGCTCCTGAATGAAAGTATTTACCAGTGCGGTCTCCAAGGGAATGGGATTAGCAGAATCCAAGTCGTGGTGGTGTGGGAGAGTTGCGATGACCATCTCGGTGTTGGTGGGTCTAGTCACGATCTACTTCTCTAAGTGAAGATATATGTTCTTCTGCTCGCCGTCTGCCAGTTAAATGGTGCCCGCAATTAACACCTCGCAATGAGTTGTGTGTTTTCCCGGATTGTAATTTTGTATTTGTAGGCCTGGTTTGAACCAGATCATGCTATTTTGGACAATGTAACAACATATCAAATGTAAATGGATGAGTACGTTAGAATAATATTTTTTCTTAAAAAGAGGCTTGCATGCAGTTTACTGAAAGAATCATTATTGTAAGAGACTCGCCCTTTTCTTTTTTATTACTATCTGTTTATGGTTATGGCAAATGTGAAAAATATAACTACATACATGAACTATACCAGCCACACACACTATATTATCATCTTACTACTAGAACCATTTAGTGATAAAATCCACTTCATCGCTACACAGGCCTTTAAATCCCAGGCTAACAAGTAGTTTCAAGGTACGTTGCGCATATCAGACTTAATTAATTTATGTTCTATCGTAGAACAGGTTTTCTCAGCGGGTAAAATGATGCAAGACTCGTATGCAGCTGAGTCTTGTTCAACATTCATTTTTTGCAACATCGCTTTCTATTGTTAGTGTCAGAATCAGTAGCTAGAACTAGCGGTTTACCAAAAAGGAGAAAACTAGCAAGATTATTGAAACCAACTCCTGCCCAATTATCTCGAAAGTTGTTTAACATGCCTAATCCCACCTAAGCTCTTTTCCTTGTGTGGCTAATTTAAAATAAAGGTTCTCAATGACAACAAATTCACATATGGAATATTCACATTCATGAGTTTTAGTCAAGGAAGACTTCTTTCATTCTCCCTTTTTAAAATACAGTATACTGAAAATACTTACTGCTTGTCTGATATAACCACATCAACAGTTTTTAAGTAATAAAATGAATGAAAAATTTGCATGGTTGCACACGATATATTTTCGTTGTTTCGTCAAGATGATAAAGACTATTTCACAGTTTTAAGTCAAAACACGCTCATAATCTACCATTTAGGTGTGTATCAGGGCCACCACGCCCATTTGGGCTCCCTACCAAAATTAATAATCCATGTATACATTATATTCTTATATATTATATCCGTGCGTGTGTGTGTGTGGGTGTTCGTGGGCGCGCGCGCGTATAACTAGATTATATAATGACGCTCATGTTTTGGAGACAATCAAAATACTAACCAAACCAATTACTGTCTAAATTAACCATAAACATATATGCAAAAATAGGCAATTTTAAATTAATACAATGCAAAATACTGCCTAAAGTACAATAAACCTTTTCTGGTACAAGGATTAAGCCGCGTTTACACCGGAGCTGACAACATTGCTGCCAGCAAAAGCTGACAACATTTACAAAAATCGTACTTTTAATTCCGTCAACATTTGCTGCCAACAATGCTGTCAGCACCGAAAAGTGTTGGGCAGCATTTACCCACCAGTAGGTCGGTAAAGATCAAAGAATGTTGTCAAACATATGCTGGCAGCAATGTTGACGGGACTAAAAGCGGACCGTCAACAATGTTGGCAACACTTCCCTTAGCGCACGTGGTTGGCCGCCATGTCGTTCCGACAGCGTCAGTACTACTCTAGTTGCGACTGTTGATGGTAGTACGTCTGTGTTGTTTGGTGTCCGTGTTTCTCAACTCAATATGAACAGCGACAGCATTGAGAGTGAAAATTGATTGGTCCCGTGAAACAGTCATGCAATTGATTGACCTATATCGAGAGCAACCAGTTCTTTGGAATCCGAATGGACCCTGATTTTAAAAATAAAAACCTAAAGAACTATGCATGGAATGACATTTCGCGGGAAATAAAAGCCAGTAATACGGAAGTACAGGCAAAAGTGAAAAAACATTGTTGGCACAGTTTCAAAGAGAACTTAAGAAGAAGAAGAGTGGTTCGGGGGCAGACGAGTATAAAAGCAAGTGGTGTTATTTTTAAAGCGATGCTGTTTTTAAAGGATAAAACTACTGCACGGAAGATTAAAGAAGCTGGGATTGCCACTGACGACAAAGAGGCTGCCGATGAAACAGTGCAGGCAAGTAGTTAACAAGATTATTTTATCAAATTGTCACATATTTTAATGTCACTTTTATAGGTTAAAAAAAGTTAAACATAAACACAACGGTCTAAAATTTGTTACAAATTATATAATGTAATTAACACTACTTTAATTGTTACTTTGTTATTGTTGTAAATTCAACTATACGTTATAATATGTGCAAACGTCCTTATGTACATTTGTATTTTTAGGCCTAGTAGTTGTTTTGCCATGGCACTGAACCCTCGTCACTTTGAAAGTAGAACACTGATTTCATCACGTATTTGTTTGGCCAGCTGGGAAGGTTTTTTTGGAATCTTCTTTTAAACGAAGTAGAGTGTCTCTAGGCATTCCATCAACTCTCCATTGTCCTGGCACTAATGATCCTGTAGCTAGGTCCTCGACATCAAATGCTCCGGGAGGTGTATACGTTGAAGCTGATGACATACTTCTTCGCAAAAAAGTTATGCAGGTGACAGCAGGCTAAAACAACTGTGTCTGCCCGCTCTGGTTCCAATAACATTGGTTTCCTCAACACACGGAAAATAACACTCAATATCCGAATACATTTTCCACTACTCTAACGGCCCCTGCAGTGGCGATAGTTGAAGACACGTTTTACACTTGCCTTATCATGCAATCCAGGAAACGCCTTCATGATGTTAATTTTTAAAAGGAAAAGGCATCGTCAGCCAGAAAAAGTAGGGTACCGGTAAGTACTCCCTTCCTGGAAGGGAAACTTGGGTCGGGAAGATTCAAAGTCTTATTTTGAAGGTGTTGTTTTAAGGTACTATTGCCAAAACACTCCACCATCAGATAACCGTCCTTGGCAACCAACAGAGACGTAAGTAAAGCAATAATTTGCATCAACAACAGCCAGGAGAACAATGCTGAAATAACCTTTGTAATTGAAATATTCACTTGATGTGTTGATGGGTGCCTGTAGCATCACATGTTTCCCATCCATGCTTCCAATGCAGTGCGGAAAAATTCCATTGCGAGTTGTACTCTTTGGCATGATGTAGCCATTCTTCTTTAGTATTCGGCAACTGCAAAATGAAATGTATTTTAAAGAGGTCAGTGATCCATACAGTCAAGATATAAGTGCCAATTAATATACTTAATACAATAAGGTTTTCTCTGTTACGTCCCTTTTTTTATGTGATAACGTTTTTTAAATGTGATTTGTAATTTAACAGCTGATTACCTTCAGATGAATTATGTAACTAAAGTCAGATTGTAAACAGAAATATATCGTTTATAAAATTTTTCATAAAACTTTGTAACTGTGAGTTTAAAATCATATAATCTCTTCGAATTGTAGGTGAGTTTCTCATAAACAGAAAAAAAAATTTAAATGCGCAATTTGCGCACAGGCCCCCTAGTAGTATACCATAATCTTATAAAAAATAAACGTTTTATTTCAGCAAAAGATTTAAAACTAGTGATTTTTACCTACTCTGTCAACTCAAGGTAATGTCAACTGTAAAGTAATGTGGTTTTATTTTTAGGAGGACATTGCAGAGGAGGGCAATGACACATCAATCACAAACTGCCGACAACACACCTAAAACAGGAACGGATCCTCCTCGAAAATTGACGAAGAAGAGGAAAGCTTCAATTGTGGATGAAGCTTATCAAGTAATGAAAAAAGTGTCTAGCCAGTTAAATCAGCCAGGAATTGAAGACGAGTTTGATATCTTTGGAAAAAACGTTGCGTGTCAATTACGAAAACTTAAAAAACTCTCGGGACCAAGCACTTGCAAAAAACACAGGATTAATACCATTTTGTTCGAAATGGAACTTAAACAGTTACCGATGGGTCCAGAGCCATCAAGATCAAACCAGTGCATCTTCCTACATTCAGTCATACGATCCATTAACATCTAATGAAATCCAATCATCCATCAACGCTGCAAGTCCCATTTCTGCTGAGTGGGCTTCCTCAACATGACGAGTACAATGATGCTTATTGTGATAAAAATTATTCAATCTATAGGTTTATCATCAAAAAGTAACTAAATTTCTATGGAAATAAAGCTGTTTTGATTTTATTTGTATTATTTTATGTATGTAATTAAACTTTGAGTGAAATATTCACTAAGTTTCTTTAAACCAACCCATTTCCAAAACAACTATTATTACTAACAGCATAATATAACCAATCACATATGTATTTGATTTTTGGATATGGAAGGAGGCAATCATGGGACACTGGTTATATACAAGTATTCACTTACCTTTATATTATCCTTCAACTCATCAATCAAAGCTGCACAAACTTCAGGTATTATTCCAGAAATTGTAGATTTTGACACTTTAAAACAGGTAACTGAGACTAGAGTAAGAGTCTCCACTGGCCAAGTATCTCAAGGTCACTGCAAGTCTTTCTCGTGCAGGTATTGCTAGCCTGTAATTTGGTGTCTTGTCTCGCAATTTTAGGTCCAATAGCTGTGAGAAGGTTTTCAAAGTCGTTACTTGTCATCCTCAAGAAGTTTTTAACGCTGCCGTCACACCTCAACTCTCTTGACAATGGATTAATTATCGTCCTGATTTAAATCTGAAAGTAAGTCACTTCCACTATACACAGATCTGGCCCTAAGGGAAGGCCTTACCCAATATCTCTTTGGTCTTTTCTTTTTACCTATGATGACGCACGCTGCTGCTACCGCCGCAAGTTGCTCGAGTGTTGACATCTCGGAATGCAGAATGCAACTAAACGCACCAAAGCGCAAAAAATGTTGTCAACACATGTTGATCAGTTTCGGAATTCGCCAACATTTGCTGCCAGCATTTTGCTGCCAGCATTTTGTTGATAGCAATGCTGCCAACAAAAGCTGGCCAACATTTGCTGACAGCATTTGGTGTAAACGCGGCTTTAGTTTCGTTTAACTACTAGTCAAACAGTTTTTCAGAGATTCAATGTGTTCTTCTGCAAGGATGTTATCGTTAGTATGTTTAACACACCGGCAGACTAATTCGCAAGAACGAAGACTGTTTGCATGTTACTTTTCTCAAAGTTTTAACCCAACAAAGTGGTGTTCGTGAATTGTGTCAGTTTTATATTTTGAAAAGTGTTGTTCCAGAGGTGCGATGCAAAGCCACGATGATGTGACATTTTAGATGACCATTTTAAATGAATTTTCTTTGTATAAAAATCATTATTCAAAGAGTGTTAGTCAAAGACCCAGACTTCTGCAGTTTATCAGTGGTTTTGCGGGGTTTGACCTTACACTACTATGGAATTATTACTATGCATCTCACATTCTCACCAATGCACTTACATCGGTCTAAACGTGAGAACGTCTAAATCATGATTTTTATTTGCTTCTAGAACTTCAAATTTAAAAAACATTTTCTAGTTATTCTAAAATATTCTGTTACAACAACAAAATAAATAAATTACAGACAATGTCAGCAACCCTTCCTTGCAGTCTCTAAGCAGTTTTCTATAAAGGAGATTGGCCAGCTTTATCCCCCAATAAGCTGGGGGATAACCGTGAAAATTACAACTTAACTCAACACATCTTTATTGTGACAGTTAACAAAAACCGTAACCTGAATGGTATGTTATGAACTGTGAAAACTGTAGATTTGGGCTTTATCTTCCCAGAATATAAAACTCATAACTCATGCAGGCCTTTAAACCTGATCTTAGTTTATTCTTTTCAGCCAAATTCTGTCTAGCATCTCTTTTCAAATGTATTACAAGATTAATATACAACAAAATTTTGAATCCCAATATGACAAGGTCTCAGTACTTACATTTTTGATTGATTTGAGGGTGGTTGGGAAAAGAAATTCACATAAGTTGCCCTTACATTGCCTTAGTTGATCAAATCAAATCAAGTAGTTTATTTGTCATTGAAAATAAAATTGCATAGCAAACGTCAGAATTAACATAACAAAATTAATACACTAAACTAACTTAATTATACTACATTCCTGTCAGATAAGAAAGCATTAATAGTATAGTATTCTTGGTTTAAAAGAAACCTTTTCACATTTTTCCGGAACACAGGCATACTCTGTTCAGACCTTAGGTATACCAGCAAGTGATCAAATAGTTTAATCGTTGAGCCCAAAATTTGTTTTAAAAAAAAAAATGCTGTCCGATGCTGAGGATTTGGGAAGCAGTAGAGATCCCGCAGGGAGTAACCGGGTTGTGTGTAGGAACTAAAGAGTTAAGCGTTTCGTTTCATGAAGGACGTGGTTTCTAAAATGAACATACTTGGAAATGTCAAAAGGTTGTTTGCACAAAATAGACCTTTGCACGATTGTGATGTTTTGAGGCCAAGAATTACCCTCACTGCCTTTTTTTGTAAGCGGAATACGTACTGAGTCCTAGTAGATTCAGCCCCCCAAATTGGCAGACCGTAGATTAGATGAGGGTAGATACAACCAAAATATGCTGCAAAAAGTATTTCCCTATTAGAAAAGTGAGTTAGTCGACGCAATAGAAAAGTTCCACTACTCACTTTTCCACATACCTTGTCTATATGGTGATGGTATTTGAGATTACAATCGATGACCAGCCCCAAAAAATCAGTTGACTCAGATTATGAGATTTCTGAGTCTCCTATCATAACACAGGAATTCGCATGTGCGAAATCATTACAATCACGTATGCGAAAGTCAATGAATTTGGTTTTTATTGTATTGACTGCAAGAAGGTTATCCTCTAGCCACTGCAAAAGGGAACCACCCTGAATGAATGCATCTATTTCAAGACATTCTCGGTTCTTATGAGAAAGGCTGAGCGAGGTATCATCGGCAAACAAGCAAATGTTACCATTACTTAATAAGTAATACAGTAATAATTAAGTAATACAAGTAATACTTAATAAGTAATATTACATAATATGCTACTAGAAATATAATTTACATACAGTAAGAACAGAACAGGCCCCAAGACAGAGCCCTGGGGCACGCCTGCCCCCACGACAATGTAGATGAGGCCTGACTACGAAGGCAGCCCAAGTCATCAACAAAAGGTAACTCTACCAATTGAGTGCTACCCAAAAGGAAAGACGATATCAAATCATAAGCAATTACCCTGACTCCATAATGATGTAGTTTGTGTAACAATATGTCATGGTTGACCACATCAAAGGCCTTACTAAGGTCTAAGAAAATCCCAAATGAGTGATGTTTTTGGTCAAAGGCCTTAGTTACATTGGAGACAAAGTCAAACATAGCATCAAGAGTGGAAGAATTTCTCCTGAAGCCAAACTGTTTCAAAAAGAGAACATTGCGTGCATCGAGAAAAGGTAACAGCCTATTAAGAAACAGTTTTTCCAATACTTTCGAAAATGTAGACAGGATTGAAATAGGCCGGTAGTTCTCAACTTCCTTAGGGCTCCCCTTCTTGTGTACTGGTCTGACTATCGCCAGTCTGAGCATGGAAGGAAATTTACCTTCCGTGAAAGAGGAGTTTGCAATACGAACCAAGGAACGCAGCGAGCTGTTTTGCAATGTCTTTCAAGAGGTTAGAAGAGATGCCATCGGTCCATGCAGAATGACTTGGTTTCAAAGATCTTATTATTGAGATTACCTCGAATTCGTTGGTAGGTGTGAGATACAACGATGAAGGTATGTCCTGTAAAGTATAAGAAGGATATCGTGCATTCTGAGATATGTTATTACCCACACCCTGGCCTATCTCAGAGAAATAACAATTGAATTTGTGCGAGACATCCATGGGATCAACAATAAGTGAACCATCATCAGCCTTCAAAGACAGTCGGGAGAAAGCTTTTGGGCTCTTATTGTTATGAATATTATTTATGATACTCCAAACCGCTTTACCCTTATTTTGAGCTTCCTTTAAATGTTTCAGAACTGAAGCAGCCTTGGCGGATTGAACACTTGCTCGAAATTGTAATTTGACTTTGTGGTACAATTGATGCAAAACATGAGCTGAGTCTAGGTGTTTTGTTTGGGCATACAAAGACAACATACGATCAAGCAGCTGTAATATTTCCTGATCCAGAACGATCTTTGTGACGGATTTCATTTTCCTATACTTGACCTTCTTTACTGGGAAAACAAGGTCAATATAACAATCCAAAACCGATAAAAGGGCTGAGACTTTAGAGTCAACAGTGATCTGTCAGCAGTTTATGATACATAATGGAGAAAAGACCTATAGTGAAGTGAAGCTTTTTGATCTAATATCTTGTCGCCCTTTTATAGCTTTTAAGCTCTATGTTTGATGATTGACCGATTTGTTAAGGTTTATCAGAGAGCGGTTTTAGTTTCCTGATAGCCTATCTCAGAGTTAGCTTCTCCTGTTATTATTAATGTTTATACAGCTGATATTTCTATTAACACTTTTACACTTTACACCCAATCTCTAACGTTCAAGAGCCATATATGCAGTAAGCAGTAGACAAGGTATAATCTAGAATTAATGTATCTTGCAACAGTTAGCCGGATCAACTTGGAAGGTGAACAGTTTTTGTTAACAGTTCTGTCCCTACCCTAGTCTACTATGTTACAAAAATCAGCGCCCTCCTTATGTGGCTAAACGGTCTTCATATAAGAGAAGATTATATACAACTAAACAGGGCAATCGGTGCCAGATTTACCACTAGGCCTGTGGGCTGTGACAGGCTGAACAAGGTGTCACGTATGATATTTGAATTACTCGGCTGTGTCGTGACAGCTCAGTTTTAACAATTATTGACTTTCATATGGAATGTGAATATCATTGTATACCTCGTGGTGTTTAATAGGTTCTCTCACCACACTCCAAATTTTATTTACATTTGGCTTTACAAGAAATACATTTTGGTGAAAAGTCTATGATCTCGTAATACAAGTGTAAGAGCATTCAACCAGAAATTGAGAGAAGTAGACTTGAACCCCACCGAGCATCAGATCTTTTTTATAGATTTCTATCATTTATTTTCTATTCAACTTTCAAATCTGAGATTATCATAACATGTTTTCCGTATGGATTCAAATATTTATTTCACTATAGAAGATAATTCACAAACATCTGATAATTCTAAGAAAAACAATGTTTTAAATATTATTTAAAACAAAAAATGAAAACTTCAGGACCAGTTCACAGACTTAAGATTACTTCCTACAAATTTAAAATTTAACAATAAAGTTCTGAGGTTTAGTATACACAGCTATTGACCCATATTCAGTTCAGAGACACAAACAAAAAAACATTATAGTTAATAAAATCAGAGTATCTTTTATTTAAAAAATTTCTTTTTTAGTTTGGTCCAAATTTACTTAACTCTTTTCATCAGTCCATTAGATATCAGAATAGTTTCAAATCATTTAATGTTAATTTTTTTAAACTACTTGGCCAAGCTTTTTTAGTCTATCAGTAAGCTCTTGGAGAGATACCAATATGATGCTGCAGGTGTATAATTGCGTTCATAAATTCTATAAGCGTGTTGTATATTTTCTGACCATTTTCTGTTAAATAATATATAATTATGTTATTTTATAGAAATTTAATTGTTAATTTATTGACTGCTCTGCATTGAAGTACATAAAAAATACTTGATGCTCTGTTCCACTGTGTAAAGATTCAATTCTCATTCCAATCACGAATTTTACCATTCTAGTTTCCTTTAATGAAGTTATTTGAAAACTGTTCTATATTCTAGCCTTAATTATTGACTTAAAAAATTAATAACTAGTATTCCTATAAGAAAAACTTCAAGATGAGAAACAACTTAAAATACTAAAGATGTTTTACTTTTTGAGTCATTCAAGTTACGCTTTGAACTATAAACATTTAAGTTAAAAGGTATTAGCTACGAAGGTTGTCCAGAATATAACATATGTTTAAACTTTTAGGGGTTTAGATCTGGACTTAGAGACTGGAATCGAGTTAGTTGTTTCTCAGATATCTGAGAAATGGGTGACAGATTTCGTTGCAAGGTGGGTCTTGTACAAAACTAAAATTCCTCCCACAAAACAAACTTAATAAAAAGGGATTCTTAATAACAAACTGTATCAATTCTTGCAAACAACAATATTTAATGGTAACATAGGTTTAATGGTTTATTTAATGGTACTGTACGCCAGTTAGATCTTTTCCATAAATATTTCAACACCATTGCCCCCAATGTGAATTTCATCATTGAAACAGAAACTTCACATCAACTGATTTTTTAGACCTCACCCTAGACAAAAGCAACAATAATTTTGAATATGGTATTTACTGTAAACATACAAAATCAGACCAAACCATCCTTTCCACTTCATATCATCCATACATGCAAAAAGTGACAATTATAACTCTATGATTTACCGACTTATAAAAGTACCACTGAATGTAACCAATTATAACAAAGAATGAATCATCATAAAACATATTATCAAGACTAATGGTTATAACAATACTATGGTGCACAAAATAGTAAAGAAAAAGAACTAAATATTACTCGTTAATAATAAGGAAAATGAAAAGCAGGACAAGAAGTACAAATGCGTTGAGTATAGCTTGATTATACAGCATTGCACTAAAAAACACCTTAAATCCCATGGCTTATACCTAGCATTTAAGACAACAAACCACACTAGGAACATTTTAAGATGTAAATCTCAGAACTTGGACAAAAACTTTCAAACCAACGTTCATAAACTGACTTCCGATTGTCATAATTTTTACATCGGTAGACAGGCAGGTCGTTTAGCCAAAGATTTAAAGAGCATTGCCTGAAATCTAAATTGCATGAACAGACTTTATCATTTACTCAAAATTTGGTGGATTAGAACCACAGAATAAACAGAATTAATGAAAATAACAAAGTGTTACATCAATGTGGCAAAAGCATCAAATTAAACACGCTTGAAGAAAATGAAATTTATAAACATTCTAAAAGAAATTTACTAGGTGAACTCATGTTAAATGAGAAGCTAAAATTCAGTTCCCATTATTTGTTTAACACATTACTCCATCGCAACAGTGTCTCGCCAACCGAACAATCAGCTGATAACGTCGATGCACCGGAAAATGGATTCACCTGGTGTCAGTTGTCCTGAAGATCAAACATTGATTGAGAGAACTAACCTCCAATTCCCGTAATAATGGAACTGATAAATAGAAAGTTTGATCCTATCTTAAACATTAAGAAGTATGCAGGCAATGTAATTATTTTGAACAACCAATTTTCTTTAACTTGTTATTGATAGATTTGTAATTAAATTCTGCAAATATACTATGATAACTGTAACTTTTGTTATCATATGTCATTTTTAAAATATGTACGTTTAAAGTTTTGAAGAAGCCACCATTTTGAAAATAAAGCTAGTAAAAAATTATATGAGATCAGGTAAATAGGGGGCTGGTGAATAGACATAGACATAGACATAGATATTTATTTGTACAAAACGTTCTTTACATGTTTTTTTACAATAGTGAACTGGTACATTGTCATAATATACAATACATACTAAAGCCTTATAGTAATTTTATTATGTTACAATAAAATTTAGTCAGAAAAATAACAAACACTTGATTTTTATTTAGAATTAACTAAGGAGGTTTAGCTGTAGTTCATCTATTTCATATATAGCTTTGTCAATAAGAACAGTCTTTAATTCATTTTTCAATTTTCCTATGGTCATTGACTTAAATGTTAAGGGTAGGTTATTGTACAATATCAACCCCGAATACAAAGGGCTTTTTTCATAGAATGTTGAGCGATGGAGGGGTATTCTAAAATTAGCGTTATTTCGAGTGTTATAATTATGTTGAAATCTTAGATCTTCTATTAGTTGGTCTTTGCTTAAATGGATATAAACCAACAACTCATATATGTACAAACTGGTTAAAGTTAATATTTTTTTATTTCTAAACAATGATTTGCAAGGTGCTCGAAAATGAGAATTTGTCATTATTCGGATAATTCTTTTTTGTAATCTAAAAACTGCTTTAATGCCAGGAGCTAGACCCCATAACACAATCCCATAACTAAGAATTGATTCCACATAACCATGGTAAACAGATTTTAGAACGTCAAATGAAACATTTTCTCTTAAGTGCAAAAATATAAAAGAAATGGATCTTAGTTTTGATAGAAGGTCATTTAGATGAGCTTTCCATTTAAAATTACTATCAATTTTAATTCCCAAGAATTTATGTGAGTCAACTAAATTTGGGAAGTTAAAATTGCCATTTTTATTATTTCTAATACCAAATTTTACTACTTGGGTTTTATCTATATTAAGTTTTAAACCATTGGAATGAAACCAAGAATCCAAATCATCCATCACTTCTGAAAGAGTGATTATTAGTTCTTCACTAGTAGAGCTTTTGATAATAGCTGTTGTGTCATCAGCAAATAATACTAAATCTTTGGTAATAAATCTAGGAAGATCGTTTATAAAAATTAAAAAGAAAAGAGGACCCAAGATAGAACCTTGTGGCACTCCCACACTATTACTTTTCCAATTTGAATACACTTTATTGTAGTTCTCTTGAATAACTGTTCTTTGTTTCCTTTTTGTTAGGTAAGACTTTAGAAGGGACAAACAATTTCCACCAATGCCATAGTCATGTAGCTTTAACAGTAAGACCGAATGATCTACACAATCAAACGCCTTAGACAGATCACAGAAAATACCGGCTGTATTCCGTGACCCGTCCAGACCATGTAATATGCTGTTTGTAAATTCTGTCAAAGCTGATTGAGTATTCATGTTTTTTCTGAACCCGAATTGTTTATCGTAAAAGAGTTTGTTTTTTTCAAAGTAATCAACTAATCTAGAGTGAATAATCTTTTCAAATATCTTTGAGAAATTGCTTAGAACTGAAATAGGTCGATAATTATTTAAATCTAACTTCGAGCCCTTTTTAAAAACTGGAGTAACTTGAGAATACTTTAATTTATCAGGAAAAATCCCTTCATTTAAACATTTGTTGATTATTTGTGTCAATGGTTCTGAAATGATATCAACAGAGATTTTAATTAGTCTTATTGGTATCCCATCCCACCCTACAGAAATTTTATTTTTTAGACCTAAAACACATCTCCTGATCTCATCAACTGTACAAGGTTCAAGATTGTGCAATGCAACCCTCTCTTCAGTACAAAAATTTCTTAATGAATTATGAATTCCTTTTACAGTAGCCTTTGGAACACTAATTTTTTGTACAATGTTAGAAAAATAATCATTAAAAAGTTCAACAATTTGAGCTGGATTACTTATTCCGTGTTATTTGAATCTATTAAAGTAATTTTATCTTCTCTGTTTTTATTATCTTTACCGAGTACTTTATTCACAACATGCCAGGCAGCCTTGCATTTATTTTCTGAGTTCTGTATAAACGAGGAGTTTGCCCTTTTCTTTGCCTCAATAACTACGTTTTTGAAAATCTTTTTGTAGGATTTAACACAACTTAGAAATTGTATACTTCTACTGAATTTTGATTTCCAGTGAAGTTCACGTTTTCTTTTTGCTGATATTTTTATTCCTTGTGTAATCGAATGTAAAACTACTTTTTTTCTTTTCTGTTTAACTTTAACAGTTTTTGGAACAAAAGCAGACTCATAATGTCTTAAAAAACAAGTTAGAAAGTTATTGTAGCTTTCCTCAGCATTTATACTTGGGCTTACTGTTAAATCGTCACAATTTTTTAGTGATTCCATAAAAATATTAATTTGTTTACTAGAGAATATCCTTTTCCTTACCAGTATTTCTTTAAAGCCTTGCTTTTCTATTGTATTTTGTGGGATATTTAAAAAAATCGCATTATGGTCAGAAAGACCTAGGTCAATATTCATTTTGGCTATAACATCATATCCTTTTCTAGTTAATATGTTATCTATACAAGTTGAAGTATTTACTGACACTCTAGTTGGATCACCAAACATACACTGAAAACCATTACATTCAATTATTTCTAAGAATTTGCTTGTTATATCATTTTCTACTAGTATATTTACATTAAAGTCACCCACTATTAAGATCGATTTATTCTTTAATACTTTTTCAATTATTAAGAACATTTTCTCAAGTTTGGCAAAAAATATTTTTCTGGCATTATAGTCTGGTATAGTGTAGATAGAAACAATGACTACGCTATGATCAAGAAGCTCAATGCACGAACATTCAAAAATAAAATCTTCATATAAATCAATAAAAAGTTTAATTGGTATATAGGGATAGTGTTTTTCTATTAAAAGACAAGAACCTCCTCTTTGATTATTTTGTCTTACATAATAATCACCTAAAATATAATTATTTAATGAATTTAATATATTTATACACTCATTGTCAAGCCAATGTTCGTTCAGTGAGATTATCTTTATTTTTGATTCTGATAAAAATATATTTAGTTCTGAAATTTTGTCTTGGCTTATACCTCGGATGTTGCAGTGCATTATTAAATTATAGTTTCTAGCATGCATATTATTACTAGCTTTGGAGCATACTAAGTTAGCCTTATGAAGTTGATTTTGCATGTCTTCTTTGGGAAAATTTCTGCTAATTACATTTGGAATTAAAGGCTGGTCTAAGTTTGCCGAGACTGTGTCGTTGTCAAGAAGTTCTAGTTTAAATTTACACTATTACCAGTTACATTTGTTGAAGATGTATTAGTGGGAGAGACATTTTGTAACTTTGTAGGTGTCTTAGTGAGAAAGGTGTTTTGTGAAGATGTAGGAGAGTCAGTGAGAGAAATATTCTGTGAGAGTGTAGGTGTGTCAGTGAGGGACAAACAAGATGCAAATGTATCTACACTGAGACCTATATCACTGAGCACAACAACTTCACCGGAGAGTGGAGACTGCGATGAAGGAGAGATATCTAGCTGCTGTTTCTGCGCCTGGTGCTCAGCTAATTGCTTCCTCAGGGTTCTGACAAACTCGTTGTGTGTGAGGCCTCTCCACAGTTGCCTCTGTGCTGTTGGTTGTTCATATGAGACTATGCAGACTGTTGCTCCGGTAACCTGCTGAAACTCAACAATGTTCTTGGCGAAATGAGATACCTGGATCAAGTCTCTAACACATCCGACTGCAGAACACACCAGTGTTTTGAGATCTTTCGAGATGAAGTCTTCTTGAAGTTTTAGAAAGGCAGCATCATATTCCTGTTTTGTTGGTTTTCCACTGTACTTGTCCTTGGTAATTAGACTATACACTGATGGACCATTTATTACTTTCTGATACGCCAGGTGTTTATTTACCAAATCAGATGTTTTAGGCCGGCCAAATCTTTTCCTAAAAACAACGGCAATGCCAGCTGACATGTGTTTCTCTGTGTTTTCAAAATCGGCAGATATGGAGTGTGCAAAACCCACCGATTGGTCATTTTGAAAGTGGTCCATCAGTTGTTTTATGTCTGTTTCAAGAACGGTAATTTTACATGATGGAATAGAGAAAGGATGTGTTTGATTTTTAGGTTGTCTTGGCACATTATGACTTGTGCCCTTCATTTGTTTCAATTTAGAGACCATATCTGCTATCCTAGCTTTTCCTTTCATGTTAAAGTGGAGTCCGTGTGCTGTGAAGACGTGCCTTGGAAGCAGATGCAGAGGCAGAAGCTGTAGGTTTGGAAAGTTTTCAGCTAACCGTTCAATTTTGGAATTGATTATAGATATCTTTAAATCAAGCTGAGGCAGATCGTGTCGCATCGGTATTGTAGACAGAATAAGATTGATGTGTTGGAAATCATTTACTAATTTAGTGATATCATTCATTAGTGTATCAATGCCTGTAGTCTGGATGTTGTTAGTACCAGCCAACACTAGAAGGTAGTCACTGGGTTCCAGCTCCGCTGTAAGATCTTTAACTTCTTTCGTTACCTGGCTGAACTTTGCTCCAGGTTTAACAAACGAGCAAACATTTAAGGTAGTCTTTTGTTCTATAAGACGACCTAGGTCCCTACCATGGCTGTCTGCAAGTATTATTAGATTAGATTTACTTTTCTTAGTTGCTTTATTCACATGTACAGTTTGGTCTCGGGTCTTAACTCGACCTTTATTTTGGTTTGGTGAATGCTCAGCAGTTTTATTTACCAGTGGCAGGGAGCATTTGAGACAATGCTGACCTACTGACTCAGCTTTATTTATTTTGTCCTGTAACAGTTTTTTATCACTATGAAGAATTTCAACAACACTTTGAAGATTTTCATTTTCATTTTCATTTTTTAATTTGTTTAAATCTTCCTTTAATATTTTGACATGTTCCTCATTCGGTTTATTTTCCTGTCTTTCAACATTTGCATGGGTCTCATAAGTATTTATTTTGGATAGGTCTGATTTGATGTCACTTTTTCCACAAAGAATAAATTTCTTTGCAATACCCTCTCCCAGCTTCTTGTATTGCAGTTTGTATATTAAGTAGGTCATAATATAACGTTTCTGGATTATATCCAATTCGTTGATCTCTGAAGAACCAAAACACTCCTTAAAGTCAAAACCCACAAGATCCTTCCGAGTCAATAACATCCCAATCAACCTATCCACAAAGAGAAGCACATACACACCACAGTCACTGCCATTTCTTTGTTGAGGACAGCTTACTTCAGTGAAACAACTTGGACCTGTTGAGCACATGCGCGACTTCAACCTCGTTAATACATCTCTGGCATGGCCAAGATTGTAATTATTCATCGAATTAAAGTAATAAAATGTATTTTCAGTTTTGGTATAAAGCATCAGACTCCAATGAGAGCCACTGACTTCCATTTCTCCTTTCGAGTCACTAATTGGTATGAATACATAGGATTTATTAAAAATCTCATGTTCCAAAAGGACATCAACGTTTTCCGCACACTTAATAGCTTGACCGATGCATGGCTTCATAAAGTAGGCATCCTTCATTATACTGCTTTGAAGAAGTAAGTCAAAATACAATGAGATCAAATCATCCTGAATCCATCCATTTGCCAACAACGTGGAACATAAAGTAAAATCATTTCCCTGTGCAGTCACACTACCATCCTGTCCATCTAAGCTTTTACCTTTCAGATTACTCAGTTGCTGTTTCAATTCTACTATTTGTAGCTTCAGTGTGTTTTCCAGACCCTTAAAGTCATTGACTTGATTATTGAACCTTGAATTTACACTTTCTGCAATTTTATTTAGTTGAATAATCCTACTGTTTAGAAACTCATTGTCTTTCCTTAGCTGGTTTAGTTCATTGTTTAATGAGGCTGTGTTAGCAATTTGCTCCTGAATTATATTATTCTTCACTTTAGCGTCTTCAATATACGTTGATAAGTCTTGAGTTAATGTTCTTATAGTGTCTTTGTACATCCACTTCAACATCCGCCTCCATACACACAGACAACTCAAGCTCCTCCAACCTAACTGATTTTTCCTTTTGCAGGGCTTTTTCAATGTCAGTACATTTACTTTCTAATTCATTATTTTGGGATTTTAATAAACTGTTTGCTATTACTGTTTCGTTGTATTCTTCAAGAATATTTGTAGTCACTTGCAGAATTTTAGTGAAATCCTCCGGCCCATACCTATTAATCAATATTCCAAATATATTATGTAGCTCACAAGCGTGTTCAGCCACTCTAGTCTCCAACTGGCTGTTGATTAAATGGCTCTCATTCACTCTATTCTCATTTTCTATGTTTAATGAGGTGCCTTTGAAATATTCATTTATAGATTGTTCAATTTCCTGTAGTGCGCTGTTGAATTTTAAATTTCTCATTCTGGGTTTACCAAGCTCAGCTTTATTTTCACTGTAGAAGCACAAATCCGAAGATTTTAGTTTTGCCCGCTCATGAGTACCATAAAATTCAACATTGTAGTAAGTATTGGTATCTTGGTGAATCACAGTAATATCTTTCTTGGTCAAAAACTGGTTGATAGAGATTGCCGTGTGACAAGGGACATTGTAATGACGGAGCATCCAACAGTCTGAAATGTCCGATCTGACCCGAAGTACCCTTTCCTGAGCAGTTCAAGGACTTCTTTACAATAGACTTGGTTAACAAGTTATCTTGGATGCACAAATTCTCTGTGAACGATTCCCCTGCTTTCAGTAAAACAAATAAACATGGTCTTGATGTTTTATTTTATCATGTGTCTTTTTGTTCAATTGTCAGGTTTTTTGGTACCATCTTGGCACATAGCTTTCTCATTCCCAAACCTTGTGTCAGAACCTGATGAAGGGTGAAATAATTCAAACTCAACTCTTTACTCATTAGTCTTAATGTAAGTCAACGGTCTGACCTCACCAGAGCCCTCACTCCTTCAATGTTCTAATCAGTTTTCTATGTTGAAGTCCTCCCAACTCTTTAACTGATTCTCAGCCGTCTAAAAATGCCCCATGTCACCGAAAAACTTGTGCTTTTGATTATAAATGTTCCCCATAAGCTTTTTGCAAATTTTCAAAAGTTAAAGTAGCAGAATCACCCAGCCTGTTCCATTGTCAAAACATACCACAATTAGAAACACTTCACTCATGTTCTAACGGGTCATGTAGTCACTGTACAAGGTTGAAACTTGTACTGGGTCTTTGGGAGAGTACAAGTTGTGATAAGGAGAAGGTTGCAGTGTTGTCAGATCACTCTCAGTGATTCCAGTCTCATTAATTTTCTGCCACACCTCGTACATCATTAAGTTATAAAGCTATATACCAAATTTTACCTTATTACAATAAGCTGTTCTCAAATTAAAATAAGTGAAAAAAAAAAACAGAATTAGTGGCTTTTGTGTAATTATTAAGGTTTTGTAAGTTTAACATGATATTTCGGTTTGTTTTTGGTCAAACAAATTATTATACCTGGAAGGGTTGGCAATGAGACAAAATTTCCTTTTACAATAAATTTTTATTCGATATTTACATGAATTGAAATTTTGTTAGCTACTCTAGGTAGGAAAAACAAGCTCACAAGCACACACAACCACCATTCACTCGGCCACATATATACTACTTAAAAGCGCTAAAAGTAAATGCTAAATCTTCAAAAAACTAGTTAACAATTTGTTACCTCTTTCTAACAATTGGTTGACTGGAAGTTATACTTACACTATAACTTTGTGAATTTTTTATGTCAACATTAACTGTAAAAAGGCAAGAAAAGATTAAAAATAAAATAACTGTACAACCAGCAATTGCTGACTAAATTTTAGAATAGTCAGAAAATGATATATTACAAAATCGATTGAAAAATAAATATCCATGCAGATATTTAAAATGAATCTTAATAATACTAGTGTTATTATTAAACTTTTAGTTACCATTTCATCACAGATAAAAGTATTTTACAAACTGTACATTTGTACATAGTGACAATAAGACAGTTTACTGTATATACACTATAATTAGTTGAGCTGCCTATACTATCAGAGCACCAAACTGAAGAGTCCTAATAAAGTAACCCATCAGTTGAGTTGTGACCCAAGCACCACATCTATTGGTTAATAAAACAATACGAATAATATTGATTTACAAATGCAGTAAAATTTGTTGATTTAGTCATTACTAAAACTCCTATGGGCTGAGGACCGTTAGTCCTAAATCAGCCTCAGTGCAAGCTGAAACTTCGTGACCGAACCAAAATCTTCTAAAAATAAATTACTTACAATTTCATGTCAGATTAGTGTTAAACATAGTCATGTGTGTGTGTGTGTACACACACATGATTATTGAACGTGTATATGTGTATATATATACGTTCAATAATCAATCTGCCTAAAATTATAAATTTGTCAAGTGGACTGGATAAAAATAATTTAAAACTTAACGAAAGTTCTTGAAGTAATTCTAAATAACAGTAAGTAATGAGTTTACTTCCACCCTATAGAGTAAACTCTAGGTTGTTTTCAGGTAAGCAATTCTAGTCAGGAGGAAATATATGTTACATGCTGTTACTAGGAAACATTCGCAAAAGGTTCATAACTACCTATTAATTTAAATATTAGGTAATTGTAACAAAGTTACCAGTCCAATGGCATGTGACCTGTCCACCGAATTTTATGTTGTTGTATTTACTTTTACAAGAGTAACTTTTTTTATCTTTTACAAAAAAAAAAAAAAAAATCAATATTATAAAAATAAATAATGACTATAGAAATAGATCATCATAGATCATTTTTACAAGCAAATGTTTACTTACATGTGCGTACATACGCACATCTTTAGATGTATTACATCTTATATATAGGTACATATTGTAAGAAGTAACTTGTTAAAATACTTAGTAAACATGCAATGATAATTATTACTTCAGTTTATTCACTGTTTTCCTATGAGACGGTAAGACATCCGATCAAGTATTCTTGTAGTTTAACCATTCCTTTGTTATTCCTGTAGTATAACTCTAACTTTAACTCTTTTTTTAATTGCTATGCGAAGCCAAAACCATATAATCTTTTTAGAAGGTTACTCATTACGAGCTGGAGGGTTAAAGTTACACATCGAAATATGCCCAATGTATCAAATTCATAGTGACATTTCACATCTGCTCATCAATAACAGAAAAAGAATATCACACTTTTCTTATGAGTTTGACGGGCACAGTAAGTCGTTCCTTGGCATTGTAATAAATTGAGTTTTTCTTAAACATATCTCTAGCAAAATCATTGTGTTACTTTATTTTTATGTCTAATTTAAAAATATTATTTTCTTCTAATAAGACTAATTAATCCAGATAATCTGGGATTTACAGTACTTACATAAATACTGTATGTTTAAAAATACTTAAAAAGTACTATACTAAAAAATAAAGGATATTATTATTATGTACTGTATGTTGTTATGTTAATCATCATGTAGACAAAGAAGCATTTTGGAATTTTTTAAATCCATCCTTGTGTTAAACTATAGTATGGAAATTAGTTACATAGTACCTAAAATATAAATGCAACTCAGTCTTTCCTCATTATCTACTAAACCAAAAATAGATATTCATCTCACAGTTGTATTTAGTTTGTTCCAAAAAGACTCCAATGGAATGATTAAAGTATATGGAATCAACTCTAGGCCAATAAACTTGTTTAAAAACTCCAAACATTCAAAACGTTCTTGATTATGTGTATGGACAACTTATTTCTCTTAAGTTTTGAAGTGACTATAAGAAATACAAAACAATGAAAAATAATGTTAATTATTGAGGATATTAGTTTAAAATAACTCGTTAACTTGTAGTGCAATAATATTGGAACTTGTAATCACTCTATTATTATTATGCTTACTTACATATAAATAATTAAACCTATTTCATATCTTTAATGCTTGAAAAAAGTATGTTAAATAGACAGGGTTATCTAGACAGGAGAATAACACGACCAGTCTATCAATCGTTGAACATAAAGCAATAAAGACAAATATAATAAATACAGTTCTTACAGTAAAACAAGTCGTATTAGATAGTTTTTATATTAAAACAAATGGTAAGTTGTTTCAATTAAGATTCACACAAATTAGTTTATTAATGAAATTAATATGCAGCAGCAAATGAACAAACATTGGAAAATATCACTTACAAGATATATGAAAATTATTACAGTTCTTTTTTTACTTCTTTAGAAAGTGCAGTTGACAGAAAATGTACTGCAAGGAAAATACTTTATCGTTCTATGTCACTCCAAATTACAATATATTTGTACAAAAATACAATGTGTACCTAACATTTTATACCTTTACATTATAAAAAAAGTTGTTTAAGCACACAGAACCCAATTTCTAGCACACAAAATAAATAATTCAAGCCCAAAACACAATATTTTCAGATTGCACCATCATATTTGTTGTACAGTGAACACTATTTGTGTGCAACATATTCTCGGTTGAACAATATTTTCTGTCACTAATGTAAAATTAAAATCTTTCCACTACAACGGATTTTGGCATAAGAAAAGTTTGTCTCAAAGAATTGTTTTCCACACCTTATGTATGAATCTTCATGAGCAGTATATTCATTATTACAAATGTACCTAATTTGTAATAATAAATATATCTCATTATTATTATGACTTTTATTTCTGTTATAGTCCATAGGAGATCAAAAATAATTTACAAAGAACACTCAAACATGGTTTTTATATCTTTCTGGTCAGCCAAGAATAACAGGGTAGATATTACAACAGCTGATTACAGCTGGAGCAGAGAATAAAAGCACTAAACTATAATTTACAAACATGGACAAATATTCTTATTAATTTTCTACTTGGGGTGAAATAAAATAGAATAGTTTTATTGTGCTATACATTAGAAAAGTACGCTGTAATGATTAAATTTATTAGTTATCAGTGAACAGTGAAGATTTGAGACAATTAAGTTTAATTAAGAAATTCTCTTATATAGACAATATCCGGAAGGGCACTACTATACTGGTGGCGAGAGAAAAGAAGAGACCTGGCGCACAGTTGTGTACTAGTGTGTTGCCGCGCGGTAATTTCAGGCGCCCCACAGCCAACCCTGCGAATTGTTTATCCTAGCAATGGAGTTATTTGTTTTCAGTAATGTGGCATTCCTGCAGAGTGTGACTCATCTTAGACGCGCCCATATTTCAGTCTGTCAGTGTTGCATCACGTGTTCTGAAGTATTGATTGAATTCAATAGACATTGTTGATTTGTTATTGTTGTTTTAATCTTTATTGTTGTTGCTGTTTTATTAGTATTTGTACTGTTATTTTTAATTAATTGTATTTAAAATGGAAAATGTTCGGAAACGTGGGGCGACAATTCATAGTAGGGAAAGGGAAGTTATAAGACGAGTGATAGAGATTTGTGATAAAGAAGCGAGTGACAAAGTGTTAACAGTGCCTCTTGCAAAAGCAACAGAACGTGCTGCTAACTATTGCAAAGTTTCGAAACAATCAATAAAAAGAATAAGAAAAGAAGCAAAATCCACTCCTGCAGAAAAACTGATGAGCCCTGGTAAAAAACGTCAAAGATGTGATCAATACAAAATTAAAATAGACGAGTTCGACAGGTGAGTGATTGTGAATGTCATTAGGGACTTTTATGTAGTAAAAAAAGTTGTGCCAACCTTTAAAAAACTCTTACCGGTTTTACGTGAAAAAATACATTTTGTATGGAGTGAGTGGGCTCTTCGACGTGAACTGAAAAACATGGGGTTCAGATGGAAGAAGTGTGGGTCGAAAAGAAAACTGTTTATTGAAAGGCCTGACATTGTCAACTGGAGATTCGAGTATATGGGAAACATTAAGAAGTCCCGAGACAATAAGAAGAAGAAATTTTACCTGGATGAGACGTGGATTGACTCTAACTTAATGTTTCAAAGGTGTTGGCAAAGTCTTGAAGTGGATGGAGTATTGCCGGACATGAACACAGCAAACCGCGTGATCGTTGTGGACATAGGATCTCAGGATGGCTTTTTGAAAGGTGGTCGCCTCATCTACAAAGCTAACTGTTCCACGGGAGACTACCATGGACAGATGAATGGTGTGAACTTTGAAAAGTGGATAAAAGAGCGTGTGCTGCATACCTGATGACTCTGTTTTAGTGATTGATAACGTGCCTTATCACGGGGAACAGGTAGATAAAGTACCCAGTAAAAGGGCTACAAAACGCGTCATGATAGAGTGCCTGCAAAGACATGGGGAATCCTACGATGAAAAGGCGACAAGAAAAGCAGTGTTGTATGAAGCGGTTCAAAGATTGAAGCCACCCAGAAAGATCTACAAGATTGACAACTTGCTGAAAGAAAATGAATGTGAACACACTTGTTTAACTTTAAATGTAAAGTAATGGGTTGTTAATTTCAACATTACTAACAGTAAGTTTTTTATGTTATCTTCCGAACATGCTTACCATTGGAGGATTAAACTGTGTTCTCTCGGTTTCATATTCAACAATTTACAATTTTAGCAAAATGTAATTATTTTCTTTTGACGTGGTATTTGTATTTAAGCTGTTGAAGCAAATTTTTTTTATCCAATTACAAATGTTCTTATTTTTTTGCGTAAGAGGTTTTTTGTTTACAGTATATTGTGTTAGTCAGTAAGGTATCAATGTTAAATTTTATATACATAAAAGCACTACATTTACATTATACATATATGAATATTAGTAATTGTTACCTTAACAATACAAAAATCTTCAATTTCAGCAATTCATTCCTTGAATTATTGTTTGTTTAGAACCACTGTAGAGCCTAATTATTATAATTTATTACAAACATAAATTTTGCTCAATTTTAATTGATCAAAACAGTACCGTCATTTAAATTATCTTATAAAACATAACAATTAGGCCGCAAATCAATCAAAACAGTGAAACAATAATTATAATGGAATTACGAAACAAGGCGCGGCAACATACTAGTAGTAGCGCCTGCAATTTTCAGATAGGCCAGAATCCAGGTCTCTTCTTTTCTCTCGCCATCAGTAATGTCAGGTATATCTGGGTTGTCTTGGATTTACATTAGATCAAAATTTAAATGATTCGAAACTGATGTTAAACTGTGGGTCACTTAGTTCCTTGGGCACTGGCAATTAATTACTGAATTACCTTTTTTTTAAGAATCAGATGACCTTAAAAAGTTATAAGACTAAACAGAAAACTCTCACTTATGTAATTCATTACATATCTACCCTTGACGTGATGTGATGTTCCAACCCTCAAAAAGTACAAAAATATAATCTATTAAGGAAAAGCTCAAGATTATTGAAAAAAAAAAAAAAAACTGGCTCTCACTCACGTATAATATATTTATAAAGGGTCTATAAATTTATTATTCATAAATGGTGTTCACTGTAACAGTAATGATAGTCACACTTATCCGACCTTTGCTTGGCTGACATTCCCTTTTATCTGATGGTAAGGTACAACGAGTATATTTAACTGATTCTAAAGGCTGAAAATAGATCTAGTATAAAAATATTGATCTACATTGTCCTTGGACAATACTGCACCAGTGTATATTATAGTACCAAACACAACAATAAATGTGCATAAAAATAAACATAATACAATACAGTACCATATGAAATGCTTGGCGTGATTGTAGGGTGGAGAGTAGTGTACTCAATTCTACCACTTTCCTCCTGGTTTTGCTAACTATTTCGATTGTACCAAGGTCATTGTTCTAACCCTCCTACCCCTACATAATTTTGGTAATTAGTCAGTAAGTTGAGTGTTTTGTCCCACAATAATGAATTAGAGTTAACTATTGATCTTTTGTGTTGTGTTGTTTGTACCTGTAAATGAAATAAATTTAATTTTTTCATACTGTACACATATTTTACATAGTAGTATTATGACAAGACTTTTATACTGTAATGTATTTTACAATTTTTTAAGACCATAGTCAACATAAGTATGCTATACTATGATTGATAATAAAAACAAACTCTTTAAGACTTTAGAATGCTTTTCACTATATTTTGCTATTGTCCTGACATATTCAGTTATCTTGTGTAATGGCCACATGTTTAAGTCAGATAAGTGATAAAGTATTATACTTACAACACACTAAATCGTATCTATTTCAGATAAATATAATACCTAAAATTTATTTAGTTAAGTTATAGCTGTTGTTTAGGAACTATTATAGTTAACAGAAAGGAACCAGTTTTGTGTTTAATAATTCACTAAACATGTAAAAAATATTACATAAAGAGATACAAATCAATGTTGAATCCTGATCAATACAACTCAGAAGATGTAGCAGTGGAACCACCATTAATTTCAATTGTTTAGTTAATATTAGTTTATAAATCTTCACAAACAAAAATTAAAATACAATTATTTGATTCAACTGAAAATAACTCATTTAAAAGCAATTGAATTTACACAACCAAAATTTGTTATTAACCGGTCTTTTATTTAAATTACTATTTTGTAAAAATATTCGTCTTGATAGTAAGCACTATGACGTATAAATATCAGTCAAAATAAGTTTAACTGACATTTTACATTCAAACAATCTGAGCTAAATAAAAATTTTACAGTTGATCTCATAAAACATTACTATGAATTAAAACCTGCTATTAACTAACACAATTACAATTTAAAATCTCAATAATCTTAAGTTTTTTTATAAAGAATTGAGTCCTTTAACCTAGTGGCCATTATCTATTTGCTGCTCATCGTTTAGTTCACAGCTCTGTTTGTTAGTTTCAGTCAACAGTATGTTAACTAAATTAAATCATCTTATACAACTCAGATAGCAATACCTTATACAACTCAGACAGCAATACCTACAAATACAAAATTGTCCTTCAACTAAATTAAGGTTGGTATCAACAGAGCTTGATAAACCTAGCACCAAAGTACACATAAAAACTGTAAAGGAAAAACTTTAAAGTTATGTTGGTCATATTAGGAATGCCCTAGGCTAAGATGTAATATTTGAGCTGAGGGTGCCAATCTTCATCACCGAAAAATGTTGATAAGTACAAGAGCCATGTTCAAACTTAGAATGGATGGTAACATCAATGCACTGGAGTCTTTGGAGGCACTGTTTTCTGAACAGGAACCTGTAATATAAAGTACATTGTAAAAGCATACATTTTTTATTTAAAAACTTCAATAAAAATTCATTACATGAGCATTAAAACTTTAAAAAATATATTTATCCTGTGAACTTTAAATTAAACATGTTTAACCTTTCAGTTCAGCAGCCATTTTTGAACAAGGAGGAGCAACAAGGATTTTTTCACTTGAAAGCTATCAGCTGTTTGATCATAAATACAAAACTTATATAATGCAATCTATTTTTCAATATTTATAACAATTCCAACTCAATGAAATCAGTTAACATATAAGCGAGCACAACCACTTTAAAGCTACGCATACACAAACCAGGAGTAACAAACATGTCACAGTTGAGAAGTATCACCTGATTGTCGCTCGAGGCTTGTGCAAGTGTACCTTTAAAGTGGTTGTGTTCTCTTATGCATTTATGGATTTTTTGAGAAAAAAAATTAAATTGGAATCGTTATAAATATTAAAAAATAGTTCACATTTTGTAAACTTTTTTTAGGGCCATAAAACACAAGAGGTTATCAATGGCCTCTGTAAACATGACAACCGCCTACTGTTGTAGCGTTGTCATTTACTCGTGTTATAAGGTAGTCTATAGCCAAATAAAGACACCTTAAACAGTGCCTTATAGATATTATATAATTAACCTATAAAAATAAAATAGCAACTTAAAAATTGTTTGTCAAGGTGACTGTAGATAGGCCACTCTGACAAAAGTTAAAATCTAAATTACAAGGGTATCATATAAAATAAATAACAATATACCAAACTCAACAATGTTATTGCCAAAGTGACTGTAAATGGGCCACTCTGGCAATTATTAAAAACTAAATAACAAGGGCATAAATACTATGTAACGAAACAACAGGAATGAAAACATTACTACCGGCATGGCTGTAAATGGGCCATACTGATAATACTTGTAAATCTAACAAACAGAAGAACAAACATTAAAAACTAAATAACAAAACAACAGGGATGACAACATCACTACCGGCATGGCTGTAAATGGGCCATACTGGTAATACTTGTAAATCTAACAAACAGAAGAACAAACATTAAAAACTAAATAACAAAACAACAGGGATGACAACATCACTACCGGCATGGCTGTAAATGGGCCATACTGATAATACTTGTAAATCTAACAAACAGAAGAACAAACATTAAAAACTAAATAACAAAACAACAGGGATGACAACATCACTACCGGCATGGCTGTAAATGGGCCATACTGGTAATACTTGTAAATCTAACAAACAGAAGAACAAACATTAAAAACTAAATAACAAGGGTAAATCTAAGATAAATTAGCGTAACAAATAACAAAATATACATTAATAAATTAATAACAAGAACTATATGCAAGCTAAAAGGGAGGATTCTTTTAAGAAAGCAAAGAGCCTCCCAATTATAGCCTCTTTGTCGCCGAGGAAATCAGTTAACGAAACTGACAGATTAAGAACGTGACGGAATCTTGAGAAGCGAGGGCAGTCGACAAGAACATGCTCGACTGTTACAACAGTGTCACATGTTAATTACATTAAAAAACCAATATTTAATACTTTTATTTTTGTGAGGCCTTTCGATAGCAAGGCTATCTTCGTCAGACACATCACAAAAGATCACATCACAGACTTTTGTGATGTGTCTGACTAAGATAGCCTTGCTATCGAAAGGCCTCACAAAAATAAAAGTATTAAATATTGGTTTTATGTTTTAATGTAATTAAGTTAACAGTAACCAATATAAGTTCCATCTACAACAGTGTCACATGTGTCGCAGACTGGAGGATTCTCTCTTTTCATGAGAAAGCTGTGAATCAGCAGTGTGTGACCTAAACGCAGGCGACACAACAAAACCTCCTCACGACGATTGCTGTAGCTGGCTGTACCCCATGGTTTCACACAATCCTTAATACGGCGCAGCTTGTTATTCCCGACTGCCTGCCACTCAGAACTCCACTTTTCTTTTATTTTAGCCTTCACCACCAGGATAATGTCAGATGCCATCATCCGTGTAGTAAAAGGCTGAAGTTCCAGTGCATCCTTCGCTCCTTCATCCGCCAGCTCGTTTCCCGGAATACCCACGTGACCCGGTGTACCCAGACAAAAACTGCGTTGACGCTTTCACATTGTAGTGAATGTATGGATTTCCATATATCCCGAACTATTATGTTCTTTGAGAACATATCACTAATACCCTGTAAACTGCTGAGGGAGTCTGTACAGACCGCTAACCTCCCAGTTCTAGACCAAGTGATGTTGAGGGCCTTCTCTATGGCTGTTAGTTCCGCTATAAAGATAGAGGAATCCTTAGGGAGACGGAAGCCGTAGCGACTACCAGCAGCAACGAATGCACAACCCGTCCTCGAATTGTCCTTCGATCCGTCGGTATATACAACATCGCAGGAAGCTAGGCTGCATAATCCGACAGAACTCCTGTTGGTATAGGATATCTGTAGTAGAGGACTTATTGTATTTAGACAGACTTGTATTTATCTCAGGTTTTGTGACTATCCAAGGTGGAACGTCACATTGATGTACTACCCTAAACTCGTACTCATCTAGTCTTAATTGTTCGACATAAGATTACCCTGACACCTATGGGTGATGGGTGGCGGGGTCTCGTTTGAGGACTGATTCAAAAGCAGGGTTTTCAGGTTTTGATGATATTGCATATATATATAATTTAGGGACAATTGCAGTCGTCTGTAGACAAGGGAGGATTGTCCAGTTTCAGCAAGCAGACTGATAATGGGGGTGAAACGAAAAGTTCCAGTGGCCAATCGTAAGGCAGAGTTTTTAACTGTATCTAACATTTTAAGAACATTTGCTGTTGCTGATCCATAAGCATGGCAACCATAATCTAGGCAGGAACGAATGATGTCTTTGTAAAATTTGAGCAAGCAGCTCCGGTCAGAGCTCCCCACTTTGTTCAGCTCAGAGCTCTCAAGATGTTAAGGCGTTTTAAACATTTGTTTTTAAGATTTCGGATGTGTGCCACCCAAGTAAGACGAGAATCAAACATGAGACCCAGGAATTTTATTTCCTCGACGGTTGGTATTCTCTGTCCGATCAAAGTTAGTGTTGGCTTCTCCATGGTTTGAAGCCTAGAAAAGACCATGCTCTTAGTTTTCGATGGGGAAAACGAAAAACCCGTTACTCTACACTACTGTTCAAGCCGGTTTATAGTAAACTGCAGAGCTCTTTCAGATGTAGACAGTTTCTTTGCCGAGATGAAAATGGCAAAACCGTCTACAAACAAAGAACAGTGTACAGGAGGTATAACATACGGTGCAATTTCATTTATTGCAATGGTAAACAGGGTGCAGCTTAAAACACTTCCTTGTGGGATTCCATTTTCTCGAATGAGAGGATCAGAAAGAGTTTTCCCGAGTCTTACTTGGATAGTTCTGTCTGACAAAAAGCCATTTATGAATGCCGCCATGTGACCACCAACACCCCAGGATATTAATTTATTTACAATACCCCTTCTCCATGCAGTGTCATTGGCTTTCGACAAGTCAAAGAAAACAGCAGCTAAGTGTTTTCCTTGAATAAAAGAGTTTAGGATGGACGTCTCCAAACACAACAGATGATCTGCAGTAGACCTGCTCTGCCGAAATCCACACTGAGCAGTCGCCAGAAGATTGTTTTTTTCCAAATACCACACAAGCCTTCTATTGACCATTCTTTCAAGTACTTTGCAGAGGCAACTACTAAGGGATATAGGCCGATAACTACTTGGAGACGCTCTATCCTGGCCCGGTTTATGTAGAGCGATAATATGTGAATGACGCCAAGATGTAGGAAATAAATTTTCTAAATAAATTCTGTTGTATAAAGTTAAAAGATCTTTCTTAGTTTCTTCCATCAGGTGCCGCATCATGGCATAATGTATACTGTCAGGACCTGGTGCGGAGTTTGATGTGGCCTTAAGGGACAAATCGAGTTCGTTTATGGTAAAGGGAAGGTTTAAAGGGAAAACGTTATTTAGATTTAAATTAATATCTAACCTTTCCTGAGCAGCTTTAAAATGTTGAAAGTCGAGGCAATACGACAACGTCTTGGAAACTTGCTCAAAGCGAGCCGCAAACAAGTTGGCAACTGTCTGAGGATCTGTCACTATATCACCGTGACGTTCTAGACCAATTACGGAAGGTGGAGAGGACCTGCTGCAAACTGAACGTAGTTTTTTCCAAAGATCAGACGTAGGAGTAGTTCTCTTTATTTTTTCAATATAGTCTAACCTTTGCTCTCAAACTTCTGTAATTTTAAAGATTTTGTGCTGTAGGACATCTGTTAAATACCTTAAGACATTTTCTACGGTCTTTTAGAGCCTTTGAACATTCCTCTGACCACCACAGAACTGCGTGACGACTTTGTTTCCCTGAGGATTTGGGAATGCTCAATTCGGCCCGCTGAAATAAGAGCTGATGTAAATGATGTAGTTACTATTTCAATGTCAGTATTTTCAGTAATAATGGTTAGAGGATTTAAGCTATTTCTAAATTCATTCCAATCCGCTTTCTGAATTTTCCTCCTTGGAGGCCTGTTGATTGCAGAAGGAAGCGATTAAAAGGCTTTGGTAATGGGCGCATGGTCACTCCATGACAGGTCGGGAAGAACGGACCAGTGGACCCTGGTTCCCAAACACGGACTGCATATCGACAAATCAATTGCCGACCACACGCCGGTCCTAGGACACATGTAGGTGGCCGACCCGTCATTGAGTACGACCGTTTGCTCCTCATCCCACAACCCCGAAAGCATGATACCCCTCTGACTATAATGACTGGAACCTCAGGAACAATGATGTGCGTTGGCCAACAATCAAGAACGGAGAGGGAATCTGATTGATTAGATCACGCAGATTGTCAAGGACCAGGTCTTAAGGTAAGGATGGGATGTATATAGAGCAGATTGTTATTTTAATAGGAATGTTGATTGTTATTATAATTGCTTGTAGATTTGTGACGATGTTCAAGACTCTGGCGTTCAAACAAGAATGCGAAAAAATCGCAACACCGCTACAGGCTATTTCTTGCTGGTGATCTAAAAGAAAAGTGTCATAACCATTGATTTTAAGTGGTATGTGAGGACCTAATTTGGTTTCTTGAATACATATTATTGTTTTGTATTTATAAGTAGTTTTAAATCCTCTAAATGACTTCTTAAACCATTAATATTCTATTGAATAAGCATGACTTTATATTATTATTACAATTCATGCAATATTTTACTTCTTTACTACATAGTAATTTTTTTCTTTGTTTTGTTACAGGGCGGAAAGTTCCATGTAACGTTTGGAACTCCGTCCGGAGCTGCAATGGGTCCTCAGCTGTGTCATTATCATTGATGGACAGTTGAGATGACTTAGATGATGACGTATTAAGGTTCCTAGCAGGCACTTTTGACCTGTTATCGACTTTAGTTTGAATATTCTTCTTAAGCTTTTCTGACAGTTTCTTTCTCTCTTCTAAACTTAAGCCAGGTTTCAAATTTTGCTGAACTTTATCTCTGTATGTAAGACCTCCTGGTGAAGGTTTAACACAAGACTGTGCATTAGGTTTAGTGGAGGTCTGAACGTCTCGGGGAGATTTACTGGGCAAGACCACCGACTGTTCCCCAGTACCTGCGGCGAGGTGCTGAACCAGAGCAGCCACCTGCTCAGTTAATGCACGCACCATACCCTCCAAGACTGTACATGAGGAACACTGTGCGGACTGGACAGGGACAGATACATCTTCAGAGTAAGAAATTCCTTTTTTTGGAGTTGGGGCGACCCTCCTCCTGTACTCTTTACGCGCCTCGTTAAATGAAAGTTTTTCGATAGTCATGATTTTTAATATTTCTTTTTCTTCTTTAAAGATATTACACTCTTGAATATGCCAGATGTTTTCCCTTGCAATTGATGCATCACGTCTCATTTTTGCACCCCTCCTCTTGGTGTCCTTCATCACCGCAGCGGGGACAAAAAACACACTTTACTGAAGTGCCCAAACCTCTGACAGCGGAAACACCGCTGGGAGGTTTTTAAAGTACGGCCGCACAGACAGAGACAAATAACCGGCTTTGATGGTTTCTGGCGGATGGGGTTTTGAAAAGGTTATAATGAGACCCAGGGTAGGAACCTTTACTCCTGTCCGAACTATTCTGACCACATCTGTCACCATCTCACACTGCAGCTCATCCTTGATTTCCTCTTCATTGCAGTCCATAAGGTCTTGACAGAAGACGATTCCCTTGGAAGAGTTCAGAGAGGCATGAGGCTCGACAGTAATTGCTACCTGGGCGAAAAAGCTCATCATTTTCAGGAACTTCTTGGATTGGATGCAATTTGCAGCCTCCACCAGGATAGTTCCATTCCTCAGCTTCCTTATAGATTTTGGTTGCCCTCCACAGGCTACTAAGATTTGTGGATAAGGAACGGGCTCACCTTAGTCAACATTTTTCCATCTTCCATATGACTCAGTACAAGAAATAAAGGTGTAGGAATATTTATCTCATCGTTACTTTGTGCTTTCTCCATTTTTCTTTGTTTTTTTTTTTTTGTTTTGATCAAGCTCACATTCTGAGTCAGACAAATGTTGTTTTTTCTCCAGATCACTTTGATCTCTTGCTATCACGCTTTGCCCTAATTTTGGGGTGATTTCGGTTTCCATAAGGATTTTAACCAGGGCATCGTGAGTAAGGGTGCAGGCCGAGATACACCAGGAACAGGCACGCCCTTGATAAAACTGAGTCCCGTGGGGGCCCAGGTTAATCTACCCTAGATCCCCGGTGTTGACTCGTTTAACCAGACTGGGTATACTCGCAAGGCCTGGGCTCGCACGTTGCAGCAGGAGCTCCGACACTCCTGCTCATTACACACTTCCTGACCAAGGACATTGAAGTGACTGGCTACTGAACCAGTACACGACACGCCTCAGCAGAGCAAGCTCACATCAGCTCTCACCGGCGCCAGACAAGGCTCCACCACCGGCTTAAGCATTCCCAGCGAGTCATGCACTGGAACGGTCGGATGATGATAGAGGAAGAGAAAGAAAGTGAAAAGACTCCTGGAAGTTCCAGTGTCGGAAATGACAGAGGTTGGCCCAGGGTGGCCACAAGTAGAAGAGAGTATATGGGATCCTATTTAGAAAATAAATAAAATAGAATCCCATGCAAGGAGCATGCCACAAGTAAGTGGAAGTAATGACATACTCAGCTCGGGTAACCCCGTGGTCACCATCCACGTACTCATAAAAATTATGAGCCCCTGGGGGATTTGTAAACTTTTTATAACTTATGCAAAACAGCTAATAGCTTTCAATTGACAACATTTTTCTTCCTCCTGGCTTGTGCAAACATACATAAAAAGTGATCATGCTTGCTTACGTGTTAACTGATTTCATTGAGAAAATAAACTACACTGGTTTTTTTTTTCTTATTTGACTTTAAAACAGGCGCCATTATGTTAATATCAAAGGAAATCACACCAATATTTGTTCAAAGCTTCTTCTTCTTAGGTATAAGCTTCTTTATTAGTACATATGTAAAAAATTTGGTATATGTAGCTTTCCTACTTCTAGAGATATTAATTTTTATCAAATATACAAAATGGCGGCTTGAGGCTAAAATACACATTTGTCAAACTATGTTTATAAGACATATTGTTTGAAATGATGAGTACAATATCACAGACTTGTTTACTGAATACACTATAATTGTAGCTAAATTTTAAAAATAGTTTAATTATGTATTTTAAAATAAAAACTCTTTTCTGTTAGGCTACTATTATTTCTTATTTTAATTAAAAACTATTAAGTGTTGATAACTGAAGGAAAATTGAAAAAATATGCTTAGTATAGAAATATTAATTACCCAAAACTACAAAAGATAGAGCATATTTTGTAAGGAAAATTTTAAAAAGAACATATTTCTCCAAGTCTATCAAGTGTTATTTTCAATCCTCTTATCTACTACCATTATTAATTTACAGACAGTTGTTTAAACAGGCAATGTCTCCATTTTCATCCCTTGCCACAAAGTTATAAACCACATTGGGAAGTGACAACATGAGGTTTCAACTTAACATAAGTGATTATAACACCAAAAATATGTAAACAGCTTGAAGTACATGCACAACCCCCTTGGCTCCCTTCCTAATAAAATGAGGAATTAAGTCAGTAAATAGAAAATCTGCCGAGTCTGTAGTGGTGGATTTTATATCCCTAACTCCACATCTGTATTAAAGGTATTTTTTATTTCATTTCAGAGAAAAACCATTATTGAAAAAGATTAAAGAGTTGGTTGAAGTGGTATGAGTAAGGATGGAGGAACACAAGAGAGCCAACACATGAGAGAATGAAAGGAAGGAGAATTAAAATAATGGTGCAGATGTGGTAACATCAGGTAAAACAAAGATACAAAAAGTTTACTCTTGATAAGAGTCTGAGATGCTTACCTTGTAATGTTAGGTTTAAAGGTGAAGTGATGCGGTTCGCTGAGAGATTGCATGAATCTGATAACCGATGAAGAGTCATGTATCCATTTCTCTGATTGAGGATGAAACAGTATCTTTTGGCATCTGTGGACTTTCGGCTGACTGGAGATGCAATCACATACGTTGTGCGGTTATCAGACCAAGTGCCATGGCAATTGTAGACTGAAATATTTAATAACGATTATTCTCACAACATTCTTTATGTATATAGCCTGGTTACAAACATAATCAAAACAAGAGATTTGGCTTACAAATCTGATTGAACATTTGAATCAACAACTAATTATAACTAGGACAACATGTGGTATCTAATACACATAGCTCAATATTATGAGATTGGACTAATGAATTTGTGAATTTGCATGGTGACCTGTACAGTTGATATAAATTATAAGAACTTACCATTATCTTATCACATGTTATCTTTATATTTAATTTGTTACATCAGTCCATATTTTATTACTATTATAATGACTGAGTTTTCAAATAAAATATATTAGCTCCATTTGATGAAAACGATTTATTTATTTATTTTATAATAGTAAACTTTGTAAAGGGATTTTAAGTATCACTGTAATAAGGTTATAAGTTTCTACCAAATGTTGAAAATGTTCTCAATACAAACAAAACTAAAATACAAGTTAATAAACTATGTAATCTTTTAAAAATGTATGTCTGAAGCTACGTTTACACTAGTAAGAAGTTTTGTGCCTGACAGTAAAGATTGCTAGTCTAAATGGGTGCAAGATCTTGTGAGTGCTGTAACAACTACTGTCAGACAGATGTAAATGAATATTTAAGAGCAGTATCGGACAGTTGGCTGCAAGAACTGAAGAGCAGTGTCAGACACTAAAATTTCAATTATAAACATTGCCAAGAGATATCACTGTCATGAGTGAACAGATTTTACCTTTGACTCCGGCAACAATAAGCGATGCAGCTGTAGCAACAGTTCTCGGGAGTAAAATTTGCTATACTTGTTCACATTATGCGACAGTAGTTGCACAAATTCTCTTGCAAGAATATACTGATGAAGAGCTTGAATGTTTTCAATAGGTTTTGAGTATAAACTAATGTTTTATTGTGCTCCACAGATAGAAATACAATGAATAAAAATCAAAAGATCTAGTAGGCTAACCTGCCGATCCTTCACTGTTTATTCATTTCTTGCTACAAATATTGATTAAACAACACCTCATATGTAATGTCAAGTTAGCTGGTGCTTCATTGTGCATGAATTACAAATCCTGTCTTAATTATAACACCACATTTCCTAATCAGCAGAAATTATAAATGTTAATAATAAACTATAAAATGTCCATGGTTTTTACTGTTTCATGGCCCCAACAAAAATTTTCAAAAATACACTCTCATAAATTTACATTGACTTGCTTCTGATGTTTAGTTTGGAAAGTTGTAAATACTAGCTTCACTAATTTTAAGAAGTATCTTATTTTAGGTTTAGAAATAAAGGGGCATTTATTATGTATAACGTATTAAACATAAATTTTCACTGAATTTATTTTGTTTTTTATCAGAACAACTGCTTAAAGGAAACTCCATTTAAAATAGTTCTCTACTTTAAAAGAAATAATGAACTATTCATTAGGTTTTACCAGCAAATAACAGTGTAAACAGGTTTTCATTGGTTCAGTTACGATAATTATGAAAGTTCATAATGTTTTTTAAAGTGGCCTTGCCATAATATAGAATTGATGAGTCAAATCGAGGAAGTAAAAGAAATACTGTCAGAAATTTACCTTTATTGGATAGATTGCTGGTGAAAGAGCTTGTAATTTCTGTAATAAAGTGTACACATTGTACACTCTCCACACAGTCATCTGTCCCACTTGCAAAACACTAACTTCTTGTATTGTCCTACTGCTTGGGTTGTTTTCAATATTTTGCAAAATGGTTTCTTCAATTTTTGAGTCCTTAACTCTCTTAGGCCTACTCTTTATCTTTCTTAGTATTTGGACTTGTGTAGTATTGACACTAGAAGTCCCTTTATATTTTCATGTAATTGCATTTATTTGGTTGTGTAAGCACATTTCTTTTTTAACCATGAATTACAAACAACATATAAATGCACAAAAGATACAAAAGATCCTGTAAATGTAGTTTTATTTTGCTGAATCCAAAGCTGATTATATAAAATTCTTGGAAATAAGGTTTAGTGGAGAATTTTATTATAACTGTATGAGTTTTCTGGAAAATAATTTTCTATGTCCTTCAAAAATTTGGTATCTATACAATAGTTGTTATAGAGAAATATTTTACAGATATAAATTACACTTGCCTGCACTGGATTCAGATGAACAAGTTTGAAAAGTGATAGCATTTGGAGAAGCAAAGCAACTGATAGAAACAGTTGTGTTGGAGTGGCAAAGTGGATCTGGATCCGAAGGCAGGGTCCAGGTGGCCTGACCACTACTGGCTATATATTGACCAGCAAGAGGACATCTGGTCTCGGGCAGGGACACCGCTACAACATTGATCAATTCAGATCATTATAAGAGAATTATAATGATAACTCACTATAAGAGAATTATAATAATAACTCATTATAAGAGAATTACTAAAACAATAAGAAAGGCTTGCTTGTTTAATATTGATAATTTTTATTTGATAACTTTTAAGACGCACTAATGCGTTAACCATCTGTTTGTTAGTCATATACAAAACTCGATAATTGTGGAGCATTAATATATCACATATGAAATTTTTCATTCTTAGTATAGTATTTACGTTTCTGAATTGAGACATTTAGTAAATTCAACACATATTTTCACACTGTGTACAGAACATTCCTTCAATGCATGGTAACTCGTAAAACTCATAATCACATAAATAAAAAGCAAAATTGACTTTATTATAGTGTAAGTTAACCTATAACCTTTTCTACCATGAATTGTTACTGACAGTATACTAGTGAGCTAAGCATCCAATTAGTAAAAAGCAGGTACTCTACAACTTTTCAAATTCAAATTCTTTACTGTCATAGTTTACATAACATACATTCTTTTAATCCAGCACAGCTGTAAGAATGGGTGACATTGTCAAGATACAAAATAGAACTTGATATTACTATCGGTTATGAAACATCGTCAAAGTCAAAAGTTTAATTAATTAAGTATAATGTTATACAATTAAATATGTACAATGTTATTAAATTATTGTATCAAATAGATACTCTTCAATAAAGTAACATTTTTTTCTTTTAACATATCTGAAACTTTTATTTTAAATTTATTGTCTTTTTGTATTGATTTTAATCTAGTAGGCAACTTATTGTATAATTTTCTTCCAAAATGTTGTGGTGAACGCTCAAACAAACAAAGTCTATGGATTGGAAAGTGCAACATATCTCTATTTATGATTATAGTGATTTGCAAAAAAGAGCTCGGAATTTTGCCTTACGAACAATAAGCATCTCAGCACATAAACCGATGGACAGGTTAACAGATTTAAGACTTTAAGTATTCCTTTGCTTGAAGTTCTTTTGGAAAATGTCATAATCCTTAAATATTTCTTTTGGACTTTGAAAATTTCTGCCAGCCTACCAGAACTTCCCCAAACTTCAATGCCATATTGCCATATTTAATAGAATTCAAATTTAAACCATTTGCTGCAAACCATCTTGATAATTCAAAAAGAGAGTCTTAAATCAACATATGAAGGCCAATACTTGTAGTATACTTGTAGCAGATTTGAGAACTGCTGTTGTATCATCTGCATATAATATTAAACCAGAATTTGTATTTGCTGGGAGATAATTAAAATATATTAAAAATAGTACAGGACCCAGAATTAATCCTTGTGGAACCCCACAATTAAATAATTTCCATTCTGACTTAAATAACGTATTACTTTTTTTATACAACCATACGGCAGAATCGAGATGAAAGGTAAGAGTGTATCCAGCGCCAACTAGAGAAAGAAAAATTATAATAGAGAATTTTATCTAAGAGAATTTCATGTACCACACAGTCAAAGGCCCTGGACCAGTCTACACAAAATCGCCACTCTATAAACAAAATCTGCAATAGCCTGAACTGTGTTTCGTCCAGCTCTAAAACCATATTGCTCATCTACAAACAAATTATTGTGTTCAAAATGAGATATTATTTGATCTGTCACTATTTTTTCAAACACTTTGGAAAAAGAAGGCAAAATTGATACTGGCCTATAGTTTTCTGGATTGTGCTTACTTCCTTTCTTGAAAATTGGTTTTGTTTCTGCATATTTAAGTTAGTAAGGAACATAATCCGTCTCATATGATCTATTAATTATGATAGAAAGGGGTGAAGCAATGAAATCCACAGCTTGCTTCATCAAATCCACAGGAATTTCATCCCAACCTGATGACTTTTTGTTTTTCAGTTGTTTAATTGTATTATATACTGTGTTGACTGAAACAGGTTTAATGTTAAATTGGACAGGATTTAGAGTTTTTAAATTAGACAAATACTTAAGTGATTGGTTTACATCTGGGTTCAGATTAATCTCTCTAGAAGTGTTGACAAACTTGGTAATAAAATATTCAGAAATTTTCTGTCCATCAGATATATATTATGTCATTATTATAATTAAGTTCAGAGAAAGCTTCTGTTAGCTTATAGCTACCTAGTTCAGATTTAAAAATTGACCATGCTGCCTTACTTTTATTTTCTGAGGATTCAATAAACTTACAATTAACTAGTTTCTTAGCTTTATTACAAACAGATCTAAATATGTTCTATATAACTAACACTTACATTACTTATAACTATCACTTTTTTTAAGTGTGTTTATTATGTATGCCATTTAAAAATAATATCTTTATTTTTACCCTTTTATTCAATAAGACATTGTGTGGAAAGCCATATCTGCTACATTTATATTTATCAGTATTAGATGAAACAAACTGGCATCCAGAAAATCCGGTATTAAGAATGTTACAATGCATATTTTTGTTACATGCTATTTCAGAATGTACGTTTTCCACACACCTCCTCTGGGACATGCCTCGACATGCTGTATACAACAATTAGCAAGTTATATTTATTTGTAATAATAATGTAAATATATTAATTGTAGTTTGAATGTAAAAACTAACTTACTGATAAGTGTTACTGGACTAGACATCTGGTATGGATCAGTAAAAGGAGGAATACAGGCCTCCGAGGGATCCTGCACCATTTTATCTGAAATATCAAATTTTTTACTAAATATAACCTTATTTTTATGCTGAAGTATTCAATAACAATTAAATATGCCCTTTGTTATTACAAAATGAAAGGTTTTCTAACTTTGGTGTATTTAGTAGCTTTCAATCATTACACCATACCTTAAAATTCTAGTTTCACAAATAAGGAGCATTATCTATAATTCATTCAGACTTAACCCTTTGAGGATCAAAATTGTTTAGGTTATTTTTTTACAGTACCAAAAATGTTTACTGTCTTATAAAAAGATATATGCGAAATAGACCACTTCTAAAACTTCTGTTTTGCTGACAGATTGAAAAAATCATGGATTTGGTAATATATATATCGTAATATACAATTTAACCCTTTTACCTCCAAGCCCGAGATATATCACGCAACTCCAGTTTTGTGAACAACCGCTACGCCCGAGTATACTCGTTTTCATATTATCAGCTGTTTAATTTTGTTGTCAGTTGTTATATTGTGTTACTTGGTGTTCTTTTATGTTAGAAATGTCTAGATATTGTTAGTTGGTGGTGCAATCTTGTGGACATTACTCAAACTACTTGGAAACCGCGTGCTTTGTATCATACACGAGTTCGGAAATGGTTACGTAATAAGTTGGATTTACAAGGTGTTTTCCGATGTTTATTTGTAGATAGTTGTGTGATTATGGTAATATGTCAGAAGTCAGAATATTCTTTATTACAATTTCTTTAAGAAATGCAATGGTGTCAAAACAATACTGTATACAAACATGAGTATTTTCATAAAATTGTAATACAATATAATATGTATACTTACGTCCAGGTTGTTTGATAAAATTCGTCCATTGAGTAGTTTGGATTGTCCAACAAGAAATTCTTCAGTCTGTTCTTTAGTGTTGCACCAGTTCCCTGTCTGAAGTCTTGTGGTAGGTGGTTGAGGATCTTTATACCGGCATATATTGGTTGCTTTGCAAAAAGAGAAGTTCGATGAGCTGGGAGATTGAAGCGGTTTGCATGTCTTGTATTATAGTTGTGAAGGTCGGTTCCTTGGGCTGGTTTTTTGATTGATGCATAGTGAGCCACCTCACAAATGTACATTGCATATACAGTCAAGATTTTGAGGTTCTTAAAATGTTCTCGGCAGCTCTCCATAGGTTGTAGGCCTAGTATAGTTCTTACAGCCCTCTTTTGCAATATTAAAATCCTGTTCATGTTGGTCTTGGTAGTTCCACCCCATGCAGCTATACCATACTTTATGTGAGTTTCACAGAAAGCATAGTAAATTATTTTTGCTATTTCTGGAGTGCCAATTTGCGTCATTCTTCGCATTAAAAATATACCAGTGTTCAATTTTTCCATACATTGTCAATGTGGGCTGTCCAAGTAAAGGAACTGTCAATGGTAATGCCCAGGAAGCATGCACTCTCTTCCACTTCCACCTCAGGTAATGCTGGGTCCTCCCTTCCTCTTCTGCCAAACATAATTTGCTTAGTTTTCTGTGTGTTTATAACTAAGTCATTTTCATTGCAGTATTGAGTGGCTAGATTTGTGGCAATAAATGTACTTATCTGAAGTAATTCGGTACTCTCCTTACCCAGCACAAGGGTAGTATCATCAGCGTACATTATGGGAGTACAACTGTCGCTTAGATATGCTGGTAGGTCATTTGTTGTCAGGATAAAGAGAGCTGGCCCCAGAACAGAACCTTGGGGTACCCCTCTTGTTATTGGTAGAGGTGTTGATAGAACTTTTTTGGTGATACCCTTTTCTTGACTTAAAAGCTCCACAATCTGATGACGGTTGGCAAGATAGTTCTGAACCCATGTATGTTATAATTATTTGACAAATTGACATTATTTGAGATGTTGTAAACATTGTCTATTGTTTACTCTATTTATTAAACTTTAAATAACGTGTTATATCAAAAACTTCTAGAAATGGGAATAAATACTCAGTGCTGAGGGGTCTTGGTATGTAACTAAGCCCGGCACCCGGGTGTCGCTGTGAATCCAGAAATACAGTGGTTAAAGCGTTAAATGTTTGGAAATAAACATATTTTATGAGAAAAAAATACTACTACACATTATTTTGAAATAGTTTGAGCTTCTAAAGATGGCAACAAAAAATAATTTAACCGTGGGAAACCAATTTGTTTGGTTAAAAATTTTATTTTGAACAAAACTACATTTTTATGAAGTTAAATTCTAAAATAAAAAAAGTTATGATGATAACAATGTTTTACTCACAAGCTAGGAGAATAGAAAAAGTAAGTGATTTACAGGTAAATAATATAATTATATTTGTACTAACTTTTCATTAGCCCTGTAGCGTGATTTATATGTCATGGCTTGTTTAATATTGCTTTTAATACTAAAACAATGGTTTAAAATATATCTACACAAGTTTTGTTTAGATTTTAGGTTGTTGACAATGGTGACGTGGGAAGCATAGCGGATGACGTATAAAACTTAATATTTAATAATAATAATAATAATAATATTAATATTGTACAAAATTTAATATTTTATATAACGAACATATATTTTTATTTATACACACATATAAAAATAAATAATTAAATTGAAATGTAAGGCGTAATTTACTATAGGGATAAGTAGTGTTTTAAATGATAACATTTAAATTAAAACAAGCAATTTCTATAAATTGTACACCCTTTTTTACAACACTACAATGGACTAATGGATTGGCAATGTGGTCTTTTCACAACAACCATTGAGGCGGAAGGATTGGCCCTTAGTCCTCAAAGGGTTAAGAGACAATGATACTATCACTGAATGTGTATAATTAGAGTAGGTTCAATAATAATTACTTACTGGACTGCTGCACCTGTATTACCGCACTGTCTCGTTTATGGAATACCATACATATGTACCCGTTTTTGCTAGAAAAAAATTACAAGTTAGAGTATTATTTACTTCCCCAATATGATATTTTTAATTATATATAAAAAATTATGTGCAGAGAATCAATATATATATAGTGATTCAATCGCTATTGCCATTTTTACAAATTTAATTAATGTTAAAGGTAGTCAAATAGACGTTTGACAGGTATCTGATCTTCCACATATGTTAGTTTGGCTATTTAAGCACACATGTGACAGAAATGGTAAAATAAAAAACAATTGAATCATAGAAAGTAAGGGTTTTGTGGCGTAGTGGTAGCATGCTCACCTGGAGAGTGAAAGATCCAGTGACAATTTTCTATGACAACACTATACAAAAGGTTGTTTTTAAACATAAGAAGTGTTTTGATATTGTTGGAAAGTACAGTGGAACCTCGATAAGTCGCATTAATCGGGACCGCGGCTGATCCAGATTAACGAAAATCTGGGTTAGCCGGAGAATTAGGTAAAAATTAATAAAATACGGTATACTTACAGATAAACTCCATTATATTGTAATTGTAAAAACATCAAACATATGCACATTTAATTATTATTAATCCTTACAGTACATTTATAACTGTTCATTTCCTGGTAAAAAAAACTCAGTCAGCTTTGGTTGTGCCAATGTCATCTGCCGCTTGCGTGCTGTGCGATCCCGCAGTCACTTCAACATGAGCAATTCAGCCGGCGATGTTTCTGCCTGCCACTCGAATTAAACCATTAGTTCGTTAGTTTGGTCACTGCATCTCCTTGAGTCATCACTGAATCTTCAATGTCCCCATCTGCCTCCTCAGCGTCTTATTCATTAGCATCAGGTAAAAACGACGCGATCACTTCCTCGTCAGTAAGTGGCTCATAGCCTCCGTTATTGTCTGCCCCTAACCACAGAGTAATGTCATTTTCATCGACTTCAGAGCAGCCTTCAATATTTTGGAACATATCCAAAAGTTCTTGGGCTGGACATCGTCTGGAGAGTCATTTCCATATTACAGTTCCCCACTGGTTGAATTATATTTTCAGGCAAGTCGCATACACCCTTCCACAGTTTTTTCCAAGATTTAATTAAGCTGACTCTAGTCACTTGTTCCCAAGATTCTGCAATCATGTACATTACAGTTTTCACATTAAATGTTTTGAGAATCTCAACTACACCGTGTTCTCGAGAACCCCCTGGTCCATGGGCTGTAATAGCGCTGTTACATTAGAGGGCAAAAACTTGACGGTAATGTCCCCACTGACCAGCACATCTGCAGACGGATGTGAAGGAGCATTATCAA